>NC_134535.1:19355493-19720493 GCF_050624435.1 Tenrec ecaudatus | reverse complement strand
AGATGGACTTTGGGTTTCTACTCACGCTCCCCCTCATTCATGTCGATATGATTTTGTTCTGGGTCTTTGATGCCTGATACCTAATCCCATCAACACCTCGTGATCACGCAGGCTGGTGGGCTTCTTCCATGTGGACTTTGTTGCTTCTCAGCTAGATGGCCGCTTGCTTACCTTCAACTTTGTCAGCTTTCCCTTTATGTGGTCAGGGGCTCGCTTCTTCTTTTGAGTTCTTCCCCATTCCAATGAGCGTTTCGCTTGGTTTTTTAATGGCCCCTGAAGGTAGTTAGCAAACATTGTCTGCTGGCCTACAGGTGGAATGAGGTGAGCACTGGTCTCAGCCCTCTATGACTCCTTGGTTGCCCAAAGCTCATAGGTGGCCCAGTGAGCTTCAACTCTCCTGGGCCCCGCCCACTTCCCCCAGTCCATAGCTAGCCTCACTGTGTGTCATAACGTTGTGTGTGTGTGTGTGTGTTTCCCAAGAGACCACAGCGAGATCCAGGTAAGTGGAAGGGACAGAAGGGGGCGGGGCAGTACTAAGACTGTGTTTCTGGTTCGTGGGATAAGGGGATAAGATCTGGGCAGGGTACAGGTATAGGAGGACAGGTAATTGGAATGGCAAAACAACCACAAGCTGTGTCGTAATTCAATGGATTCAGGGGGGAAACTGCTTGGGGGGGGCGCTTTGGAAAATTGAGTCAATAATCAAAGCGATTCAATTATCTAAACGGGCCTTCTCTTCACGACCAAAAGAAGAAGCAAAGAAAACCATGAACCTGCCAGGAAGGGGTGGTTCCATTTTGAACGTTCAGAAAATGACCTAGTTTGTGAATGAGTCAAATTATTTTTCTTCGCTCGTACTGTTTTTCAGTCCTCCTTTTAGCACCTTGAGATGGATAAGGGTGAGAGGGAAAAAAAGGTGGGATTCCATTTCATCTTGATTCTAGTTTTACTAGAGCAGCATCTTATGTGAGGGGTTAGTTTTTAAGGGGGGGGGAACATAGGGTCAAAATCCTGTGCAGTGAAATTATGCTGGAAAATCCCTTAAGTGGACCAAAAACCCCGAGTCCATGCCGTTTTGAATTTCCTCCTCCCTCTCTAGCATGGAGCCCTGGTGGCATTATGTTACAAGTCGGGCTGTGATCTGGAAGGGCAGCAGTTCAAAACCACCAGCTGCTCCTCTGGAGAAAGGCGAGACGTTCTGTTCCCATAAAGACGTTCAGTCTTTGAGACTCAAGGGGGTTAGTTCTGTCCTGTCCTATCGGGTCTCCATGAGTTGGAATCGACTTGATGGCAGGGAGTTTGAGGGCCTGACAGCAGGTATCTGTCTCTTCAACCGAGCACTCATTGGAAGCATTGACTTGTAAGAGTTAAGGGGAAATAGGTGTCTTTAAACACTAGATTCGTGCTCCGTGCCATGAAATCCGGAACAATGAAACACAGTGCGGGGCCCAACGCAGTATGAAAATATGGGCCCCTTGGGAAAAATGGATTTACAATTTCAAAATGGCAACAGCAAATCATTAAACTAAGCGCGGGGCTGTGTGTGTGTGTGTGTGTGTGTGTGTGTGTGTGTGTGTGTGTGTGTGTGTGTGTGTGTGGCACAAGCAGCCAGCCAGCTCGGGGTGAGACGTTTGGAATGTGAGGTGCTCGAACACCAGAACCAACTCAGGAAGAGAAGGCTTACAACTCCCAGAGAGGAGAAAATGGAAGGCCCCGTGGCTGGCAGTGTTGAAGTTGGTCTCTTGGGCTCCCTCCACCCTTCTGGTAGCTGAGTCTGGAGAGCTGAATTCGCACTCTGTTAAATCAGCACAAGACACAGCTCTCCAATAAAAGCAAAGTGGGTAGGAGGTCGCAAATCCAGATTAGAATTGTATTGGAGGATTAGCTGTCATTTTTTCCAGAGTCACCATCACTTAGAGCTCAGATATAAGATGTAAAAAAGAGAAAGTAAGTACATGTTCTTCATTGAGCCAATATATTTTTAATCGTTTTATTAGGGGCTCATACAACTCTTATCACAATCCATACATACATCAATTGTGTAAAGCACATCTGTTAATTCTTTGCCCTCATCATTTTCAAGGCATTTGCTCTCCACTTAAGCCCTTTGCATCAGGTCTTCTTTTTCCCCCCTCCCTTCCCACTTTCCCCTCCCTCATGAGCCCTTGATAATTTATAAATTATTATTTTGTCATATCTTGCCCTGTCCGACGTCTCCCTTCACCCCCTTTTCTGTTGTCCATCCCCCAGGGAGGAGGTCACATGTAGATCCTTATAGTTGGTTCCCCCTTTCTAACCCACGCTCCCTCCACCCTCCCAGTATCGCCACTCTCACCATTGGTCCTGAAGGGATCATCCACCCTGGATTCCCTGTGTTTGCAGTTCCTATCTGTACCAGTGCACATCCTCTGGTCTAGCCAGACTTGCAAGGTAGAATTCAAATCATGATAGTGGTGGGGGGGGGCAGGGGGCGTGGAAGGAAGCATTTAGGAAGTAGAGGAAAGTTGTATTTTTCACCGTTGCTACATCGCACCTTGACTGGCTCGTCTTCTCCTCTAGCCCCCTGTGCAAGGGGCATTGAGCTAACAGTTTAAGCTGTCTTTGGCCATTGTTATTGGCCAAGGGAACCTGACCCAATTTGGTTGATGGTATCATTTATGGAGAGAAAACAAGCAGCATTACCATGTGTTCCCTACATGGTTATAAAAGAGTTTTTTTGTTTGTTTGTTTTTAAGGAAAGAGAACCACATGTATGGAGGGTTTAATGGGGCATTGTTGCTGATTTCATTTGTTGAGAGGGGCTGTGCTTCTTTCAAAACAAACAAATCAAAACAAAAATCCCTCCAGATTCCTTAGCCATCGGCCTGAATATTGGTCCGAGTGGATGAAAATAACAGCAGAAAAGGAAAACTGAAATGCACTTGGAATGTTTAGTGACAACAAGTTCATTTCAAACATACGGGTAGGGGGAACAGGGGGGTGGAGAAAAAGAATTGTGAGACTGAGTCATCCTTAGCTGAAGAGACTGCCTTTTCCAGAGGATTGTAAACATAACCTGAGCCAGGTGGAGTCTATTCTGTGACAAGACATATTCTAGTCTCGGCTCGACTTTCCTGAACAAAGGTGTGGCACGCGTCTTATTTTTAAACATAATTTGTTTTTGTCTTTTTCTTCCTCCAAGTGCTTTTCTATCACAGACAAGAGCAAGGGCAGTTAGCCAGGTAATTCACCAAAGGATTTTCAGATATCAAGCAATTTAATTTCAAAATAGCACGAGTTGGTGGTTCCAAACTCTTGTGTCTTCCTGCCTGAGGTCTCTGAGGCTGTGCCACCTCTCCCCCTGCAAGATTCTTCCCTAATCTCCCCCTGCTACAAGCGCTTTACCCCAACACAGCCTGAAATTGACTCACCTGCTTTGATCAGGAAAAAAAAAAGAAAGAAAGAAAAACATGTAGCATTGCTTCCTCGAGACTTGAGAGCTACATATTTAAGGTTTAAAAACAAATGCCAGGCCTAGAGTCTGGCAGCTGGGCACAGAGGCAGGCTCAGCTACTGCCTGACTAATGTTCACCTGCTGTGAGGTATGTCACAACCAGAAACCATATTTAACGCACTCTTACAAAGCTAACAAAGGAAGCAAGGCTGCCGTGTGTCACTGTCATGTTTGGGGGGGCATTTGGGGTTATTTTTTCTATTGTGCAATCTTTAGAGTGGGGATGGCAGTTGCTACGATGTTGGTTGTTATGGGGTGAGAATTGGCTCCAGAGGATTTTGTTATTCTGACTATTTAATTTAACAAGTGACATAAATTAAGACTTTGTTGGTAGGGGAGAACCTTGGGTTGCATGAAATGCACATTTTAGGAGAAGGAGGGAGGGGGCTGCGGAAAGAGACACAAGCACAAAGTAATATAGATCAGCAACTAGAAAGGCTTGCCAACTATTTGCATTTGGGCTCCTATTGTGCGCACCACTCCACATGCATTGTCTTCGTCACAACACAATGAGATGTTTGCATTGTTGACCCCGGTTTACAGATCTGAAGGAAACAAGGGGAAATGAGTAGCTTGTCTAGTCACATGAGCAGCAAAGGTCAGAGCCAAGGGTTGAACCCAAGACATGTCCAGCTACAGTAATAACTGTTCTCAACGCTGGCTTTAAAGACTGCCTACTTATCATTCTCCAGATTATTGGTGACTAACGTGCCAACAATTAAAATACTTCAGTCTTTACAAAATCCCTGCATGTAAATCTCTCCCTAAGAACACTAGTTTACAACTGGCAGGAGATGCACTCAGGTGTGAGCTGTGGTTTCCATGTGCACTGAGGGGAGCGTTTCTGAGCAGCCTGAATCACGCCCACAGAGCTGAAGAGTTTGCCTGGCCATCCGGAGGCTCTCTAGGGCCTGGTTATTTACATGAACCAATGTCGACACTTCTCCCCACCATAGGTGCTGCCAAGAGCCCTAGAGGAAGTGAGGCGCTTTTTAATCTCTTGCACGCACACGAACTTGACATCTCTCCAGAGAGCCTGAGTGGGTGTGACACCGCAACCCCACCCCACCCCACCCGCGAGCTAATCTTCCTGTCCAGGTGCAAATCTGGACGTGTGTTTCTGTGGAGGTGTAGACGCAGGCCTCAGGGACACGGCTGGTTGTGAGTACCCGTGGGAAAGTCCACTTGCAACGCTGGCGTATGCCGTGTGGGAGAGGGCGGTGTGACGGAGTGCTGTCTGGCGACTAGCACTTGCAGCCCGGGAGTTTGGGAGTTTGCAGCACTGGGTGAGTGGAGACGCCCTAGGTGCCCAACGGCTCAACGCAGCTCCCCACTAGCTCCACCAGCCCCGCCCCGCCCGCCCAGGCAAGCCCCGCCCGCCCAGGCAAGCCCCGCCCCCAGGAGCCAGGCCCCGCCCCTCCTCGCTGTCGGCACCGCCCTCCGCTCGGGCGCTCCGGGCAGCAAGGCTGCCCTAGTTCCGTAAACACACCGTCTCCGCCTCCCGAGTCCCCGGACCGCACCACTCGCAGGCCGCGCGGGGGGAGTTGTTCCCAGCCTCCCGCTACACTCCCTCCGTTCCACGCAGCCTTCCGCCTCGGCAGTCCGGATTTCAGGAAAACTGTCTTTAGTCAATCAGATCAACAAGAAGTTCAGCTACAGGAGCTCGGAGTGCCCTGAGCGCCCCATCCCGTCGGGCGGTCGGCCCCCCTCGCTGGTGGGCGTGATGGCCGCGCCTGACTGCCTCCCTGGAGTCCCTCCGGGCCCTTTAAATACCGCGTGGAGGGGTCGGGGCCGCTGAGGGCTGGGGTTTCTGGCCTGGCGAGTGTTCGCGGTGGCTGTCCTGTGCTCGGTGCCGGGGCGCCCGGAGGTCTCCTCACTCCGGGTCACTCTACCGCCTTTCTCCACCTGCTCCTCGCCGGACCCCGTGCGCGTCCCGCCCGGGGTGAGGGTCGCTGGCTTAGAGGTGAGCGGTCAGCACCGACGGAGGGGCCACCTCTCCTCAGGGCACCCCGAGGGCCGCCTGCGTCCCACTTGGGAGCCACGTCCCGGGACTGGGGGACGCGGGATGACCAAGCCCCGCCTTTTGCGCCCCCCCTGCAGGCACTCTCCTCCCCCCCCCCCCCGCGTTTGACCTCGCCCGCCGTCCCTCCGGGAAGCGGGACGCAGGCCGGCGGCGAAGGATCCCAGTGGGGTCCGGCGGGGGCGCGGCCGCGGGCTGTTTACACGCCGCTGGGCCCGGGCCAGCGACCGTGCTTGCGACGTCTTTCCAGCCTGGGGGCCCCGGGAGGAGGCACCCCTCCCCAGCGTCTTCCGCCTGCGCGAGCCGCTGCGCGTGTTTGGGGTTTGTTGCTGGGTTTCCTCGGACACTCGGTTGGCCTCCGAAGTCCCCTCCCCCAAGAGTTTGTTTTGACAGGAAACGTGGTGTTTCGGCAGGGGAGGAGCGGCGGAGGGCGGCGGTGGGCGGGTGGGGGGAGAAGGGGGGCGTGCAGCGTCCCCTGGGTTTACTCTCACTTGCGGGTGGAGGGGGCAGGGCATGCCCTCCAGGCCTGGGCTCGAACCTCGTCGTCCGGTCACGGATGGCTTGTGTTTGCCAAAGCTGTTCTCGGCACCACCGCTCTGGTGTTCGGTGGTACCTGGGTGTCCCAAGAGCCCTCGTGGTCCTGCTGGGTAAGTGATGGACCCCTAACTGTAAGGTCGGTAGTTCAAACCCACTGGCCCCACCGCGGGAGGAGGCTGTGCTTGTCTCCTGTAGGGATGGATGTACAGCGCTGGAAACCTTAACTCAGGTCCCTGTGAGTGGAAATCAATGCAGTGGCAGTGGGTTTGGTGGAAGAGCACAGTTTAGATCATTGGTAGCCAGACTTACCTAGCCTACTGTCACCTTTTCGGGGGATTTTTTTTTTTTTTACTGTGCACCCCTCAAGTAACCAAAAACTTTTGTTCCTTAGCCCCTAATGCAAGATAAAAGTGTAGGTGTCGGCTGGTCAGCTTCCCTGGGTCACTCTGGGAGCCATGGTGGCATAGGGGTTACTCGTTGGGCTGCTAACTGCCCAGGTCAGCAGTTGGAAACCGCCTGCTGCTCCGCGGGAGAAAGACTAGGCTTTCTGCCCCAACAAAGCGTTACAGTCTCAGAAACCCACAGGCGCAGTTTTTTCCCCTGCCTCTGGCAGCATCCCTGCCAGTGTGAATGGACACATGGCTTTGAAGGGTTTTTGTTTGTTTGGTTGTTTGTTTTGGATCATTCCAGCGCCCCCACCCCAGGGGGCAGTATAGAGCACTTAAGGAAACTGCTAACTGCTTTGTGTGAACGTAATTAGATGCTCCCCTTACCTCCATCCTGTTAGTGCCAGAAATCATATGTAACTATTTTTAAAACGCTTTATTGGGGGTTCATACAACTCTTATCACAATCCATACATTGTGTAAAGCACATATGTAACTATTAACAAGCAATTTTGAAATGATACAAAGTTTCATTGTGTAAATCTCATGAAGATACAAATGTTTGATAAACTGCAACCCAGGTGAGGATGGAGGTGTAGAACATACCCAGGACTACTGAAGTTTAGGAATTAATTGTAGTTAATTGTCCTCCTACCATAACCATGAGAAGAATAAAGTTGTCCTTGTCCCCAGTGGGTTCTTTACACCCAGTGCTGGCCTGTGGTCTCCAACCTTGCTAGATTTTGTTCTTTTCAACCGGTCGATCAGCTGTGGGTGGTTCCCACTTAGAGAGACACCCTGCCTGCCTTACCTCTTTCCTCTAGAGATGCACATGTCACCTGGGCAGCCAGGTCTGAAAATACCCATCATGTGTAGCAGTAGCCTCCAGGCCAGCCTGTGAGGAGTGAAGGGCCCCAAATGGGGGGGGGGGGGCACAAGGGACTGCAAAAGGCAAATCTGGGGTGAGCGAAGCATCTTTAAGTGAGAAACATGCTTAGAAATCCTTCTCGCTGGTGGTGTGATGCCATGGGTAACATCTGCTTCTTAAAACAATGCCTGACTTGTTGGCTTTCGTCTGGCCCTGTGTTGTTGGTTCCAGTTGGTGAAGACAGTGTTCTCTAGTTGAATGGCCCAGCCACCTCTCCCTGCCCTGTGGCTGACTTTGCTCTGTATGGGTATCTTCTCGACGTTGCTATTTGGGAGTGGGGCTACAGCCGCAGCACGCAAAAGATGAAAATGTTCCAATCCTCTCATTGTGTTCTGCAGAGCCCCAGTCCTATGTGTTACTTTCCCAGGTCCTTGCCTGCAACCTCATGTATGTGACTGTTTTCCCTTGTACCTGACCTTGATCTGGTCTTGAAAGAAGGATGGTGTCTGCTAGATGTGTCTTTAAATTTCCCCTACCCACCACCTAGTTTGCTCAGGTGGGGTTCCATTCCTCAGGACCCTGCTGTATAATCTGAATCATTCGCTCCACAATGGTTATGACTCAGGTTAGCTGTAAGCCATTAACCCTGTTCACAGTATTTGGGTTTTATTACCAGGCCTTGTGGAACACCGAAAGGATGGCTCCCTGGAAATGGAATCTCAGTCACTCTAGTACGGTGGTTGGCACTGACTTTGGACAATCAACTCTTTTCAGCGACGCCCTTCTGGGTACCACACTGAGGTAGCCACCCTGGGGAAAGCCAGTTTGCTGCCATGTGTGCAGCTGTCCACGTGGTGCTGGAAGGTCCGTGTGGGCGAGGTGGGGTGGAAAGAATGAACCACACACCAAAATGTTCCCAGCCATCCCGGAGAGTGGCTGGGCTTTAAGGTTCCACTGTCCGAATTTGAGCTGCACCTCTGCCTGTAACCGTTTAGACAAGTCCTTTGACCTCTTTGAACCTCAGGTTCTTGTATTTCACCAGAATAATCCAAGCCACAGCTGTCAAGTCGATTCTGACTTAACAGTGCCCGTAGGACATGTTTCCAAAGCTGGAGTCTTTGCTGTGGAGGGCCCTGCTTATCCCTGGCACTGTTGGCTAAGCCTTGGACTGCTAACCATACCGTTCAAACCCACTCTGTAGGAGAAAGATGCACAGCCTCAGAAGCCCTATAGAAGATGGCTGTGAGTTGGAATTCACTCAGGGGCTGTGTGTGTGTGTGTTGTGTGTGTGTGTATGTGTTGTGTGTGTGTGTATGTGGTCATGTTTGCAGGAGCCACATCTTTCTCTACAAGAGTGGAATGAGGAGTTCACACTGTAGCAGTTTTTTCGGTTAGGAGCCGAGCTCATAAGCACCCCGCTACCAGGACCCCTCATGTTTAAAATGGGGGTGATAACCATGTCTTTGCCGACAGCATTCTCCTGAGGATTCAAGGAAGTAAATCATTTGAAGCACTTAGCGTGCACGGAGACTGGGCCATCGTACACCATTAATAAGTGCTAAGGCTGATTGTGGTGGAGTGGTTACATGTGAGGCTGCTAACCACAAGACCACCCGTTCAAAACGAGCAGCTGCTCCGAGGGAGAAAGACCAGGCTTTCTACTTCCATAAGGAGTTACCGGCTCAGAAACTCACGGGGGCAGTTCTACCCGTCCTATAGGATCGCTATGAATTGGCATTGACTCAATGGCAGTGAGTTTGGATTTTGTGTTCTTTGATTGGGTTAGTGCTCATTGTCATTATTGGTTATCAGTGAGTATTCAGGAGATGGCTTAACATTTGTCCTTACGTTCTGGACCTGTCCATCCTTTCTGGTTTGGAGACTTGGTGTCATGGTATCTTGGAAGTGTGTTGGGCTAGTGCTGCGCAGTGGAACAGGGGAGGCAGCATCTTCACACAAACAGTTTAGAGTCCCGTGGGGAGGCAGACAGCCACAGTGCCCTACGTGGGGATGTAATAGGAAGGAATATGAGCTGTGCAGGGGAGGTGGCAGAGAAGGTGCGCCCACGTTGCCTTCTGGGTGGGAGGATGGCTTTATTGGTTCCTTCAGTAGGAGCCCCTGCTCAAATTTAGCTGGAGTGAGTGGGGGCAACAAGGAAGGTCACTCGAACTTGTGGCATTGAATCTGAATGACAACAAGGAACCAACCAAGATGTACGTAGGTACAGAGTCCAAAGTTAGGGGCACAGCCACCATATTTCTACCCAGTTCAGTGAGTTTAACATTGGAAGACAGGCAGACTAGACCCAGTAATAGCAACAGGCCCAGTGTTTTTGTTTTTTCCCCCTGCTGTAGGGGATCCAGCCTAGGATCACCCAACTGCAGTTGTCAAGTCTAATAATTTTTTATCTGGAACATGTCCTTTACAAGAACAAGGCATTTCTTCTTGAAATGACTTGACATTTCTGGAATTCAGAACTTCTCTTAATAAAAATAACATACTAAGCACAATACATGAGGGGGCTTCTAAACACAGCCCATGGAAAAGTTCCACTTTCCCATGAACTCTTGGAAGCCCGCTAACAGACTCACACTCGGAGTACCATCATCCCAGTGTGCCAGTGGCAGCCAGCTCCCTGTCTCTAGTCAGTAACCATCAAGAGTCAGGATCAGAAACCCAGGCCTCCTGGCTCCAGAGCCAGTATCCTCCCCACTTCTGGGACATGTGCAGGATCCTTGCTTTGCAATGTCAGCTGTCTCTGAAGTCTGGAACCAGCCCAGGACCAGTCACAGGCTGTGTTTGCTGGGGACAGGGCAACCAAGGAGTCAAGTCTGCGAGCGGTCTGGACACAGGCTTAGGAGTCACTAGTAAATAGAAAGCCCTATCACCTGGTGCTGGAACATAACCCCTTCAGGTCCCACCCTTGCTTCCACCCATTCTTCAATGGTAGGTAGCTCAGTGCCTGCTCCATGCCAGTGAGTGACCTGTGGAGGGATTGGGCGACAGTGTGTTGATGATTATAGAGTGCCAGAGCGGAACCGTGAACACGTGCGTGGGTGTGGCAGCGCTTCATTCTAGTGACCCAGTGTAGTGCTGGCAGCTTTGCCTGGCCTCCTGCCTGCCTCACCTTTGGCCAATGAGTAAACCCATCAGGTAGGCTGAGATGCAGTCTCCCTGAGCGTTGCAGAGGTGCAGGTGAAGTGGACTGGCATTGGTGGGAGGAGTCGTGTCTCCTTTTGTCAAGAAACAGCTGCATTCGCTATCCCTGTGCTGAGAGAGAGTCCAAAATAGTTTGAAAAGCAGCCTAATTACCCTTCATTGCCTTTTGAATCAAGTAGCTCTGTCCCCAGATGGCTTTCATGGGAGCTTGAGACGCGCAGAGGAGAAGGGCCTTACAGAAGCCTCTGCGCAGGATAAGGGACCCTTTGCTTTCATAGTTCCAGCTAGTGTGCTTAAGAGAGCTGTCCTAGGCTCGCTACCCGCCTTGCATCCCTGGGAGAGAAACATGCTTTTATCACCCTGGGTAAGAGCTGTTCTTCCCTCCAGCATTTTTAGACCTGAGATGATGGTGACAACACAGCCACAGCCATCACCATGAAGACCAGGGAGCACCAATCATACCAGGCAGCTTAGCTGTCCCATCCCAGGCTCTCCACAGAGACCCACAGAACAGCGTCTGACACCAACCCTAGGAGCTAGGTATTGCTATTGTTCCCAGGTGAGGAAACAGGCAAGTTCTTCAGCACCTCATGCTGCTTCCAGGAAAGGCTGCTGGGGCTGCTTAGCAGCACTTGGGTCCACTCGTCACGGGGCGGCCCTCCGCCAGTTCAACACGGGAGAAGAACGTTCTCTGGGAGCTCCTCTCTGTCTTGACAGCCGCTGGTCCACTTTCTGTCCCATTCCTTGCAGAGGCAGCAGCTCTCCCGTCTGGGAATCTCGGACAAAGGGCGTGGATGCAATATCCCATATACATCCCGTTTCCTGGAACTTTGGTTTCTAGAATGTGGTTATTCCTAGCCAGCCAGCCAGCCCTCTCTCTGCAGAATCAGGCTGGAGAGCCAGTGTGAGTCAATGCACAGGCTCAGTCAATGCAAGTCAATGCACAGGCTCAGTCCCCAAACCTAGACTTCCTCAACTCTTAAACTAAAATTTTGTTTCTAAAATCTGGCCCCTTGCTGCCTCATTAAGCACCATTGAAGAAACCGGTGAAGTAGGCTGTTCAACTAGAGCAGAGAAATGAAACGGACAGTTGTAAGTGTTCACCGGGTTCATAAATTCCTACAGATGGAAGCTTTTGACCACTCTCCCGGGGCCACGGCCCCAGGATCCTGCCTATCTGAGGCAGCTGAGAGAAGCCAGAGCTCACTTGGTATAGCAGTCAAGTGGGGACCGCCTCTAAGCTAGTCAACTAAGAGTGTGGCAGGGCCCTGGGGGGTGGTGTGTGTGTGTGTGTGTGTGTGTGTGAATTTTAAACTGAAGAAATCGGTTGAGATGGTAGATTCTCTGCTCCAGCCATGGACTCCAGCAGCAGGTGTCGTATAAACACTGAGTGCTATCAGTTTGCAAACATGCTGGTGGAAGCTATACCAAACGGGATTCAATGATGTCTGTTCAGTGACTGCCAAATGAGGGCTCGTCATGAACTGGACAGTGATGATGGATCAGGCACAGTCTCTGCCTCAGGGAAGGGCATTGGATGTAGCCAGGGAAGGAAAAGAACCATAGAATGGCCTTCAGTGCGGTAGAGGGGACCCACGACATGAGCTGCTCCTGTAAAAGAAGGGCCATTATCCCTGACAGGAGGCCAGAGGAGGCTCCAAGACAGGCAATCAATGGAAAGTCAAATGGTGGGGGAAGGGGAACCTAAGCCTAGAGAGGAGGGCAAGCATTGCACTTAAGCTCTGGATTCAGTGTAAGCGAGGTCAGGAGCCCTGCGGTGCAGTGATGCTGAGCTCAACTGTTAACCAAAATGTTGGGGGTTCAAGCCCACAAGAAGCTCCGAGGGAGAGAAATAGCCACTGCCCTCAGGAAGATGAACCCACTACCATCAAGTCAGTCCCCGCCTGGTAACCGCGTAGGACCGAGTAGAACTGCCCCGTGCGAGTTCCTGAGACCGTATAGGAGCCCCCAGTCTCCTCTTCCTCCCGCAGAGAGCTAGGTGGGTCCAACCAGCGGCAACCCTCTGGGCAGTTCTTCTCCGTGACACTGGGTCACTGTGAGTTGGTGGGCTGACTCAGTGGATTCAGGGTTGGAAATGAACTGGTTCCAGCAAGCCCCCCCCCCCCCCCCCACACTCCGGCTTCTTTTCTCTACCGCTTTCCTCCCCGCAGGTGGGAATAAAAACTCAAGTCATTTTCATGGGACAGTCGGATGGAATGATGGCTGCCATTGAGTTGACACTGACTCATGACGACCTGACACAACAGAACCGACGATTGCTCAGTCCTGAGTCGTCCTCACAATCACCAACACGTTAAAATCTCCCACGAACGCTAATGTGCCCATCCGTCCCAGCAGGGTCTCCCGGCCCTCTTCAGCCCCCATGCCACCCAGCACAACATTGTGCACTCAGGGAGGGCATTGCACCAGTGACGTGCCAGGGCTCACATTGTTTCTATGGCCTTCCCGCCTGTTGACTCGCTCTGCGATTCAAGGATATGGTGACTGTCTCCATGTGGTAGCTTCCTGGCAGCTAAGCTCTGTGCCTGAGCTCTGGACCCACCCTTCCATCTTGAGAGACATGCTCCTCTGTTAGGGGTTCTCTGTTTGCAAATGGGTGCTTCTAGGAGCGGCAGGGTCGAAGAGGGTTGTTTGATAAGGCAAGGTGCAAGTGGCTCTGGGCCTTTGGCCCTCAATAAATCCCTCTGGCCCATCCTTGTCATTGTCATCCTTATGGTGACCCAAAGGGTTAAAACGTGGTGCTTTTCAACAAAAGAGACCGCCCCTTCCTTCATTTGGTCCTGGCATCCTTTTCTCGGGCATCTTCAGCAATGCCTGGCTTTCCCTTTTCCATGCTTGCTGAGGTCCTGCAAGGAGCTGCTGGGTGGGGCAAACAGTTCCCATGCCTGCACATTGACCAAAAGATTCGGGGTTCGCATCCACTCAGAGGCAAGCTGCTTCTGCCAACTCCACCATGAAAACTGTGGCTCACCGTCCTTCTCTGACAGACGTGGGGTCGCCATGAATTGGAATTGACTCCGTGGCAACTGGCCCTGTCACTCTGTGACACACACAGAGTGCTAGCTGACGGGCTTGAGAGCCAGAAGCAGAGGGTCCATCTGTGTTCTGTCCTCCTTCCCCGCAGGGCTCAGCTCCGTGAATGGTATTCCACATGTGCTCAGTCAATAGGCACAAAAGCACCTGGGCAGGCATTCACAGGCAGGCTGGGCCAGGCTGTGGTCCCCTCTTCTGTCCTGATACCCACCCACCCCCGCCCAGTCACACCTATGAATCAGGACCCTGGGTACCTTTCTACTCAGCATGTCGTGGGGAGGACTTTGTGGATTGTCAAGCACAAACCAAACATCATGCCTCATCATAAGAGTTCAGCTGCTTTCACCATAAGGTCGATGGTTTGAGCCCACTGGTTTGACTCTTGGGAGGAAGGGCTGCTGCCATAAACCCTGTGGGGCAGGCTTCCCCTCTCCTGGGGGCTGTGAAGAGTCAGAAGCATTGGCAATGATGGGTTCAGTGTTGGGAGGTGGTGGTAGTGGTAGTGGTGGCAGAGCTTTGAATCTTTAACCAACCCCATGGCATCAGTTTTTCAGCCTAGTTTTCTTGAGAAGGTAAACAAGTGAAGTCAAGAGGTTAAGTGACTTTGCCAAGGGCCTCTGGGAAAAGACAGAATGAAACTCTAGCACCAGTTATCTGACCAACCCAAGCAGCCCACACGCCTACTCTCCCCTCCCTGTGTTTTAGCAATGCAGGGGGGAAGGAGAGAGAGAGAATGAGAATACATATGTGTGTGTGCAGGCTCTGTTATTGCTGAGCAGATCTGCAGGCCTAGTGACTTCCTGGCTGAGGCCCTGGGATGGAGGAAGGCAGCGCTGTGACGTGAGGCCCACGTGGCCAGTGGACACACCACAGAATGCTCATGCGGCGTCTGTTTGTCTCTGCAGGTGCCCTCTCTTCACACTCAAGCACAACAACATGCCCTTCAATGGCGAGAAGCAGTACGTGGGTGAGGACCAGCCAAGCGACTCAGACTCCTCCCGGTTTTCCGAGAGCATGGCTTCCCTCAGTGACTACGAGTGCTCCAGGCAGAGCTTTACCAGCGACGCCTCCAGCAAATCCAACTCTCCTGCTTGTAAGCCAATGGGCACCGGGCTGGGGTGGGCACAGGGGACGCCGCTCCTAGCCTCGAGGACTAGGCATTACAACTTGGAGATGAGTGGGAACAAAGCACAGCCCCCGCCCCCTCCTCTCCAGTGGCGTCCAACCACCACTGCAGAGGTCCTGCTACTGTTCTCTGTACGCTCTCGGGACTCGGTAGCCCTGGGTGTTATAACCAGCTGGTGGCACATTTGAGCATCGCCTCTAACCTGCTTAGATTTGCCTGTCAATCAGGCCCCAGCCTTACCCATCTTCTCTCCCAAGCAGTCGCCAGTGACTCTGTGGAGATCCCTTCTTGCTAGGGAGGCCGCAAGGATCCATCAGTCAGCATGGTCTCCTCTGATTCATTCTGAACTACACTCAAGTCAGCTTGCCCCAATTCAAGGGCCAGGTCCGAAGCGAGAGAAAATAAGTTTCCTGCCAATTTTGACAATCTCCCTGTGCAAGCCTCAGCCCTGCAAGGTGTTGAGGACAGCGGACACGTGAGAGGAGCGGCCCTCACGCAGGGAGACAGAGCTAGCCCTATTTGTGCGGAAAATAAAAATGTTGAAAGTGGCTGTTTTTATTTTCTATGAGCGTTATAATTGGCGTTTTTGTAAGAAACAGTGCTCCTTAAGCTGAAAAAGCAAATGGTACATCTGAAACGGACAAAGAAGAAACTGATATTCAATACAAGCAAATGGCCACTTTAAAAAAAAGTGTGCTTATCCATACCTATTTATTAACTTCTCCATCACATTAAAGAAGGTTTGGAAATTATATGTGTGCTGCTCTTGTTGTGAGGTGTCGTAGGGTCTGTTCTGACTCACAGTGACCCTATGTACCACAGGAAGAATCACTTCCTGGTCATGTGATTTGATGGCAGTTGTTTGTGCGAGAAAAGGCTCAACATCTTTTCAGTGTCATAAAAGTTGCATGTGTAGTGAATCAAAGCGGTTATGAAGAAGAATTTGTTGCAAATAGGGATTGGTTCATTCATTACAAAGTGAGGGCAACTTTCCCTGAAGTTGGGGGCTTCTAACCTGGAGACTGCCTGTAATATATTTAGACTCCTTTCATTTCTTATTTAGTACACGCTTTAGTTACAATCCTAGCTGTAGCTCAGACTTGTATGAGTCATACGAGGTCTTACAGCATGGTTTTGACCACTGACGACGTCATCTGAGGGCAGTGGTACGTCATTAGTAGAATTCTCCCTTCCACACAGGAGAGCCTACTAGAGTCCCACTCAGTGCACCTCACGCACAGCCATCGTCCGTCTGTGAGCAGAGGCTTGAGCGTTGCTATGATGTTGAACGAGTGTGGGCAGAGCTACCAGACTGAGATAGACTAGAAAGAAAGGCCTGGTGACCTCTTTTCAAAGATCACCCAAGGGGCCCGCAGTAGACAACAGCGATCCGAGCTACAGCCCATCGTGAGGGTGGCACAGGGTTGGGCCGCACATGCATCACCATGAGTTGGGTCTGACTTGAAAGCAGTGCGAACGACAGTGCCAAGCTGCCTCATGGAGTGGACGTGCGCTCAGAGGTGACCGATCCACCACTTTGTCAGGAGACCTTCACTTGTTCCCAAGTTTCCTCTGTTGCAGGCTCGACTTTGTGAGTGTTTTGGAGCACAAAGCCTTTCTGGGAATTCCTTCAGATATAATCAATTGGATTATCTTGGATTATCACAAAGGAAAGTCTTATTAGGGCAGACATTTGGGGGTGGGGGATGGAATTTACCAGTAGCCACTTCAAGTTTCTGTGCATGTTCCCGCTCTGTTTTAATGGAGTTGATGCATCTGGCAACAGTGCCTTATACCCTGGAGAAGACATTACCGAGTCTCTGTGTCACTCCTTTTCTCTCTATTTCTTTCTCTTCTTCTTTGCTTGTTATTCATTTGGTTATTTGGTAACTAAGTCTCACTGGTCAGTGCTGTTGTCTGAGGTCATGATGTTTAATGCACAGAAGCAAAGTGATCCAACAGTGACTTCAAAGAAGACATGATGCGTTAGCCCAGGTCTTTCCTTGTTACTTCCTACTGTGAAGTAGATTAGCTTGCTCATCTGATTTATTTTATTTAACTCAAGGGACCTGCATTCTTAATGTGTCCTTCTTTACTTTTACTTTGGTTATCCCATGTAATCTTGGGGCTACCCCATGGGGAGGCAACCTCTGCCTCAATGAAGGCAGGTGACTCCCAGTGGGCAAAGCTAGAAACTGAAATGAAGCATTCTACTTCTAGAACTTGTCACTTAAAACATGAATAGCTTTATACCAGTTCTGTGCATGTTAATGAGAACTCTGAATTACAGAATAAAAAGTCGCCTTATCTAGCTCCTGTTTGGTACACATAATAAATGAGGAGAAAACATCTGTAATGTAATAGGCCTCTATTAATGTTATCTCAGGAGCATTTGAGACCTTAGTTATCAAAGGACTCCACATTTTTGAAGTTTTTATCTATTTTCATATTAGGAAAGGACTTGCAAAAGTCTGGGGGGGAAATGGAATGAAAAGATAGTGGGCTCCCCCCCCCCCGCCCCCCAAGCTTGGAAGTCTCTTGGCTTGTAAAACACACGTTGAAGAACTAACTCTGCATCAGGGGCTGTCCTGGGAAGACTCCTTCTCTTGTCACAACGTGAATGGGCTTTTGTTTTCCTTCCAGCCACGAGTCCTCCCAGGGCTGTGACACTGGACGAAGTGATGGCTGCAGCGAGGAACTTATCAGACATGACTCTCGCTCACGAAATCGCTGTGAATGAGAACTTCCACTTGAAACAGGATGCCCTTCCTGAGAACAGGTGACGTGGGCCCTTACGCTTTGCACACACCTTGCTGAAGATTCTATGCCTCTGTCTGTCTGTCTCTCCTGTGCACACGTAGATACCGATTCCAGAAGGTTCTTGGGTAATCTCATGGGCTCAACCATACTCAGCTCTTCAGTGAGGGTTTGTATGTGCGGTCAGTATCCCCATCACTCTGGGAAGGTTTGTCAGACTTGACTGAACCCCATTTTAAAAAAGAAAGACACCGAGTTGACCCTGATTCACGACGACACCTGTGTTGGAGTCCAACAGAATACCATAGAATTTTCCATGGCTGGTTTTTCCAAAGTACATTGCCTGGCCTTCTAAGGCTTCTTCGAGTGGACTTGAAGCACCAACCTTTTGGTTAGCATCCAAGCATATTAACCATTTGCCGCACCATCCAGGGATTCTGCTGACCCCACGGTGGTGGCTCTGTGCCACTGAGTCAATTCCATCTCATGGAAAATAGTATGTGCGAGGAACCAGCAGGATTGTCCCTTGAGATGCCACTACCAGGCAGGTTCAAATCCCCAGCCTTTGAGCTAGCCGTCAGTTGCTTCCCTGTGTGTACCCCACAACTCTCCAGAAGACATTAAAGCCTGTCCCGTTGGTGAGATGTTTTATGATTTTAGGTGCAATCTCATCCCTCCTCACTTGATCAAAAGCAGTACTAAGGGAAGAATTGTGAATGATTCACTGCTCTGAACCCCTGCCTACCCTGCTTGTGGCAGGTCCTCTCGAGATCTTTGCAGATCAATTTATTAAAATCCGATATTCAGAGTGTGATGGCTAAGTGCAGCTTAGCTGCCAGGTGCTAAGAATCAGTGGCCTGGAAGCCTGCAGAGGGAGACTCACCACTGCGTGGTCACCTCCCGGTCACCTTCACCCCTGGGGGCCCTTCGTCAGAGTCACGTGCTGACCCTGCGACATGGAAAGAGACCTGAGGGTATAACTACAGATCAATCCTGGTTGATAAGTCCCAAGGTGTTTCCACTATGAATTAAGACAACCAAGATCCCATTGAGAGCATTTCCCATTGTTTTAAACCAGGAAAGTACGTGCCTGTAATAGTTTTCCTTCTTTTAAAATGTGGCCTAGAATCCGGCTAGGGACATTGTGCATAATAACCGCTCATCTTTGGGACCCTTGCTCACTACAGAACACGTGTCTGTTGTGGTTTTCTGTGGTAACTACAGCTCACCAAAATCCCGTCCTTCACCCCAGCTGGGCCGCAGCACCCAGCTTCTTAAACTGTGGGCCGTGTGTGTCCCCACGGGTGGCCACGTACCTGAATGAAGGGGTTGCGAGAAATTTGGCAGCCGTGAAAGCGTTCTGACTGCACAGCAACATAATTAATTTGAAATCAAAGCACGGAGGAATCTGAGATGTTTTTGCTCGTGTTGCAAATTTCTCAGGTGAAAAGGGGTCTCCAGTGGGAAAAGTTGAAGAAACCATCTCTGACTTAGACTTCAGCCCAACTCCGTCTCCATTCTTATCTGCCCCAGGCCAGCCTCCACATGCCACGTAGGAGCCACAGTGGTCTTTCTCAATGGGATTTAATTAGTTCTGTGCCTCACACCCTTCAGTGACTTCTTAAATTTGACCAAATATTTCCTTTGGGAAAATAACTTGGTAAAGTAAGTTAGCTATCTGATTCCTAATAGGAAGACTTGTAAAGGGCCCAATTGATCTCATCCCGACTCTCCACCTCCCCAGGAAATTAAAGAGCTAAAAAATGTCTAGCCTCAGTTAAGAGAACTTGATGAGAGAGCTATGAAATTAATTCAGCTTGTACTTTGGTCCATTCCAGCCCAGTCCAGGAAGTGGGAGATCAAGGCCAGAGCCCCTCCCAGCAGCATTTGCCTTTGTAATTGTCCCAACAATGCTCAGGAGGGTCTCCCATATTGGAGATTTATGCAGGACCAATCTTGGCAGGCAACTAGAATAAGATTTTAATATTTTAAGTTGCACAGTGCAGTATAGTATTTTTTTTAATTTTAGAAACAGCTTTAACTCACACACTTCAAAAAGCTAACATTCACCTATAATTGCATTCTTTTGTGCTTCGCTATTTGTACTTTTGGAGCCTGGTATCATAGCAGGTTATGTGCGGTCTATTAACCGCAAGGTCAGCAGTTCAAACCCAGCAGCCACTTCATGGGCGAAAGATGGGGTTCCTGTAAAGATTTACAGCCTCTGAAACCCTAAGGAGCACTCTGCACTGTCTTATAAGGTCACCAAGAATCCTAATTGACTTGAAGACAGTGGCATTTGTTATTTTGTTTTGTCTTCTGTACTTTCAAAAGAAACAAAAGAGCCATCTGCTTTAACCATTAAAGTATCTAGTCCGTCACCCTACATTCATTGACTATTCACTGTACACCAGGCACCGTGCTAGGCACCATGGTGGGCACCAAAAGGAGTTATGGCTTCTGACCTCGGAGAAGTGGGTCGCCTGTGGGGAAAGTGAGCTATTACAGTCAGGGATGTATGCTTTCCCCAAGGCTGTGGCTAAGGGGGCAGGCGGTCAGTAGGCATGTGGATTTAATGAGTATCTATTTTGGGGCATCAGTCTAAGGGGTGAAGCAAGGTGGTCACCCATTCTATTGTGAGCACTTCCTTGGAATGCCACCTCAGCAATTGGGGCATCTGAGCTGCAGTTGGCAGGCATCCAAAGGCGTGACTCCTTGGGGCGAATCGACTCTGTCTGAGGAAAGAGCCATTGTGCTATCTCATAAAGACCCAAGCCAAGCCCCAAACCTTAGAACCAGTCTAAAGATCTGGGTAGGAGAGTAATGAGGTAAATTGTCGCATCTCCTTGGGACAGATTTGTCCCATTTTTGAAAGCAAGAGCCAGTAAGGCTCTTTAATGGTTAGAGGACAGAATGTCCAGTGGAAAAAGTCTGCACTACTGCTGGGGACTCTGCCCAGTGTCAAAGCTACGAATGGATCAATGGCTCACTGCAGGGATTCCGGTCCACTTTCACTCTTGATTTCCTGAGATGTTTCCAGTGAACACGCTTCTTTCCTGATCAAGAAAACTCATGTGTCGTCTTGAACACCCCCGTTTCACTCCTGCAGCTTGGCTGGGCGAGTGAAGCACATCGTCCACCAGGCCTTCTGGGACGTCCTAGAGTCGGAGCTGAGCGCAGAGCCCCCCGAGTATGAGCACGCCATCAAGCTGTTTGAGGAAATCAGGGAGGCAAGTTGACAGCCTCCACCCCCACCCCTCTCCTTCCCCACAAGCTGAACTCATGCCCTTTAGTGCTGGAAAAGCAGACGATTGGAAGGGTTTTCTGTGCACAGGAGGGAGGCGGGGGGAGGCAGTGCGAGGGGCTCAGAGGAGCCCAGAGGTTAAGAGAATGGGCTCGGAGGGTAGATTGGCCTATAGGCTCTCCCTGTTGAAGTGTTTATCGTGTGACCAGGTGGGTCCTCTGCCCTTCCTCTCCCCATTCAGATTCTTCTCTCCTTCCTGACCCCCGGCGGCAACCGGCTCCGCACCCAGATCTGTGAAGTGCTGGACACAGACCTCATCCGGCAGCAGGCACAGCACAATGCGGTTGACATCCAAGGCCTGGCCAACTACGTCATCAGCACCATGGGAAAGCTGTGCGCCCCTGCACGTGACGAAGACATCCAAGAACTGAAGGCGACCAACAACATCGTGGAGGTGCTTAGGTGAGCACTCCGGTGCCCCCCTGCTCTTAGAGTGTGTTGGGGTTCCTTTCAATGGGAAGTGTAGGTCATGGGGAATGCAGAAAAGGAGCTGGTCTCCCACAGAAGTCCTTGACACTAAAAGAAGATCAAAGCAGTAAGGTAACCATTACTATAGCCCTGGTGGTGTAGTGGTTAAGCATTGGACTAGTAACGACAAGGTTAGCAGTTTGAAACCACCAGCTGCTCCTCAGGAAAAAGATGAGGCTTTCTCCTTCGGTAAAGAGTTACAGTCTTAGAAACCGACTGGGCAGTTCTGCCCTGTCCTGTAGGGTCACTGTGAAATCAACTCAGTGACAGTGGGTTGTCTTTTTTTAAGTCAACCATTTTCCGGGTGTGCAGCATTTTCTGGGATACAGCTCTTGGGATACAGTGAATACAGTGATTAAAAAATAAAAGCACAGATGAAGCCCCTGGCCCCAGGGCACCTACAGTCTAGCAAAGGAGACAGAACTTGAACAAGAGAAGGTGTTGCTGGTAGCTGTGACAATATTGAGCTCATTGCAACTCTCCTGTCGACAGAGTGAACTGCCCAGAAGGGGTTTCGAAGCGGTAGTCTTTGCAATGCCCTGGTGGTGCAGGGAGTTAAGTGTGGGGCTCCCCACATGGTTGGCAGTTCAAATCACCAGCCATTCTGCTGGCAAAAGATGAGGCTGTCTGCCCACATACTGATTGATCTACAGGGATCAACTCCTTAGCATGAGGTCTCGGTTTGTTTTCTTCAGCTTTACAGATGGGAGAAGACAGCCAGCCTTTCTCCCTTGGAGCTGCCAGATGGGTTCAAACCAGGCACCTTTCAGTTAGCGACCAAGTGCTTAACTGCTGTGCCTCAAGGGCTCCTTGAAAGGGGTTCTACCTCCTGTCATGGAGTCAGTTCCAATGCATAGCAGCACCTGGGAACAGAGCAGAACTGCCCTTTGGGGGGTTCCAAGATTTTTAAACCTTCACAGGAGCAGACAGCCTAATCTGTCTCCCTCAGAGCAACTGGTGGTTTTGAACCACCGACCTTGCAGTAACACTTCAATATGAAACCCACAATGCCACCAGAGGTACTCGAGGGTAAAAAGAGTCTTCAGCAAAGTGAACTCATCAAATCAAGAATCTGGGACGTCTTCATTCGCTCGAGTCATGCTAGCGGCTATAGCATCTAATCAACCCCCACGTTCTGAGTGGCTTAATCAAGATAAGCTTGTTTCACACTCCTGTCACAATCCAATCAGGGGGTCTTGGTCAGCTTCTGCATGTCATTCATTCACAGGCCCAGGTCCCTTCCATCTTTGGATCTGCCCTCACCTGGGGCCCTCGTGCCCTTGCCATTCAGGTGGTATATGGGCAAAAGAGCAGGGGAGCCCACCCCTGGGTGCAGTCCCTTCAGCCCAGAAATGACCCATCCCTGTGACTATCCTTGGTCGCAGAGCCCCACCAGGCTTGCAGGGGACTGGGTCATGGTGTTGCTATCTGGAGACCCCTTTCCCAGCTACCAATCTCCAATGGGCTGAAGAAATTGGGGTGGGGGGTAGGGGTGAAAAAATGTGAGACTGCACATGGTCCATGTGGCCCCAGAGGAAAGAGGAGGCCAGTGTGCTTTCTGTCACACTGCAACCTGACCTTTGTGCAGTAACTTTGGGAAGGCACGAGAAAGAACCTGGGCTGCAGGGAACGGAGACATGATCTTTGCACCTGCTCCGGCAAGCCAAGCATCCCTCTACATCACGTCACGCCTTCCCTGCCTGTGAAATGGGCACATGGTCCGCATGGACGATTGGGATCTTGGCAATGTAGGGGGTTGGCTCCGGGGAGTCTGCAGTAGGGTTTCACATCTGCAGGGTTTGCCACGGTCAGTTACTTGGCAGCAGTAAATGCCGCTGTGGCCGCCGTGGTCACTGTTACCGCACGTACGCCTCACAAAGTGGAGAAACAGGCTCAGCCACTGGAGTGACTCTGTGGGGTGCCACAGAGCTGTCCATTGCAAACCTTACTCACTGTCCTAAAGTGGATGCCAACTCGGAGACCCTCCAGGACAGAGGAACACTGTCCCTGTGGGTTTCTCACACCTGTAACTCTCTGCTGGAGTAAAATGCCCCATCTTTCTCCCAAGGAGCAGCTGGTGGTTTAGAACTGCTGGCCTTGTGGTTCCCTGCCCCACTAGTAATCACTATGGCACCAGGACTCTTGGAAAATCCACAGGGCTGCCCAACTCTAAGAGGAGGTCTTTCCCCCTCTATGTTCAGGAAGATTTCAGGGGCTTGCTGATGCAAATCCCTCCTGGAGTGCTGCTCTCCGTGGTAAATTGCCTTGTTCCTGCTCCTCTCCATCTTTCTTGTCTTCTGTGACTGGTGATAGTGGATCGGCTGGCTGGGTTCTGTCTGCGAAAGTGAGCCCTCTGGAGCTCTCTGGATGAATTCACTGGGAACGTTTGGGGATGGTTCTCTATGGAAATGGCAGCTTGCCAAGTGGTGATTGGAGTTTCCAAACCCTTTGCAGAATGCTTGTCTTTTTTTGTCTGGCATAACACACACAACAGTTAATATGTGCCAGCTCAGCTGAGTCACCTCACTAACAATTTAAGTTTAAACATTTTCAGACAAATATTCCATGTCTTGGACCTCATGAGAATGGACATGGCCAATTTTATAATCCGGAGTTTGAGGCCACATCTCCAGCGCCAGTTGGTGGATTATGAGAGAACCAAATTCCAGGAAATTTTAGAAGAAACGCCAAGTAAGTTCAAAACCATTACATTTGTGTTGAAAAGAATTTTTACCTTCCTGTGAATTTGTGTGTGTGTGTGTGTGTGTTTGTGAATCTTCTAAGATTGACAGTATAAACTTACAGCTGTTTGCGATGTGCCAGAAACTGTAATAAGCATTGTTCATTTTTTCATTCATTCAAAGAAAGCTTCTTGAGTAATTGCGGTGGGCCAGGTACTGTTTAGGGCCTGTGGTTACTGCAGTGAGCCAAGCAGAATGAAGTTGTGGTTCCCATGGAGCTGACATTGTAGTTGCCACGTCAGGTAAACGTGCTTTGAGTGCTGGAAGGACAAAAGGAAAAAGGGACAGATGGTGGTGATGGGGTGGAGGGGTGGGAGCTGGGCTTTCTCCCATGGGGTAGATGGTGAACTATGTAAAAAGTAACATTTGAACTGAGTTCTTAAAGAGACGAGGATGGGACAGGCAATGATCGAGGACCGGGGCAGTGAATGTCTAGCCTGAGGGCTGTATAAGGCATGGACTCATCAGTACCAGGTAACATCACACACCTCACCAAGGAGAAGCTGTGTCAGCCATCACATTTTGCCCCGTTCCCATTGAGTCAGTGCTAACTCACAGGGACCCTACAGGACAGGGTAGAATTAGTCCTGTACGTTTCCCACATGGCTAACTCTTTACGGGAGTAGAAAGCTTCATCTTTCTCTCGAGGAGTGGCTGATGGTTTCAAACTGCTGACCTTGTGATTAGTAGGCCAACTCGTAACCACTACACCACCAGGACTCCTCCGGCCATCACATTAGGGGTGAGTTAATGAAATGTTTGATCAAATATAGCAGGCTTCATTTTTAAATCAGTAATTTTGTATGGCCCATGGATGATATTATAAATATGCAAAAATGGCCCTGAGCCATAAAATGACGCACACACACACACACAGACCCCTGATGTAGGGACAACAAACTCTAGTCTGAGACGTCAGTCAGCCTGAAGGCCCTGGAGCAGAAGCGTACTTGTGATGTGTGAAGAGCACAAGGCAGCCAGTGTGCTGGGACAGAGTAAGCAAGGGGTGAGTGGAAGGGGCTGGACAAAGGCCAAGTGGTGGACAAAGGCAGAGGGCAGGGGAGAGAGCCTGGTGAGGAACAGAGAGCACTGCAGATGCCATTCTGAATGTCATGGAAGCCCCTGGAGAGTTCTGAAGAGGGGGCATCATGTGATTTGTGTTTTTAAGGAATAATCTGGATCCCGAAGAGATCTGATTGTATGAGACAAAGAGAGGGAGGCAAGGAGGCCAATGAGGTGGTACTGTGGCTGCTGCAGCAAGATACAGCGGTGCTTTGGTCCTGTCCATAGTGGAAGAAGTGGTGAGAAGGGGTCAGACTCTGGATGCAGGTTGCAGATAGAGTAGCAAGATTTGTTCGCAGGCTGGATGAGGGTGAGGGGAGGAGCCGAGGGTGACTGGGACTGTTCTGCCCGAGCACCTTGGGAAATGAAAGGCAGTGCTTTGCCCTCAGATGGAAGAACGGAGAGGATGCTCTGGAATCAAGTGTTCCGCTTAGGTATATGTGCACTCTGAGATCCTTGTTCGACGTCAGTGTGGAGATGTCGATTGGCCGGCTAGCTCAGAGAAACTGAGTTCAGGGGAATGCTAGGAACCGGAGACAGAAACCGTGAAGCCGTCTGTCTGTGTGTTCAAGACTATTGCAGAGGGAGCGCTGCAATCAGGTGGCAGCTACGACTCGATGCCTGTGGAGGACGCTCCCACAGCAAAAACTGATGGAAAGGACTAGAGTGTACCAGCTCCAGAGGGACTAAGGGTAGTCTAGAACAAATTCCTTCCTACAAGGTGAGCTTACAATTGTGTTCATCGCAAAGTCCTATCCTCACCCTTCTCTCCTTCCGCCTAAGGTTTAGTGACCGGCAGCCCCTTTATCATTCTCACACATGGACTTGGAGATTTCCAGAGATTCAAGAATAAAACAAGCCCAGCTGTGCACATGTGTTGTGATCGCCCCACTCTCTAAATATATTCCCAGAGAAATAAGAGTCCAGGAAGTGGAGTGTCTGGCAGCTGTTAATTATATCCTCCAGCCACCCTGCCAAATGTTGGCCACTGCACCCTCATGTCAAAATAAGAGCTGGGCATACTCTGCAGAGCTTTGTTGGATATATGTGTGTGTGTGTGTGTGTGATTTTTATGAAATAATCACTTTGGAAATTAATATAGAGAAGTACTTATAATTCCTGATTAGACTTCATGGGAAAGGTTTAATTATGCCCAAGGAGAGATTTTATATAATTGACAACTAAAATATACCCAGATAGTGATAGGTGGATGTATGAAGTATCCATAAGGTTTAACAGCTAAATTGCTTATGGGTAAAGTAACAGGCCAGAAGTCATTTAAACACATAATACCTTATTAGTTGAGAAAATATTTTTTGAATGCCATTTCATATTCTTGCAGCAATCTTATAGGACTTAGATGATCTTTTTTCCGAGATAAACTGCATTATGCTCATGTCTCGCCCTTAAGGCGCTCAGGAAATGCTTTTGGGATGTTATAAAGAAAAACAAACGGATGCTCAGCAGTGACCTGGCTAAAATTCAGGGCCACACAGCTAATAAATGATGGCGCTGGAAGTGGAAGCCAGATCTCCCAAAGCCAAGTCCAGGTCCGCTGGGGTACAATGGCAAGCCAACTCTGGCTGAGGTAGCCTAAGAGAAGGTGGATGGAAGGATGGAGGTGGTGCACAGAATTGAACCCGGGGAATATTAAGGCTCTGGGAAAGGAAAACCAAGGGAAAAGCGTAAAGGTGCCACTGTCAGGATGGCTAATTTGTCCTCCAGACACGGCCATTCTTGGAGGCTTCGTTCACCATGGAGAATCCACAAGTCTAATAGTCATGTGACAGCCACACCAACCCAAGTGGTGGAGTTGGAGCTTCTTAACTGACACAGAATAACACATAGAGTGAGGGAGCAATAGTGTCTCAAAATCAGGATGGAAAGAAGCAGCTGAAGCAAATGTTGGTAAAGGAACAAGATTCTTCTAATTGGAAACTGGAGCACGTGGTCTGTCTTCGGAGTCCCTGGGTGGTACAGACGCTTAAGCACTTAGCGCTGGCCCACAGGCTCCCAGCCCAGAGGCTCCCAGCCCACAGGCTCCCGGCCCACAGGCTCCTGGCCCACAGGCTCCCAACCCAGAGGCTCCTGGAGAGAACACCCGGATGGAGGACAGCTGGGCGCTGACAGAACTGGTTTCTGGTCTGGGTCTATATTGGGGCTCTTTTCCAGAATATTAAGGGGTTCCCCCACCCCTGATGGTTTTATATGATTGTGATCTGCCAACAAAAATCTTGTCATAGCTCAAAATCATAAAGATTTTCCCCCTTTTTTCTTCTAGAAGTTTTATAACTTTAGTTATTACATGTAGTCTGCGATACATTTCAAGGTAATTTGGGGGGCACGGTGTCAAAGAGGTGTCGAGATTCCTGGTTTCCCAGATGTGCCTTCAACACCATTTGTGGGAAAGGGAATATCTTGTCTCTGATGACTTGGTTGTTTACTTTGTTGAAGATGTATTTACCAATTGTACAGGGAGGCTTCATAAGTTCATGGAAAACTTCCATTATCTTCTCATCTCCTTTTCCATGAACTTTTTGAAGCCCTCTCATATATAGGTCTATTTCTATACCCATCTATTTCTGTACTCATTCTGTTTTAAAAGCTTCTTTTTTTGAGATGTAATTCACATACCATAAAGTTCATACGTATTTGTATAATCCAGTGGTTCTTAGTACAGTCTGTGTATATTTCATCTCCCAAAGAAAACCCAAATGTACTAGCAGTTTTTCCTCATTTCCATCTCCTCTATTGCCTAGTAACTGCTGATTTAGTCCTGTTTCATCTCAGCAATATTTTCTCATATTTTACACTAACGGACTTGATAAATTTTATTAAAGTTATCCCCACATCTGATGTTTTTGATGCTACCATAAATTATATTTCTGAAATTTTTAAGTTGCAGAATATAACTTTTTGCATCTTGACCTTGTAGCCTGCTACCTTGCTATATTTGCTTACTAATTCTAGTAGCTTTTGGAGGATTCTTTAGGATCTTCTATATATATGATCATAGTGGCCACTAGTAAAGACAGTTTTACTTCTTCCTGTATGTGTTTATTTCTCTTGCTTGCCTTATTGCACTGGCTGGTATCTACAGTACAATCATTGCTCCTGATTTTCTACCGAGTCTTGTCCCAATTCATGAAACTATCTCTAGTTCTGTAAATCCAAATCCTAGCAGTTTATAGTGGCCGGCTCAAATTCCTCTTCCTCTGGGAAGCATTTTCTGCTCTTAGGAATTCATCCTGAACTGTCCTTTCTTAACAAAACCCATCATTGAAATTTTGATTTGCAGTAATTTTTTTATACAGCCAAACTGTCATTGTGCTTTGGAAATTACTGTTTTTCTAATGTATGGTTACATCAGAAATGTTCAAGAAATCACCTTTCTATCTGGCTCCTGGTGGAGGGCCTGGGGTCGAAATCTCTGCTGAGACTGAGCGGTGTAGGAGAAAGCAGCTCCAGTTTAATTCACACCTGGGAAAAGAGTGGGCTTGGAGGTGGACTCCGATGGTCTGTTTCAGACAGACATCAATCTGGTCCTGTGTGCCTACAGCACTTTGTCCTTCTCCAGTATCACTCTGCAAAGTGTTTACCAATGTACACAGTGTCTATGTGTCACATCAAGAGATCAGGAGAATTTTCACAAGCTATTCAGAAAACTGAGGAGGGAACACTGCCAAACCTGGCTATCAGTGGCTCGTGGGGTCCGCCTGGCCGTCAGAAGCACGTCAAGCAGCGAGGGTGCTAGCTAGTGGGCATGAAGTCTCCGCAGATCCCCTTAGCCCTGATGTCTCACTCCCTGCTCTTGCGCCTTCCACCTTCCTAGCAGTACTCCATTCTCACTGCATTAGAATCGCCCAGGCTGTTGAAGTGGTGGTGTGTGCACCTGGCCTCGGGCTGACTACATCAGGAGCCTCAGGAGCAGGGCCCAGGACCATGTATGTCATTCTCCGTTGAAAAGTCTGTAGGTGATTCTGAGCTCAGCCAACGCTGAGAACCAGAGTGGCTCTCGCTCAGCGATAGCTAAGTGGGATTTCCAGTGTGTCAACTGTAAAGGATTAAGCTTGCAGTATACATGCTTATGACGGCCACATTGTATCCATGATGATTTCTGCTGTAAAGGATTAAGCTTGCAGTATACAGGCTTATGATGGCCACATTGTATCCATGATGATTTCTTCTCGCTCCCTCTCAGTTGGATGTCTATTAAATTAAAGACTGCCAGTCTTTAACATCCTGAGAAATGGCACTAACAAAGGTAAACACTTGCCAGCTGAGGCCAAGCAAGCGCTGGGAAAGTCTAGGGGAGGGGCACGTTAATGCAGCCACCCTCATCCAGGCGCTGCTGGGCCAGGGAAGGGATTGCAGGGTGACTGCTTCTGTCTCCTTTTCTCTGGCTCTGAAAAACCAAACCAAAACAAGACAAACCTGTCTGCAGTCTGCATTTCTTGGCGGTTGCCCCCTTGTATAGGAGCCCTCGCGGTGTAGTGGTTATAAGTTGGGCTGGTAACTTCAAGGTCAGCAGTTCAAAGCCACCTGCTTCTCTGAAGGGGAAAGACAGTTACAGTCTCAGAAACTGACTGTGGCAGTTTTACCCTGTCTTCGAGGATCGCTTTGAGGCAGCATCCACTCGATGGCAGTGGGTTTGATTTGAGCCACCTTGCCTATTCTGCCAAATATGTGATTTGATAAGAAATGTGGCACAGAAAGCAGTTTGTTTCTAGTTGAAACCATAGAACTTAGTCCGTGGACTGGACTTGGGTGTATTTGTTGGATTGGACTATTTGAGGCTGGTGGTGACTACAGCTCATGGAAGGAGGGATTTGCTTCAGGACCCCTCTGGCCTATATCCTTGACCTTGCCAGGTGGCACCACCACTCAGAGAACTGCACAAGGGAATTGTCTTAGAATCCTGGCTTCCTCCCAAGATGCGGGCGGTTTACCAAGGCTTGTGGAGATGCTGCCTGAATATTTCCAGTTTGATCCCAACCTCCTCCCCGACTTCCCTGAGCCTCACTCATTGGCTTGCTCATCTGAACTACTGTGGGAACTCTTACCACTAATCCAGTCCTTCTTTCTGAATGATTTCCCCCCAACATTCTCTGATCATCTCACTTCCATGCGGGGGAGTGGTAGGAAAATACAGGCTTCAAAGGCCCCCTGTTCCCGTAGCTGGTGTGTATAACCTGGGATCCCTGAATGAGATGCATTGGAATGAAACTGTCTGTGTGCATGTTCACTGGGAGCATGCACATGCATCTTGGGAAAGGCCTAGCTCAAATCACACACCCAGAGACGACCCACCCCAAAGAACGTTTCCTACTCAGTGCCTGTGGTCTTAATAACCTTCCCTCCCCGAAACACAAAGTCTTTGATGAGCTGCCACCTGTCTCACTCAGTGCATCTGCTCCTTACTTTCTTTCTGCCAGTTCTGTATAGACAAGTGAGACGGAGTTGCTGGTAGCATTCAGACTGTCCGCTTCCTGTGCCAGGCCTTTGTTGGGCCTAATCTCCTTGCTGGGAGGGTCAGCCCTTTCCCAGTCTGCATTTCACCTGTAAGCACCACTTAAAGAGCTCTTTCTCAGACCACCTCTGCTCCCTCCACCTCCAACATGCCTTATGGAATTCTCTGTGTCATTGCTGTTAGTGCCCTTGAGTCGATCCTCAATCCTAGCAACCCCACCTACAGCAAATCATGCTGGATCCTACACCATCTTGATGATAGTTTGAGCTTGTGGTTGCAGCCAGTGTGTCAGTCCATCTCTCTGAGGGTCTTCCTCTTTGTCTGCGACCGTCTACTGCACCAAGCATGATCATTCTTCTCTAGGGACTGGTCCTTCTGATACCATGTCCAACAAAGCACATGAGACGGAGTCTTGCCATACTTACTTTTAAGGAGCTTTCTGGCTGTACTTTTTCCAGAACAGACGTGTTTATTCTTCTGGCAGCCCATGGTCTAGTTGGTATTCTTCACCAATGCCATGATTCAAGTGCATCAATTCTTCAGTCTTCCTTATCTCTTGTCCTGCTTTGCTGCAGACGAGGTGATTGAAAATACCAGTGGCTTGGGTCAGGCACATCATAGCTCTCAAGGTGACATCTTTGTTCATGGATATTTTCAAGAAGTCTTATGAAGCAGATCTGCCCAATGCAACATGCCATTTGATTTCTGGACTGCTGCTTCCATGGGCACTGATTGTAGAGCTGAGTAAAATGAAACCCTTGACAACTGCCACCCTTTCTCCATTTATCGTGATGTTGCTTATCGGTCCAGTCGGGAGGCTTTTTGTTCTCTTTAAGTTGAGGTGTAATCAATATTGAAAGCTGTCGTCATTGACCTTGCTCACTACATGCTTCAGGAAGCAAGGTCACCTGTATATTTCAGGTTATTGCCAAGACCCCTCTCCAGTCCTGGTAGCACCTTCTTCTTCATGGAGCCCAGCTTCTCAGATTATTTGTTCGGCATACAGATTGAATAAGGTGTGGTGAAAAGACCCTGATGTCAGGGATTTCACTTTATTCTGCTGTAATTATTAGTTTAGAGCGGTGGTTCTCAACCTTCCTAATGTCATGACCCTTTAATATAGTTCCTCATGTTGTGGTGACCCCCCCCCAACCATAAAATGATTTTCGTTGCTACTTCATTACTGTATTTGCTATAGTTATGAATTGGGCAACCCCTGTGAAAGGGTTGTTTGACCCTCAAAGGGATTGAGACCCACAGGTTGAGAACCCTGGTTTAGAGGCTCCACTTCCCATTAGTTAGGTGCCATCGAGTCAGTTCCGACCCCTAACAACCCTTTACACAACAGAACCAAACACCACCCAGTCCAGCGCCATCTTCACACTTGTTCCTATGTCTGAGCCCATTGTTGCAGCCACTGTGCCAGCCCATCTTGTCAAGGGCCTTGCTCTTTTTCACCGCCCCCGTCCCCTTTGCCAAGCATGATGTTCCGAGGGCATAGCTTTGTCTTTGTGTGTGCCCAGCACCTCCTGCAGCATCAGTCACGTTGAATGGACGGTTGAGGATCGGTCAGGATCAGCATGTGCACATTTCCGTCTTAGGTGCTCTTGATCAAACGACAGAATGGATAAAGGAATCTGTAGAAGAAGAATTGCTTTCTCTTCCTGAGGCCACTCTCACTCCTGGAGCGGAAGGCACCTCCAAGCCCAGCCTGAGCCCGACCTTGGTGCTAAATAACAGTTTCTTGAAACTGTTACAGTGGGATTACCAAAAGAAAGAGTTGCCAGAGGTAAGTGATGCTGTTTTGCTTTCCTGCGCATTTTCCAATATTTTAATTCATAATGTTCCAATCGGGAGTCAGCCGGAGGGTGTGTTGACTCTTGTCTTAATGGCTTCAGGGCCTTTGGACTTTAACACCCTATCTGACATGTTCACAGTATTAAATTGCCCTTTTCTGCTTTTACATGTTAAATAAATCTGCCAGACGCTCATGACAGATGGAGTGCGTCTTCAGGAACTGACAGAGAAGCTGAATCAACTGAAGATGGTCGCCTGCTTGTCTTTAATCACCAACAACATGGTGGGTGCTGTGACAGAAGGTCTACCTGAGCTTGCAATCAATTTGAAAAGGATTTCAACTGTTTTACTTGAAGACATGAACAAAGCGTAAGTCCCCGTGCTCCCGTCTGCCTGCTTGTGAAGGCACCTAGTGTCTTTCACGGAACATGAATAACTTCAGTTGTCTGGGGGTGATATTCAGGATTGTGTTTTCGCTTCTCTTCCATCTTCTTTTGCTAGAACTTCTTATTGAACTCTCCTCCTGGCTTTGATGTTCTTTTGCAAAAGTCTTTTGCATGACGGTGCCAGGGCGGGTGCAGGGTTTCCACTAATAATTGGGGTGAGCAAGAGCCCTTTGACAGCGCACTCAAGATCAAAGCAAGTGGAACCCAAGAAGATCCACTTCACTCAAAACTAAAGCAAGCTGAACTAAAAATCCCACCTCCCTCAATGTTTAACATGGCAGGTCACAGAACGCTGTCCCGCCGTGATGGCTCCAGCGCTATCCTTGTCATCAGTGAAATGCTATCAAGTCTTCCGAAATGCTGACATTTCTGTCCATCAGAGATGCTGTCCAAGTCCAGTGATAGTTTTGTGTTGGCTAACTGTATTCCATAGCACCCTCCCTGAGCTCGGTGATTAAAAGCAGGCGGGAGCTGGAGTAGGACGTTGTCGTGGGTAAAAAGTCAGGACGTGATATTTTTGCCACAAATAGGTCTCCCCTTGGGGGGTTGCAGAACCCCAAAGGAGGAAGGTCCATGTGGTTGTGTGATGAGTCTCAGTCCAGCCAGAACACCGCGGTTTGTTTATTGTGCTTGTTGTTAATAAGTGAGAAATCATTCTCTCCCTCTTCTCATAGAGGTTCACGATCTGCCTAGCAGCCTGCTCAGAGGTGATAACAATCCTGTAGCAAGTTATGGCATAGACTAGAGTCCAGATTTGAACTCACGCCATTTCACAGCCCCCTCTAATTGGGAAATTCTCGCACCCCCACTTCCCATCTTGTGCAGAATTATCTGAAAGACCCTTTCTGGGTCACAAGATCACAATTTCCCATCATTTGTTCCACAATCCATGCAGTCCAAGGGTTACAAATGAGACCCATGCCAGCACGTGTCTGTGAGTTGAATTTGTAGGTGAGTGGTCACAGAGTAGGCAAGTCAGCTCTTAGCTTTACTTTGGTAGGAGCTATTTGGAGCCTTTTCATTGATTAAAAGCTGCATATGCAGCAAGTGAAGATGATTATGGTGCAGAATTGATGGTGGCAGGGGTTGGGTGAATTGTGTTAAACTAAAAACCACTCACTGTTAATAGATGACCGTGTGCTCACCAGCCATGCAGAAGCAAGCTAAGGCTCTGCTCCCTTGCAGATTTGTTGTTGTTGTTAGGTGACATGGAGGCAGTTGTGCCGACCCATAGTGACCTTACACACAAGAGAAGAAAACACGGTCCTGCGCCATGCTCACAATTGTCCCTGTGCCTGAGCCCACTGGTGCAGCCCCTGTGTCCGTCCATCTCCTCGAGGGCCTTCCTCTTTTCATTGCGCTCCCCTTCCCCAGACACGCTGTCCTCCTCCAGGGACTGGTCTCTCCGGACAACTTGTACAGAGGATGTAAGAGGAAGCCGTGCCACCCTTGCCTCTAAGGAGCACCCTGGCTGTACTTCTTCCCAGACAGATGGTTTGTCCTTGCAGCAGCCCATGGGACTCTGAGCATTCTTCTCCAGCTCCACAAGTCCAGTGCATTGATCTTTCTTCGGTTTTCTGAACTCAGTGTCCAACTTCACATGCACATTAAGCAATTCTTGTGCTTTTCAGTACTCTAAAGAGGACTTGTGCCGCAGATTGACTTAACGTAACACGGCTTTTGATTTCTTGCCTGCTTTTTTCATGAGCATTGACCGTGGGTCCAAGCAAGGCAAAAAATCTTCGACAACTCCAGTCTTTGCTCCATTTATCATGGTGTTGCCTATTGGTCCAGTTGGGAGGACTTTGGTCTTTTTCACATTGAGTTAGCCATACTGCAGGCTGCAAAGATTTAGATTGAAAGATAAAGATTTAAAGCCTCAGAAAACCCATGTGGCGGTTTTACTCTGCCGCATAGGGTTGATATTGGCAGTGAGTTTAAGGAGTTGTCTGTTAGTCAGATAGCTTAACCCCAGGACTCACTCTAGTGGGGACCCAACAAATACCCATTCCAATGGCCTCTTTTCCTTATTAAATGATCATCTGGACTGTAAATATTTGGGATTGTTCATCAGTTACTTGGCAGTCATAAAAATGTTTTATCTTTGATCATGATCAGTGACAAACTTGGGTCACTTGTCGTGACAGTATTGCCTTCCTAATCCCTTCCTGCCTTGCTTTTGATCACTGTTGTAAATCTGCTGTACAAGCATGGATAAATGAATTGATTACCGTTTTAGATGAAAAAAACATATATGTATGTGTGTGTGCTTATACTCAGACCAAGGGATATCTTTTGCCAAGTAAATAAACCAAAAAAACCAAACGTACTGCCATCAAGTGGATTCTAACTCGGAGTAAGTGACCCAATAGGACATAGCATACAGCAGAAGTGCCCCTGTGGGTTTCCTAGACTGACTCTTTACAGGCGTGGACAGCCCCATCTTTGTCCTGTGGAGCGGCTGGTGGTGTCAAGCTGCTGACCTTTGGGTTAGCAGCCCACCTGTAACCCCTGCACCACCAGGGGCCCAGTGCTGTCATCACCTTCCTTACAGCCCTGCCCGTGTAAACCCAGAGTGGCAAGCTTATTGTTTATTTATTTTATTGTTTTGCAAACTTACTACTTTAAAAAATCATTTTATTGGGGGCTCGTATCACAACTCATCACAATCCATACATCCATCCATTGTGTCAAGCACATATGTACATTTGTTGCCATCTTCATTCTCAAAACATTTGCTTTCTGCTTGAGCCCTTGGTATCAGCTCCTCATTTTTCCGCCTCCCTCCCTGGCTCCCCTCCCTCATGAACCCCTGATAATTTATAAATTATTATCTTGTCATGCAAACGTATTCCTTTGAAGGGCCACCTTTCCCACCTGTTTGTCCACGTATGCAGGCCTTACACAACTGAGTGTGCCTGCATTTAACAATCTGCTACATAGAAGGCACGGCGACGGTGAGGAGATAACTGTTTCTAACTCGTCCTCATACAGGTAATCGCTTAAGAAAACAGTCAGTGTGTGTAAAACCAAACACAAAACAAGGCCCATGACTGGATCGTGTGCTCTGTCTTGCAGGACATTCAACTTGAAGGAAGTCCTGAATTCCATTGGTGTTCAGACCTGCGCTGAAGTTAACAAGACCCTGGAGGAGAGAGGCCTGTCCACTTTGAATGCTGAGGTGGAAGCCAATCTTATAGGTCAATTTTCCAGTATTGAAGAGGAAGACAATCCCATTTGGTCCCTGATTGGTGAGTCTGTATGTTTTCATTGGCCTCCATTCTGATCAGTTTTTTAGCTTGCTGGGTTTGACCGATTGAAATATCAGTTGGATTTGAGTCATAAGCATATTTCTAGCTTCTTTTGGATAGATCAATACTGAAAATTAGAAGGAAGTGTTTAAGCTGTCTAAGGGGTGGGTCTCTCTGCATCTTTGTGTACATTTGTGTGGTAGCATGGGGACAGCTCAGGGCTGGCCTTCTGGCATCCAGCTACCAGCTTTCATGACAAAGATGCCCTGCTGCCAAGAGAGTTAACTCCTAGATCAAGCCAGCTGGCAGTGTGCTCTCTGAGAGGAGAGAACCATTCTGCTGTGAGCAAGCCCTAAGGAGGGGAAGCCCTTATCTCAGCCCAGCATGAAGAGATAAAGCAGAAAAGACTGTAGAGGTATAAATGGGCCAGCTCTTGTGCACGGGAAAGTTACTGTCTCAAGGACAAACTGCTAAACCAGCTTACAGCTCCAGGAGAAGGCAGCTTCCCACCCAGCTGAGGAGGCCAGGGACTGGCTGGCTGCTGGTGCAGCTTCACTACCTGTGGGTGAGCTGGCTCCCTTCACAGTCCCGCACTGTCCTCAGGCAAGCCCGGTGGCTTCCACTCCTTGCTCTCATCAGGCCAGAACAGAGGCAGCTTTCTTTCCTGTCGACTCAACCAGGAAATGGAGTCCCATTTGCTTCCATTGGCCTAGCTGTAGCATGTGCCCCATTCTCGCGGAATCAAGTTGACTTGTCACGCCGTCTGACAGGAGAGAGGAGATGGCTTTTCCATCGGAGGTATGAGGAGAAGTTAAACACAGCGAGATCCCTGGGACATGAGGGCAGTTCATGAAGACAGAGTTAAACCAAAACCAAAATCACTGCCATCGAGTCCATGCTGACTCATAGCGAGCCTCGGAAGAATTAGCAGCGGGTCTTGTCCTTGTGTGACAAATAGGGCGTGTCCACTTCAGAGGGTTAGGGAGGAGGAATAAAGAGCAAAAGGAGGCAGAGTGGGTAGAGATAGAATACAGGAAGTCCCCGACTTAGGACTGGGCTATGTTCTGATCGCGCTGCCCTAAGTCAGTGCTGCCTTGAAGGTGAATCCCTCCTTTTTATTTTATTTTTTGAGTTTTCATTATTATATCTGCTTTTTATTGTCAGTATTTTGATAACTCTGATTTTTAACATGTCTTTGAGGCTAGGAAAGATTACACCAGAGAAGAACACCAGCAAACTGCGTACTGCAACACTGTATGGAGTGCATATTTCTAATGCTTTACAAATAAAAAGAACAACCATATGTGCAGTTCAAGCCATAACCTGAACACCTTGTGAATTGGGGACCACCTGTATGTTAATATTCCAAGATTTGTACAGTTTTCAAAGTTCAACATTGACTACCCTGCAAATGCAAGTCATTCTAAAATGCATTGGGGGCTCTTGAATAGTCTCTCATCCTTCTCCCTGAGGGCTTGGACCTAGGTGGCCCAGGCTACTTGACCCTGCTCCCCAAAGGGCGTGATGCCACTTACAGCATGGTGGCGGCCGGCGTTGACAGGACCAAGCGTGCCAGTCCCAGAGAACCAGTCACTGAGCCCTTAGCTGCATGGCTGGTGCGGGTGCGCACCGTCCTCAGCGCGTCGCCTCCAGTCAGCCACCTGCCGGCCTGGGTAATACCAAGGAGCTTGCACCCCTAGGAGGAAGAGGGCAGATTATCTAGCAATGTGGCATCTACTGTCCTACCCAGCTTACGTGCAGGCTTCATGAGGAGGGCACACGTTTGTTTGCTGCGACATCCCTATCCCACCACTCCTCCGTTTGTCATACTGTGTGGGCCTGCTGGAAGCTCTGCCTCCAGTCTTTCAAATAGCAGCAGGGTTCTCATTTACTATGCACAAGCATTCAGTTGTGTGGGTCGTAATGAGCTGTGGCTAATGCTGCAAAGACCGGAGTGTTAGGCCGGGTTGCCTAACACACAAATTCAGGGACGCGCATCTATTCTGTACAAGAAAGAACTGTTTATCAAGAAGTAAGCATTTACTTGGTCAGTGGGCCTCCCTCTTGACCCAACCTGAATTTGTTCCAGGCTCAAGCGTTTCTTGCTTGTTCCATAACAGAATTTCTTCCCTGGCTTTTTCAACATTGATGGTGCTCTTTTCTTTCTTAAACATTATTTGGATTTTTATCTTTATATTATTTTTATTTTATCTGTACCACTGTGTTTTGTTTTTTATTGTTCCCGTTGGGCTTCCTAGTTTGTGAACCACGGAAGGAGTAGATGCATAGAGATAATAATGGATGCAAGGGTTGACAGGGGATGTTCGGGGAGCGGAGGGGGAGACAAGAAGGGTGAGGGGATTTGGGGAGCAAACAATAAAGGTGGGTGGAGCACTAGAACAGATTGTGATTGTACAACTCATTTTAAAAGCGACTTAGTCAATGGAAGTATACGACATGTAACTACTATCTCAACTAAACAAGGGAAAAAGAAAAGAAACCACGCCTGACCAATGGTTACCACAGGCAAAGGGGAAAGAGTTGGTGCAGAAGGGCAGAGAAAGAGGGAGAGGTTCCCAGTGTCTCCCTTATAAAAAGGCCACACACCCAGTTGGCATCATCAGGCTGAGACCTGACAGGTGAGATTCCACAGCTACACTTTCATACAAATTCAAGATGATATAGAATCTGCCTGCCGTAGATGGGGATTCCAGAACACTCAATTGTGCTCATGAGGAACCTGTATCCAGACCAAGAGGTAGTGGTTCCAACAGAACAAGGGGATCATGCATGATTTAAAATCAGTAAAGGCATGCATCAGGGTGTAGCCTTTCATGATACTTATTGAATCTGGATGCTAAACAAACCGTCCAAGAAGCTGGGAGATACGAAGAAGAACGTGGCATCAGGAATGGAGGAAGGCAATTATTAACCACCTGTGATAGGCAGATGGCACAGCCTGCCTTGCTAGCTGAGAGTCAAGAGGACTTGAGGGGCTTACCGATGAAGATCAGAGAAAACACCTTGTAATATGGATGACAACCTATTGTAAAGAAAACCAATACCTTCACAATGGGACAGGTAGACAGCACCATGAGAAATGGAGGAGAGGTTGAAGTTGGCAAGGATTTCATTTTCCTTGGATCCACAACCAGTCAATATCCATGGAAGCAGCACTCAGGAAATCAGACAACATGTTGCATTTGGCAAATCTGGTGCCAAGACCTATGCAATGTATGAAAGAGCTAAGATGTCACTTGGAGGACTGAGGTGTGGCTGACCCGAGCCAGGCTCTTTTCAACCACCTCATATACATGTGAACGTGGACAGTGAGTAAGGAAGACCGCCGTGGAACTGATGCCTTTGACCTCAATATCGGTGAAGAATGTCGGAAGTACTATGGACTGTCAGAAGCACAAACAAATCTGTCTTAGAGCAAGTACCACCAGCACGCTCCTTAGAAGTGAGGATACTGAGACTTCATCTCACACGCTTTGGATACGTTACCAGGAGAGGCCAGTCCCTGGAGAAGGACATCATGCTTGGTAGAGAGCCAGAGAAAAGGGGGAAGACCTTTGATGATGCAGGTTGACACACTGGCTGCCCCACGTGGGGTGGTGTGTATGTGAGTGTGTGTGTGTGCGCGCGCGTGTGTGCAGGAAGCAGGTAATGTTTCCTTCTTTGGGCAGAGGGAACCTAATGGATGGCTCCTAAGAGCAACAGATTTCTATGTGCTTCTGGGCCTGTAGCTGGCCTTTAAGACATATTTGTAGGATGCATAAATCTCCATCGTACAGGAGAGGTAAGCTGAGAGAGAGAGAGAGGTTAAGTAAGTCTTGCCCAAGATCGCATAACCAACTGGCGGCAGAGCTGGGATTCTTACTTAGTCTGTCTGGCTCCACAGCTCATATTCTCTGATTGGCATTGGCGTGGGAGCTGGAGCCTGGCTGCCCCCTGGCAGGGCAAGCAGAGAGGCAGCGTGTATCTGTGTCCTGGCTTTAGTTTAGATAAGGGAGGTATTTCCAGTGTCAGAAGCGGAGTCAGGAGATGCCCCACCCCAAGGTATCCTCTTGCAGCCCAGTAAAGTAGCTTCTGTGAGCCCAGCTCTCCCCAGCCCAACTCTTCTGCCCTTCGCAGGAGGCATTTTTTAAAGCCTTGTTCAAGTGCTGTTGCCATAGCAACCTCAAGTGAGCCACTCCAATGACTGTGGAAGCCAAGGCCCGCCTTTGGCGCAGACTCCATGTGGCTGCTCCTAAGGGAACAACTGCTTCTGCCTCTGTAGTCTTGGCCCCAGAGGGGACTAGTCCACCAGGGAGTCAGCCTGACAACAGGCCGAGAGAACTTTTCTTCCCACAGCCTCACAGGAAGGAAGGGGAGGGGGCGCAGGGGTTGGACCCTACGTGTGGTCCACGAGAACCAGGCAAGCAGGCGCCTGGGACATTTGCTCCAGGGTCAACTCCTGACCCTTAAGTTAGAAAACTGTGCTGGGGTAAAACGGATAGCACAGAACTGTCACGGTATAAGTCAGAGACAAGAACACAGCTACCTCTAGTTGTCGGCCTGCGGAGACCTGAGCAGCAGCAGCTAAGTACCCAAAGGGCTCAGGAAGACACAGGGTGAGCAGCGGGCTTCCTCCTGCATTCCGGATGCCCAGTCTAGTCCACCTGTTTTTGTCCTTCCATGAAGCGTTCTTTAGCCAGGGTGGTTACAGTTCTGCCAGTTTCTGGCCTGTAAAGAGATCATTAGAATTGAAGTTTTCTTCCCAACCCCCCCTTTTTTTATCAAATGAAGAGGAAACCCAGATAAAAATGAATTACAGATCACCTGCTGCGTAGATGCTGATAGCCATCTGCTCTTTGAAAAATTAATTCTCAATTGTACAAATAATACCTGAGAATTTTTTCCTAGCTCAAAAAAAATTTTTTTTAATTACAAGAGGTAGGGGTAGGGCTCAGAGTGCCTTTGACTACCTTTCCCAGGCCCCAGGCTCCCTGCCCTGCCTCCGGGGGCAAATTCAGTATTTATCTCAGACTGGGTTCTTCTTCGCGTAGTTGCTTTTTGAGTTCCGTAAGCCTGTATGGCAGACCTGCCACCTGCCCGGCCAGAAGTGGACACAAGGAATGGCCCTCGCCTCCCGAGAGTCCTGTGCGCAGGACAGCGGGGGGAGAGGCCTTCTGCAGCGACAACTGGATGGGTGGCAGTGTGGTGCCATATTAGGGAAAGCCACAAAAAGGAGGCCACCCTGCAGGGCCTGGCATTGAAGTGACTTTGGCTGTGACAGTAAAGGGCTCTTGCCAATGTGCCTGCTGCCATCTCTGGACTCTGGCTGCTGTGCGATGGAAGGGGGAGAGGCTCTAGCAGGAGGACACAGCTCTGAGCCAGAGGCAGGACACACATGTCTCCGTTTGGGAACTGTGCGTTCTGCAGCAGGTCTGCTAGGAACCCGGGGAGAAGTGATTTGAGGTAAGAGTTTCATTCATGCCATGGCTGTGAGGATCCACATGGAGTACATTCTCCTTAGGAGACTTTCTGACTGAGAGGCTTCTGTTTCCACAGCCAGCCTGGTGTGGCCAGCGCAATTCCTCCATCCCTCCTACTGCAGATTTATTGATGCCCTCGCATGTTTTTGTGCAGTCGTCTCCAAGTCGGATCCTTTTAAAAGCAGTGCAACTGGCTTGGAAAACGTGGCAAACTGGGTGCTGACTGGGACCTATGAGAATGGTCTTTTGAAATATGCCAGGATGCCACATATGACTGGGGATGGTCCTAGAGGAACTTGATGTGTGGGCACCCTTGTCCTGTAACAGTGGGGGCACTGAGGCTGCCCCTGAGGTTGGCACGTGCCTGGGCAGTGTGTTCTCCTGTTGGACATAGGGTCACTCTGAATCGGAGCTGACTCAACAGTGCCTAACAGCAACAAGACTGCCCCAAGGAGCCCTGGTGGCACAGTGGCTAACCACAGGGTCGATGATTTGAATCCACCAGCTGCTCCTTAGGAAAAAGATGAGGCAGTCTACTCCTAGAAAGATTCCCAGCCTTGGAAAACCGGTGGGAGAGTTCCCCCTGTCTGACAGGGTCACTGTGAGTCGAAATGGGGTCCATGGCGATGGCAACGGTGTAAGTTAACCAGATCTTGAGCTTTTTCGAGAGGAACCAGAAATGTGGCTTTTGATGTGAACTGAAACAGTTCCTGGTATTTTTAAAAACATGAGGTGCCTTCTGAGAACTCAGCTATGGTGGCATCGTAGTTGTGGGCCTTGCCTGCTGGCTTCTGTGAAGGACTGATGACCTTTTAAAATAGCTGCCAATGGTGCATCCACTGTGGAGAGCAGCTTGTCGGGCCAGACGACACAGCACCCTGCCCCAGGCATGTCCTCACGACCAACCAAGGCCAACAGGGGCCCAGGCCCCCGTGTTCCCTGCAGCGCTCTTCATGGGAGCCAGGAGGAGACCCCTGGAGGCCCAAGCACAGGGAACGGGCCAACAGCATGCGGTGTCTGCCAGCCGCGCCATGCCATGTTAGATGGCTGGGAAGAGCTAAGAGCTTTTGCTGGGTGCCACGGGCTCCCGTGGGTGAAGTCAGCCAGTCGCAGAAAGACCAGTCTGCATACTCCCACTCACAGGAAGCAAAGAAAATGGAGAGAAGGCCCAGGCTGACTCATGTCCCAGGGCAGGGAGGACCATGGGTGCAACCTGGCCAATGTGATCAGCGTCGTTGCATTGAGAATGTGGGCGTCAGGCTGGCGATTGCATCGCTGTGTGTACTTTCCCCACAGTTCCTTCTCTTCAAACTTAAATAATCCGTCATCGTTCTCCAATCCATGGGCATATGTTGTGGCTGTTCTTTGGTTCCTTGTGGACTCACTGTGGCACCTGTGGTCAGCGGTAGTTTGGGTTGGTAGCGCTACTGATCTTGACCTGGGTCCCTCGTGGGGGAGCTGGTTGGCACAGAGTGGGGGAGCATGACCTTGACGGGAGCATCTAGGCTCCCTTCCCCATGGCCTCTCATCGTCTAGCTGGCCCAGATGTGTTCACGGGTGTTGGCACAGAGAGAGAGCGGGGAGCCTCTTGAGACCTAGACGTGGAACAAACCCAGCAGTCCTTCCCAGAGATTCTCTCGGCCAAAGCAAGTCATGAGGCCAGGGAAGCAGACGCCCTCTCTTGGTGGCAAGAGCTACTACCTAGCCGCCTTGTGAAGGGTGTGGGTACAAGGAGCAGGGACGAGGTGGGCACAGTGTTGTAGTCAGCCAACCTCAACGTCTTCTCCGGAGTCTCATCTTGAAAGCGTGTGCGCTTTAATCAAGGGATGTATAAAGACATCTCTCTCTTTTCTTTCAGATAAGCGAATCCAGCTGTACCTGAAGAGCCTCCTTTCTCTCCCACGCCCTGCCAAAAGCCTGCCTCCAGTTCCCGGGGGCCTGGCGGTCATCCAGCAGGAGCTGGAGGTGCTGGGCTCTCAGTACGCCAACATCGTGAACCTCAACAAGCAAGTGTACGGACCGTTCTATGCAAACATCCTCCGAAAGCTGCTGTTCAGCGACGAAGCCCTGGGGAAGGCGGAGGCCTCGCCACCCACCAACTAGAGCCGAGCTGGCCTGGGCAACCCTGGCACCGTGGTGACAGGCCCCTGGCACGGAGGGCATTACAGAGGTGGCGTGTTCCCAGGACTGTCCGAGTCTATGTAATAGGAGTGCTACGAAGTCATGCCCGGAGACAGAAGCTATGTGCGCCCCCTTTTCAAGTTCAAGAGACTTTTTTTACTGCACGACTTGCAACTAATTATATTACTTATATTATACATGTACAAAGGTTTCTTAAGCACTTCTTTTTGAATGATTCATTCAGCCCTTAGGAAGTTGTCAGTCCCTGGCTTGTCAGCATCAAATCTAATGATTTTTAACATTTTGGTGCAACGTCTTACAGGGCTGAAGGTTGGGAGACTAACCACGGGGATTGGCGTTCCAAATCAGCGATGGAAAGTTGGCATCGTTGTTTCTGAAATGTGCAGTGACATCTGGCCAATGTGGACTGGAAACTTGACACAAGAAGTCCTCAGAGGCCACACATGTACCCAATCACACCTCCTTATGCCAATTGTCAGTATTTATGTAGAATTTTCAAAATATTAAGCACATTTTAGTGCTAAAAGCAAACTTCAGATAAGACCTCCCTGTTTGTTTAATGAACATAGAAACCAGTCCCTTCTAAAGAATCCTCCCCATCCCCTCCCCCAAGAGTTTGGTTCCTTCTTGCAGTGTAACCTGCTCTCAAAAGAGAAATAACCATTTGCACAAATATTTAGTGGATGTCTTTGCATTTCTCAGGCCATTGATAAGCTTCAGATGAGATTTTGATATTTGTTTGTGAGGCCGGCAGGCTTGAATTCGTATCGCAATAAGCAGCAGCAGACAAGCTGACAGACAGTCTAATGAGCTGGCACAAGGAGATCTTCTCAGTGAAGTTCAGGGTGGAAACGAGAGCTCTGGACTTGGGCTTTCTGAGCCACATCTCTTAACTGGCAAAGAAATGCCTTCTGTGCCATTAGCATTCTTACCTGTCATGACCCAGGAGCTTTCCTTAGCCTCGTTGTGATCCGCTGGCCTCCAGCATCCTCCCAGCTCTGCAGGGCTGGGCACTAGCTGCCTTGGGAGGATGCACTGCCATGTGGGGATTCCCACCTGGAAAGTGCGGTCTGCGCCTAGCATAGCATCCCGAGTGCTTTGTTTTCTCAGAACTCATTTGGATGTGGCTAGGTAGGCAAGAAGCAACGCTCCTCTCTTCCTTGAAGCCCCATACTTCTCCTTGAAGCCTGCCCCGTCATGGTGTTGCTTAATGATTTCACCATTTCTCAGAAAGGATTGTGTGACTCAGTCTCCAATCTTTATCTTTTGAAAGGATCTGCCAAAGCATGAGCAAATTCTGAAGGTCAAGTCTTTTTTCCTTACCGTGACCAATAGCGCCCATCTGCCCCTTGGAGCAGTTGTGTCCGGAGACTCACTGAAAAGCTCACCATGGGTCTTAACCATTTTCCCCCTCTTCCAATATTTCCTATGCTTAGAAAACATAAGGTGCTAAAGGCTTTGGTTCTCATTTTCTCAAGGGGTTTCTTTAAGGCCCCGCGGAGCTGACCATAGGAAGGCCGTCTGTAGTGGGCTATTTTTTGTCCTTGAGTCCAACTCTGTACTGACCAGGGAGACCAGGTGGGGCACTTTGTGACCTGCAGATTGGAGCCCACCTGGTTTTCTTTTACATACTTGACACTGCAGTTGCCAGCAGGAAAAACAATGTGCAAACATTTTTAATGCATTTAAAATGAAGGGCATTCTGCATTTTCTTTCTAAGTGGCAAAATAAATCTCAAAGGTCTCAAGGCTGGCTGTAAGAACATTTATTTAAAAATATTAATCATACCGCTTAGCATGTTTATTTGGTTTTGACTTAAATGTTTACTTCTACTTTTGAGCTTTTCTTAACATGGTCTTGTTTTGTGGTACCTATTTTCTTCAATACCACATGCACATTTCCCTTCTTCTGTTGGTAAAATGTGTTTTGTGTGCACTAGTTAAAATGTAAAGCATTAAAGTCTACTTCAAGGTGGCTGTGTCTCGTTGTTTTCTAGAGCACCTTTGGGTGGCTCAGGGCTGGAAGAATGCCCAGACTTCAAGGCTAAAATGCTCCTTCCTCGTTGTGGCATGGTATAAATGATGAAGCATTCAGCCACCAACTGTAAGGTTGGCAGTTCAAACCCACCTTGCAGCACTTCAGCCCACCAGTGCCATCCAGTCACGCAGCCAGTCAAGAAACACCTGTAATCACCGACCTAACATGTCAAGAAGTAGCCTTGGTGTTGTGATACATAGGTCATTAGGCAGCCACTGTCCTCAAAGAAGGACAAAAAGGTGAAAACTGCAGTACAGTACCATATATAAACTAAGTTATTGTACAAACAGAGGGCTGGTAGCATAGTGGATTTCGAGTCAGGCTGCTAATCACAAAGTCAGCAGTGTGAAACCACCAGCTGCTCTACAGAAGAAAGATGAGGATTTTTGCTCCTATAAAAATTTAGTCTAAAAAAATAGTACAGTCTCATAAACGCACAGAGCCAGCTCTACTCTGTCCTATAAGGCCCCTATGCACCAGAATCAACCCGGTGGCAGTGATTAGTCTTTTTAGGGGGAAAGAAAAATATGTATTTTGTGGAGAATAGAATCCTTGAGCTGAAGCAGGCTAACTGCGAACTTTCCAAGAGACCAAGCAAGAGAGAGAATGACAAGGTAGACAAGTAGAAGTGAGGAGTGAGAGACAGGAAAATTAAACATGATTCTTGGATGCCCTTTGAAAATACAGATTTATGTCCCGAAGAAACAGCAGAAGCATTGACTCTTCTAAAACTGGAATAGATAATAAATTTGTATTTTAGAAAAATTGCCTTATGTATTTTCATTGTTATTGAATATAATTAGACATAATTAAAGCATAGTGATTAATCACAAAACAATATGTAATTATATATTGTGAAATACTTTTGTGCTTTCCGATGGTCCTAGGTGACCCCTGTGAAAGGGTCATTTGACCCCCAAAGGTTGAGAACCGCGGACCTAATAAAAAAGGAGTTCATTGGTTGGGTATTTAGCAGCTCTGAGGAGCTAGTTAATCTATGAATCCCAGACTCGGAAGAAGGTATGAAACTAAGGCAAAATGGGTTCCAGTCTGTGGCTTCAGAGATTTGATTCCATACGTGTCCTTGCTTCATTGACTCAAGTTTTCATGTCCCAGATACAACATGCTTTTAGGAGAGTCTAGGCCACGTGCCTAAGAAGTTCTAGTGGTGCCATGGGTTAGGTGTTGGGCTGCTGATCACAGAGTCAGTGGTTCAAAACTACTCGTTGCTCTGTGGGGGGGACGAAGAAGCTGTCTACCCTCAGAAAGATCACACCGTTGGAAACCCTGAATAAGGTTGCCTTGTGCCTGCATTGACCCAATGACCGTGGAGCCAGGTACGCAGACCTGGCTAGTTTACAGTGAAGAGAACAAATAAAGAGCGGAGTCTTAAGCTCCTGTGATCCCATCAAAGTCACCCAATTAGGAAATTCTCCCAAATAGGAAGGCATGTGTGTATGTGTGTGTGTTGTTGTTGTTGTAGCTATTGTTTTACTTTCTGTTGTTGCTTCGTGGTACTCAATCTTGTGATAGTACATAGCATGTCTACCTGGAAGGGATAGGCAGAATAAACAAGCTAGAAGAAAGAACAATGGAATGAGAGTTCCGAGGGGACTTGGGGGTAGGGGAAGTGGGGGAAAGGAAGAGGGTATTAACGAGCCGGGAATAACAAGTAATCCAAAATCGGCATCAAGGAGGGTGTGGGAGGTCTGGCAGGGCTGGATCAAGGGCAATGTAACTGAGAGGAATTCCTAAAACCCCAAAGAAGGCAGAACAGGATAGTGGGACAAGAGGAAAGTACAAAGAAACAGGAAAGAACTAGGAGGCAAAGGGTAGTCATAGAGATTAAATACAGGCATATAAAGATGTAAACATATTTATATATGACGAGGGGGAAATAGATCTATGTACATATATTTATAGGTTTAGTATTAAGGAAACAGATGAACTGTGGGCCCCTGCTCGAGTACTCCCTCAACACAAGAACACTTTGTTATAACAATTCGGCAGTCTGAGATGCTCACCTGCCTGGCCCGATCGCTGATGACAATGGGTGCACAAGTAAATGTGGTAAAGAAAGCTGATGGTGCCTGGCTACCAAAAGATATTGCACCTGAAGTTGCTAAAGATAATGGGTGCACAAGCAAATGTGGTGAAGAAAGCTGATAGTATCCAGCTACCAAAAGACATAGCACCTGAAGCCTTAAAGACCTGAAGATAAACAAGCAGCCATCTAGCTGAGAGGACAAAACCCACATGGAAGAAGCACACTGACCTGTCTGTCCGATCGCTGAGGACAAAGTGGGTGCTTAAGCATAAGTTGTGAAGAAAGCTGATGGTGCCTGGCTATCAAATGATATAGCATCTAGAGTGGTCGTAAAGACTTGAAGACAATCAGGTGGCTATCTAGCTAAAAACAACAAAGCCCACACAGAAGAAGCACACCGGTCTACCCCGACATGAATGCTGAAGACAAAGTGGGTGCATAGGCAAATGCGGTGAAGAAAGCTGATGGTGCCCAGTTATCAAAAGATATAGAATCTGAGCCCCATAGTCTGGAAGATAAACAAGGGGGCCATCTAATTGAGAAACAACAAAGTCCACATGGAAAATGCACACCAGCCTGTGTGATGACAAGGCATCGAAGGGATCAGGTATCAGGCATCAAAGACCAAAAAAATAATAATAAATTAAATAAAAATCATAGCATTGTGAATGAGGGAGAGTGCAGAGTGGGGACCCAGGGTCCATGTGGGGGGAAATTGGACATCCCCTTGCAGAAGGGCTTTGTGGGGAGGTGACGAGCCAGTCAGAATGCAGTGTAGCAATGATGAAACATACAATTTTCCTCTAGTTCTTAAATGCCCCCCCCCCCACTATCATGATCCCAATTCTACCTTACATAACCGGCTGAACCAGAGACTGTACACTGGTACAGATAGGAACTGGAAATACAGGGAATCCAGGATAGATGAGCCCCTCAGGATCAGTGGTGAGAGTGGCAATATCGGGAGGGTGGAGGGAGGGTGAGGGAGAAAGGGGGAACAGATGACAAGGTCTACATATAACCTCCTCCCTGGAGGACGGACAGTGGAAAACTGGGAGATGTCGGATGGTGTAAGATATGATAAAATAATAATTATTTATAAATTATCAAGGGTTCAGAGGGAGGGAGAAGCGGGAATGGAGGGGGAAAATGAGGAGCTGATACCAAGGGCTCAAGTAGAAAGCAGGTGTTTTGAGAATGATGATGGCAACATACGTACAAATGTGCTGGACACAAATGATGTATGTGCGGATTATGAAAAGAGTTGTATGAGCCCCTAATAAAATGATTTTTAAAAAGAGCTTTATATCAAGAAGTCACCCCAGCCCAGTACAACTCAACTTCAAAGCCCGGTGCTAGATGGGGTTCTCTTCAGATCCATGTAGCTGCAGTCCGATGATACAGAAATGTGATTCAGGATGCAGGAATATCACAGGCTGGTGGGTGCAGAGGCCCATGGAGCCTAAGTTGGTGGAAACATGGTAGGATGCCTACAGTTTTCAGGATCAACTGGTCCACATGAGGCTGCTGCTGGAGGCAAACAGAATCTCAGCAAGCAAGAAGGCAAAGTAGCAACGAAGCAGATAGTTCTCGGAGTCCCTCACTCTCATACTAAGGGTCACACCCCCAAGGAGGTGTCATCAAGCTACCACTTGACTGACAGGTTTGACTCCACCCCTAACCAGGAATGTCCAGTTGACATAAAGTCATTTAACTACAACAATCATATAGCCTGACTATATTACAATCTTGATTTATTAGTCCTAAGTATCTCAAGCTTCAATGGGTTTTAATATTGTGAGGTGTGATGATCAAGTACATCAGAGCCACAGCTCGTTAAGCCCAGTGTTATTTATCATTGACCGAAAGCCTAGAGGATACACGGGAGACCCCGGTTACCCGCTGTCCTTGAAGCCAACTTCAAAGGGTGATGCAACACCCACCTCGTGCTCATTTCATCTAGTAATCAATTATGGCTTGATCCCCTTCTGCTTTCATCTGCCTTCTCAAAGCAGGATTTTCACTCTCCACTTGTCCTCTCTTGTTCCCTACTCTCTGTGAGGAACTGTCCCTTTCTTTCAGAATTCCAGGGGAAAGGGGCGCCCGGGGCTGTTGTGGGGCTTTCTGGAGAAGGAAAGAGACCCAGGAACCCATCCTAGCAGCAGCAGCAGCACTTGCAGGCTTCACAGGGAATCCAAGTTATGGTGGTGGTAGTTTTCCCTTTCAGTCTAAAACAATAACACAACAGTAACCACTGAACGCTCACCTCATGGCCTGGGCTCTTGTAAATATTTTATATAAATGATCTCACTCAGCCTGGCCGATCATGCAAGCTCTATTCTTGCCTCCCTATGTGCAACATGAAACTAAGGAGCTCACCCAACATCACCGTGTTAGGCTGTGCTGACTTGAGAAGCAGAGCCAGTGACAGCCGGATAGCTCTAAGGAGAATGTTCTCTCAAGAAGCCGTCTAGGCTCAAGGAAGCCTCCTAGCCCAGTCCAACTTAAGACCACAGGTCGGACGCTAGCTCTTCAGGCCCACATAGCTGCTGGCCGATGATATGCAAAGATGTACAGCAGGGAGATGGCAGGCCAGTGAGTGCAGAGTCACCGTGGAAATAAACATGGCAGGGTGCTGACAGCTCTCAGAATTGGGCGGCCCATGTGGGAGCACACCTGGAGGCAGACACGGATTCCCAGGGATGTTCCAGCGAGGAAGAAGGTCAAGGTCCCCAGGGTCTCTCTAAGGAAAAGGCCACACATCCCAGGAGACATCACCAAGCTGTCACCTGACCTGATTGACAGGCTGCGCTCCACCGCTACACATTCATACAAATTCAACTTGGCATAGAATCTAACTGCCACAGTCTTCGATCGGGCTGGTGAGTGGATTTGAATTCCAAAAATCAAACCCTGTGTCATAGTTTGAATGGTGTGTCCCCCCACCTCCAAACATGTGCTAACTTGGCAGTCATGTAAGGTTGTGTGGCAATAAGGTCATGATCTCCCACAATATGATCTGATATGATAAATCTATCCATTGTAAAAGGTTTAAGAGTGGATGCAACGTCACAGCCCAGATCAGCTATAAGGGGTGCTCTCCTGGGATGTGTGGCTTATTAGACCTTTGATCTTGAGAGAGAGAGAGAGAGAGAGAGAGAGAGAGAGAGAGAGAGAAAGAGAAGCAAGCAGAGCGGAAAGGCCTGTAGCACCAAGAAAGAAGAGACAGAGTGGAGGTGTCCTTGGGGCCTGAGATTTCTGCGCTGAGAAAGCCCTAGAACCAGGGGAAGATTGATGTCCAGACATATTCCATGCGGATCTCCGTGTGATGGCAGGTCTACAGCTGCTGAAAGGAGACAGGACCATTCTCCACAGTGGGCAGAGAAAGTCCACTCCTGGAGCGGACATCTGGGTTCCAACTTCAGCCTGCTGAGCTGCCAGAGAACGAATGTTGGCTTGTTACAGCCACCCACTTGTGGTACTTCTGGTGCCGCAGCGCTGGGTCACGAAGGAACCTGGATCTGGTGTGCTCTGGTGTGGGGCTACCTAGGCTTCTTTGGGTGTCCAGAGTATTGTTCCTCTCTCTCCTGAAGCTGCCCAAGGCTGACTAGCGTACTCCCTGGTGGAATGGCTCACCGAAAACCCTCCTGAGAGAGAACGTGTTGGGTCCACTGGCTACTGACAGGGGGGGCCTTCTTTCCCCATTCTCCCTGAGAGTCGGGTATCTTAGTCCCTTCCGCGCAGCCCACCTGGCTGGCTGGAGCCCCTACTCCCTGCCGGCTCACCCTAGGCAGAAGCGCTTCATGAAAAGACCCGTCTGGAACAGAGTGCAGACCAGCCACTGCTCATGAGACCGTCACCAGCCATTTGTTGATGACAGAACACACAAGCAAGGTGTGAGGACAGTGGGGTCGATCCGCAGCCCTCTCCCCTCCAACCCCCAGTGCTACTGAGTCCATTCTGACTCAGAGTTGCCAGAGCAGCTGCTCAGGGCGGACAGAGTAGAACTTCCCCCACAGGGTGTCCAAGGCTTCCGTCTTGCCATTGACGCCGTGGCTGCAACAATGGGGTCAAACTAACAACAATGGCAAGATGGTGCAGGGTCGGGTGGTGTGCCATTCTGCTGCGCATGCGGAGGCTATGAGCCGGCACACACTCAGCAGCAGTGAACAACCAGAACTTTCATGGAGGGAGACCGCCACATCCAACGAGTGTGCACTGCCAACACTGACGGACACCAGCATGGGGTACCACCGGGGCCCCACCCCCAGCGTCAGGCTGAGCTCCACAGGGTAAGAATGCGTCCAGGCACGTGCGGTACACAGCTTGGGAAGAGCACGTCCCCATGTCTCTGTGCCCGTTGCCCAGTCATGCATGTACACCACCACTATCTTTGTACTAAACACCTAAGGGAAGAGATGGAAGCAAACCCACGGCCATTGGGTTGATTCTGATGCACAGTGGCCCCAGACGGAGTTTCTGAGACTGTCAATCTTGACGGGAGAGGACACCTCCTCAGGAGCAGCTGGTGGGGCTGCATCACCACCCTTACCTTTTGGTTAGCAGTTCAATACCCAGCCCGCTGGCAGAGTGGAGAAATCCTTCCTAAGGCCGCGATCCTTTAATACGGGTTCTCATGTTGTGGTGACTCCAACCATAAAATTATTTCCGTTGCTAGTTCATCACTGTAATTTTGCGACTGTGATGCATCATCATGTAAATATCTGATTTACAGGATGTATTTTCTTTGTTACAAATTGAACATCATGAAAGCATAGTGATTCATCACAAAAACAACATGTCATTATATATTGTGAAACATATTTCTAATGACAAATAAATGAAATTTTGTCTTGAAGCATGGTGCAGCATGGGTAACAGTCTTCACGCCAGGTGGGTACTCGTAGGTGGGCGTATCTGCATGTGGGCAGACCTGCCTGGAGACGGATAGAGGAGCGGTGAGGCCACACACAGCCACCAACTTCGCCCGCATTGTGCCGTCAAAGACAAGGTCATGGAGAAGTTCGTACTTTGAAACAAAGTGGAGGCCGCAGCCTTCAGAGATATGTCCAAATCAAGTGTCTTTAATGAGTCCGCATTGCCCAAGCTGGACTTGAAGCTTCCTTGTTGTGAGCTGTGCCTTTCACAGCAAGGTGGTCAAGAACCACTCACCTGAAGCCCAGAAGGACTGAACCCCTCCACCCGTGCTGCCCCACAACCACCTCCAAAGCTTCTCTAAAGCTGGGAAGCTGAAGAAAAACAAACCTGAAAGGAAGTAAAATGGAAATTGTCGTTTAAACACAAAATGTTGGAATGGTTGAGCGGGAAATGGGCATGCTCACTTTCATTAGTGTGAACTTTCAAACCACAATGAAACATTTTAAACACGTATTAAGGAACTTGAGATGAAGAGACCTTCCTGTATAATGCGGGGCCACCATAAGGACCTTTTCAGTGAGAGAGGGAGGCTGAGCCACAGCGGGGGGATGCACCAGAGAGTGACGTCATTTATGGCTGGCTTTGAAGATGGACGAGGCCATGAGCCAAGGAATGCAGCAAGCCTCTGGAAGCTGGAAAAGGCAAGGCAGCAGATTCGCCCCCGGGTATCCAGAAGGAGCACCATCCTGCCCACGCCCAAGCTCCAGAAACTGAAGATTATAAATGTATGTCATTTGGAGTCACTTACGTTTGTGATCAGCAGGTACAGCAGCTGTAAGAAATGGATATACCACTCCACAGTGTTTAATCGGTATTTATTTTTTTGTTACTGTCAGCTCTGACCCAAGGAACCCTTGTGGACAAAGGGGCTTTCAAAAGTGGGTAGAAAAAGTGAAATGAAGAGATCATGGGATTTTCTTCAAGCCCCTTCAATATGACAGAACAACATGTGTCCTAGTCCTGTGTCATCTTCGTGACACTAGGTATGCACCCACTGTTGCATCTTTTGTTGGAACTAATGTAGCCTAAAGGGGCCCTGGTGGCATAGTGGTTATACATTGGGCTGCTAATCACAAGGTCAAGAGTTCTAAACCATCAGCTGCTCCTTGGGAGAAAAAGGAGGCTGTCTACTCTCTTAAAGAGTTAGCGTCGAATTCTACCTTGCAGGGCTGGATAGGACAGAGGCTGTACACTGGTGCATATGAGGGTTGGAGGTACAGGGAATCCAGGGTGGATGATACCTTCAGGACCAAGGGTGTGAGGGACGATGCTGGGAGAGTGGAGGGTGAGTGGGTTGGAAAGGGGGAACTGATTACAAGGATCCACATGTGACCTCTTCCCTGGGAGAGGGACAGCAGAGAAGGGGGGAAGGGAGACTCCGGATAGGGCAAGATATGACAAAACAACGATGTATAAATTACCAAGGGCATATGAGGGAGGGGGGAATGGGGAGGGAGGAGGGGAAAAAAAAAGAGGACCTGATGCAAGGGGCTTAAGTGGAGAGCAAATGCCTTGAGAATGATTGGGGCAGGGAATGTATGGATGTGCTTTATACAATTGATGTATGTATATGTATGGATTGTGGTAAGAGTTGTATGAGTTCCTAATAAAATGTAAAAGAAGAAAAGAGAAAAAAATGATTAGGGCAAAGACTGTACAGATGTGCTTTATACAATTGATGTATGTATATATATGAACTGTGAAAAGAATTGTATGAGCCCCAATAAATTGTTAAAATTAAAAAATAATTAAAAAAAATCTGCAAAAAAAAAAGAGTTAGCGTCTCAGAAACCAAGAGGGCAGTTCTACCCTGTCCCACAGGTTCGTTATGAGTCAGAAATGACTCGATGACAGTGTTTATTATTATTTCTAATAAGCAACCTAGCTTTACCAGCCCTTTATCAGGTAGTGTTCTGTTGTGATCCATAACAATGTCATGGATGATTTTCAGAAATCCAGGCCTTTTTCCTGGTCTATAAGTTCCACTGAGACCTGACTACCATGAGGGCTGCGGCTTCTCTTTGACAGACCAGTGGCCAAGCTTCCAGCAGCACGGTTCCAAAAGCGACCGAGACGTGGTGGTGCTGGGATCTTTATTTAACAACTCTCATGTGGAGCCTTCAAAAACAGCGGTTCTCAACCTGGGAGTCGTGACCCCTATGGGGGTCGAATGACCTTTTCACAGTGGTCACCCGATTCATAACAGTAGCAAAATTATAGTGATGAAGTAGCAATGAAAACAATTTTATGGTTGGGGGGTCACCAGAACACAAGGAACTGAATTAAAGGGTAGAGGTATTAGGAAGGTGGAGAACCACTGATCAAAAAGTTCATAGAAAAACACAATTACCTTTTGATTCCGTTTTCTTCACACACTCTTTGAAGCTTCCTTGTATTTTTCCAGATCTCATTGCTGGGGACATGTAAATGTGCAAGAAAGACCAAAAATCCTGTTCACAGTGAGTATGAATTCAAGTTGAAGGAGATAGATGATAAAATAAAAACACAAACATGTTATCTTGTATACAAGGCACTTCACAAAAATTTGTGGGTAAAATTCCATTTTCAATGAATGTTTTGAATTCCCCTTGCACGTTCCAGACTGACAAGTGCTACTGAGGACAAGAAAGAAGAGGGGAGAGATGGTGTGCTAGTTTGGTTTGGTGTCAACTTGGCTGGTCCAGGATTCTCAGTAGGTTGGCAGTCGAGGCCTCTCCGATGCTGTGACCTAACACAGCATAAGCAAATCCACGATGGGATCTGCGGTGAGCAGCCTGCCAGTTGTGGGAAGATCAGGGTGGAATACAATCCCTTACTGGAGTATCTTTCCTGGTGATGCTTTCTCAGGGTGTGGCCTGCTTCATGCATAGTAGGTGCTGTGGAGAGCTTCTTTCTGGTCTGGATCCTGCACCTGGCTCCTCAGTCTCTGGTTCTCTGAACTTAAGCCAACAGGCCAAAACATTGCCTGCTAACCTTGGGGATCATCAGGTATTTCTACTCAGCATTTTCTCTACACTGTTACCCCAAATAGCTGCCTGGCTTTTAATCTTCCTTCTTCAGGACTTTAGTCAGTTGGTAACTTCTTGGTAAGGGCTTCCTCTGTCCACAGCTTTTAAAATTGCAAAATGGCTTCCTCTCCATCTGAGTTAGACTGGGTTCTCTAGAGAAGCACAACCATTGAGATACATATCTTAGAGTGGGAGTGTGCCTAAGCCAGTAAGGGGCATCAGGAGACCAGTATAGCTGGGTGTGACAGTTACATAGTTTAGCCTGTCAATCAGTTGGAACCACAGCCTGGTGGTACCTCCTTGTGGGTGTGACCTCATAAGGAGGGTCCTGGGAAACACCCCCCCACTGCCTTTCTGCCTCCACCTTCCAGTTGGTGAGCCACACGGCTGAGACCTGCCAGAGCTTTCTGATGCTTACACTGTCATTGGATCCACATAACTTGCTGCCTTCTGTATCATTGCCTGTGGCTGTGTGAGTCTGAAGGACTTATGGATTCGTATCAGACTTATGGCATTGTTCTGGGCTGGGATGTTTTCCCGATATACAATTACCTCTTGATATAAAGCTCTCTCTTACATATACATGAGTGTCTTAGGATTTGTTTCTCTAGTCAACCTGGCCTAACACACTGGGGTGCAGTGAGTGAGGGGAGCAGGAGAGGTCCGAGAGGTGTGGCTGGCACACCCCCGAGGCACTGAAGCCCACTTCACGGGCGGTGACTGTTTCTGAGGGCGAGGGGAGGAGTTTGAGCAGGTAATCGCAGTCTGACTCCCACTTGTAAAGGATATTCTTCTGGCGGGTTTCGAGAGCAGGGCAGCGGAGGAGTGAGAGCAGAAGCAGGATGCGCTTAGTTTCCGCCATCACTCAGCGGAGGGATGGTGAAGGGTAAACCAGAGTGACGGTGGAAGAGAAGAGTTGGGTTCTGGGTAAATTAGGAGGATGAACCAACAAGATTTGCTAGATGATGAGACACAGATGTGAAAGAAAGAGGGGGGACATTTACTGAGATGAAGACGACTTTGAGAGGGGTGGTCTGGAGGGAGAAATCAGGGGTTCTGCTGTGGCCATGTAAAGGGTGTGTTGGCTCCTAGAAGCCTACACGGAGATATGGAGCGGCTATATGGATCGCCAAGTGTGAGGAGCAGGAGCAAAGTCTGGTCTGGAGCTTCACACGAGGAGGTACCTGTGGGTCGAGGGCATGGGGAGCCATGTCACTGGAGGGCACACCAAGGGAGTGTAGCTAGAGAAGAGGTGTATGCTATGTGAACTACCATATGTACTCGAGTATAAGCCAACACACCTGATTTTACCACAAAAAACTGGAGGGCTTTTTCAGCATAAAAATGTGCTGAAAAATCTTGGCTTATACTCGAGTATATACTGTATATGCCAGTGAAACTGTTAAAAACCAGAAGGTAGAGGAGGAGTAGAGGGAGGTTGAGGAGAGGGAGGAGGAGGAAGGATGTCCAAGGATTGAGTGCTGGACCATGGAGACATCTGGAGTTTGGAGAGGCCCAGAGGGGAACAACCAAATGAGCATGGCATCCTGGGAACAGAGAGTATTTCAAGAAGGAAGAAAAGATGATTTGTGTCAAATTGGCCCAGAGGTAAGATGAACTCTAGAAAGTGGTTGCTGGTCTGAGGAAGGTGGACGGTGTGGGTGTGAGGCCCTGCAGAGGAGTGGCGAGGCACAGTATGATGACAGCAGGCTCAATGACCCCGAGGAGGAGTCGTGCATAAAAGAAAGTGGTCGGAGGGCAGGTGAAGGGAGAAGGTCGTGACTTGAAGGATGGGAGAAGCAGCAGCATGCTTGTAGGCTTTGGGAAAGAGCACGTGAGGAGGGGAAATGGGCCCTTTCAGTGGAGTGAGAAGGCAGGAGGCAGGGGGCCAGGGGGTGGGTGGACAAAGGCAGGTCTTTCCGAGGCACATAGTCCCTTTGCAGGAAGAGGAAGGAAGAGCAGGAGGAAGAAGAGCATGAACACACACTGTTAGGTGGGTCATTGTGGGGAAAGGCCTTTTTACAAGTCCTCTTCTGGTTGCTTCTCGTTTCCCCAGGAAAGAAGAAGCTAGGTCTTAACGGAGAGAGAGGATGCTCATTTTGACTCCTTCCAACAGCTTTTGGGTTAGAATATCAGACTTACCGATCTTTAACCAGAGACATTTCAGGCTACACGTCGGCTCCTTCAAGGCTTCGCCCAGAAAGCTCAGTCCGGCGAATCCTGTGTGATCCACACCCAGATCCAACTGGGTGAGGCTCGATTTTTGTTGGAGCAGCTTTGAGAGGTGACTACACCTCTAATCGGTGATGCCACAGTCCCCCAGCACCAGGGTTTGTGGATTACATTTAGGGCTACTCAAGCCCTCACACAGAAGTTTCACCCCATCATCCCCCAGCTCATTCTTGGCCAAGCACAGGTATGCCAGCTTCTGGTTGTTGACCAAAGCAGAATAGACATGCTTGCAACAGGCTTTGATGAGAAGACACTTTTCCAACGACAACTTCTGTAGGGAACAGTCCAGGTGCTTCAGTGTATCGCACAGCAACGTCACACCCTCATCGAAACATTTAGTGTCTGTGAGACTCAGGCATGTTAAAGACTGGTTGATTTTAAGGATGAAGAAGATATCTGCCAATTGGTCAATGGCAGTGGAACAAGATTCCAGGCTGAGGTACTGCAAGTTACATTCTGGGTGCTTCAAGTCCCCAGACAAGAGGGGAAGCATGTCATTCTGAGTGCAGCCTTGAAGGGTCAGATGTGCCAGTGTCTTCTGACCAATGAAAGTGAAGCAGAAGTCCTGATAAGCATCACTAGGAAAGATGTGGTTGAGGCTGGAGAGAGTGGGAGGTAGAGGTTGGATTCAAACCACAAACCTTTCAGTTAGCAATGGGCCTTCGTCCTTCTGACCCCCAGGTTCGTGGGGAGAGAGGCTAGAGGAGGTTGGAGGCAAGCCTAGAGAAGGGGAGAATGGACTAGGCCGACTGAGTGATGGGTGAGCAGCATTAGGGGCTCTGCATGACCCCGACCACTAACCCGTGGCCGCCAAGTGGATTCCGACTCACAGCGAGCCCACGAGGGAACTGTGTTCCTTACAGTTTTCAGTGGTTGATTTTTTGGAAGTAGATCACCCGTCACCAGGTCTTTCTTTCTTCCAATGTGCCTCTGACTGGACCCAAACCCCCAACCTTTTGGTTAGCAGCCAAGCACTGGAGCCATTTGTGCCACCCAGGGACTCCTACGTGCAGTTTGCGGGCATTCCTTTAAACGTGGCTCAACGTGGTCGTATCCTCTGGGTGCAGGTGTGGAGTAGGTACCGAGGAGACCCGAGTTGGCTGTACAGAACAAGGGAGTGCTGCGTGGTTTAAAATCAGGAAAGGTGAGTGTCAGGATTGCATCCTCTCACTCCAGTTGTTCAATCCATATGCTGAGCAAATGGTCAGAGAACCCCGGTGATATGAAGATGAGTGTGGCATCAGGGCTGGAGGAAGGCTTATTAATGCCCCGTGGTTTGCAGAGGACACAACCTTGCTGGCTGAAAGCGAGGAAGGATTGACGCACTTGTCGATGAATATCAAGGAGTGCAGCCTTCAGTATGGATTGCACCTCAGTGTAAGGAAGACCCAAATGCTCACAACTGGACCAGTAGATAGATAACATCACTTGCAGTATTCTTTGCCAGCACAATTCAAACGCACCCATTCTTCTTCTTGGATCTTTCTTATTCGGTGTCCGACGTTCACGTGCATAGGTGGCGATGGAAAACCACCATGGGTTGAGTCAGGCACATCTTAGTCTTCAAAGTAATGACCTTGCTTTTCAACACTTTAAAGAGGTCTTGTGCAGATTTGTTTACTCAGTTCAATGTGTTATTTGAGCTGTTGACTGCTACACTCATGAGCATTGATTGTGGATCCAAGCAAGATGAGATCCTTGACCATGATCATCTTTTCTCCATTGACCATGATGTTTCCTATTGGTTGAGTCGTGAGTTGGTTGAGTTGTAATCCACACTGAAGGCTGCAAAGCTTGATCTCCAGCTGCAAGTGCTTCAAGTTCTCCTCCCATTTGGCGAGCAAGGTGGTGCCATCTGCACCCGGAGGGTTGTTTCATCAGTCTTCTTCCAATCTGGAGGCCACATCCTCCTTCACGAATCCAGCTACTCGGAGTCTTTACGAAGCAGACAGAATGAGTAAGTATGGTGAGAGGACACCACCTTGACTCACACCTCCTTATTTTAATCCATGCAGTATGCCCTCGTTCTGTTCACACAACTGCCTCGTGATCCATGTACAAGTTCCCATGAGCGCAACGAAGTGTCCCGGAATTCCCGTTCTTCTCAAGGCCAGCCATAGTTTGTTTGGATCAACCCAGCTGAATGCCTTGGCATAGACAATGATACAAAAGTAAACATCTTTCGGGTATTTCCTGCTTTCAGCCAAGATTTACCGGAAATCTGCAAGGATAGCCTTTCTTCCACATCTGCTTCTGAACCTGAATCCAGTTCAGGTTGTGGGGAGAGGGAACCACTGCTATTTGTTTTAAAGATGCAAAAATTTTAAATCTAGAGAAAAGCTGTCATTATGGCGGGTGAAAATATATCTAATTAAATTACAGATATACACATTAAAATCAACTTGGTCATTTCATAATATGGATGGTCAACATCTATGCACTGACTTCTGCTAAGATGCTCGAGAACTCTATGTTGAACATCCTTATTTTAAAACTACCAAGTTGAATTCACACATGCATTCATGATTTAATAGTATTTTCTCCATTACTATACTGAAAATGTCTCTCTGTCTTTAACCAAAATGGGAGTGGTTGTTGATTCCCTCTCCCATCAAATGGAAAATGGTTTCATTTCGATGATAAAAATTACACACATCCTCTGAAACATGACTGGAAAGCATAAAGGACAAAAAACAAATCACACGATGCAAAGAAAGCCGGCTGAAACCGTTCCCTAAAACTCTGCATTTGCAACTGCATGCATTGCACATAAATGGGGCTTTTGTCCACCCTCGCCATCAGCAGGCCAGCTTGCCTTGTGAAAAAGCAGAGTGCTCTGGAATTACTTTAATAGGGGCATATCACCGCAGTGTGCACATACGTCATCATGTCAGCCCCTCCGCTGAGCACATCTAAATGGGTTCTAATATTTTGCTTTCATAGAAAAATGATTCAGTTGAGCAATCGTCTGTACAAATGTCTGTACACCTAATCAATAACCTCCTTTAGAACAAGTACATCAATGAAATTGTTGGGTTAAAAGGAAAAAAAGGGGGGGCTCAGAAAGTTCGTAGAAAAATTGAATGGAGGGGGAACTGATCACAATGATCTACGTATAACCCCCTCTCAGAGGGACAGACAACAGAAAAGTGGGTAAAGGGAAACATCGGTTATTACAAGGCAGGAAAAAACATGATAAATTATCAAGGGTTCATGAGGGAGGGAGGGGAAAAATCAGAAGCTGATATCAAGGGCTCAAGTAGAAAGAAAATAATGATGGCAACACATGTACAAATGTGCTTCACACAATGGATGGATGTATGGATTGTGATAAGACTTAGATAAGCCCCTAATAAAATGATTTAGAAAAGACAAATTGAATAGAAACATTATGGAATTTTTCCACAAAGTCCCCTGCCTAAAACTCACTGCCATGGAATCGATTCTGACTCATAGTAACTGTGCAGGGTCGATTAGAACTGTCCCATAGGACAGGGTGGCACCCTCCCTGTGGGTTTCAAAGACCGTGATTCTTTACAGGAACGGAGACCCTAGCCTGGCTCTCCTGGACTTCATAAAAGCTCCTTCACCACCTCAAAACTATTGACCTTGAGGTTAGCAGGCCCGTGCCTAATTACTACACCACAGGGCTCCTAAGGAACCTCTAAAATGTTTGCAACATTGTACCAGTTTGTTCTCTCAATTGCAATGTGGGTAACTTTTTGTTTACTTTTGGACTACTCTTGATACTATACATCTTATCTGTATCAATTTGGTGGTTGAAAATGATGAACTTTGTTTCCATTTGCATTATGAGATTGAATGTATTTTTCCCTATTGATCATTCATTTGCTTGTTGGTATCTTTTACCTGGTTTTCCCTCGGGGTTTCCTGATCCCTCTTGATTTGCATAAGTTGCTTATAAATGAAAGGAGTCCTAATGGCACAATGGTTAAGAAGGCTGTTGCCAACTTAACTGAGTCGGTGAGTAGTTCAAACCCACCCAGCAGTTCTGGACCCCCAAGAGAATGACCTGGCAGTCTTTCCCCATAAATAGTAGAACCCAGGAGACTCCGTGGGGGCAGTTCTCCCCCGTCAAGTAGGGTTGCTAAGAATGGAAACTAACAACATGGTGAAATAAGACTAACAACCTCGGTTTTCTGCCAGCTTAAAAAATAAAAACCAAACTGCATTCTTGGTGAGTTTTAAAAATATTGTATACAAAAAAATTTGATTTTTCACGGGACCACAAAATCACGTTTACAATTTTCTCATAGTCAACCAGTATGTTTGCTTCTGATTGTGTTGTTACCTCGAAGCTCCTTCACCACCTCAAAAGTATGGATATGTTCCTGTGAATTTTCTCCTGTGAGGACCCCTGAAGGCATAATTGGTGTGTGAATTGTGAGGGCAACTGCTTGAAAGCACACACTCACCACAGGAGAAAGATGAGGCTTTCTACGCCCATACACAGTTGGTCAAGAAAACCCACAGGGGAAGTTCTAGTCTGTCCTTTAGGGTCACTATGAGTTGAAATGGACTTGCTTACAGTGAGTGAGTTATTACATTTTCTTCTAGAGTTTTGGTAACAAGTATTTAATCCATACAGGATGTACTTACACCAACCTACTAACATCAAGGACAGAACAGAACTGTTCCCAAAGCTTTCCAAGACTGTACATTCTTAGGAGAAAAGCCAGCCTCATCTTTCTTCCGTGGACTAGCCGGGAGGTTTGAACCACTAGTCTTTCCCTTAGCAGCCCAATGCTTAGCTCACAGCATGACCTGGGCTCTCACAGGATTTACCTTTAAGAAAAACAAAAATGCATCAACAGACAGACCTGGAACTATTTATAGGCTTTTTTGTTGTTGTTGTTTCTGTTTTTTTCATGTCTATCTAGATAAGACAGGGAGATAAATAATCCTGAGGTGAAAACAATGGGACTGACAATTCTGGGGGCACATGGGAGAGGGGGAGGTGAGGGAAAGAAAGGGGGGAGCCAACAAGCCCAGGGACAAGGGAACAACAAGTGATCTAAAATTGATGGTGAGGAGGGCATAGGATGCCTGGTGGGGCTCGATCAAGTACAATGTAGCCAAGAGAAATTAATGAAAGCCAAATGAAGGTCAATCATGAAAGAGAGACAAGAGGCAAGTAAAAGGAAATAGAGGAAAGGACTTGGAGACAAAGGACATTTATAGAAATATAAATACAAGCATGTATACATGTAAATATATATAATGATAGGTATGTAGAGCTACGTACATATATTGCACCTTAAATGTTCAGGTAGCAGATGGGCATTGGGCCTCTAATCAAGCCCTCCCTCAATGCAAAAACATTGTTCTAATAACCTGACATTCCATGATGCTCACCTTCCCAACATGATCGCTGAAGACAAAATGGATAAGCAAATGTGGTGCAGAAAGGTGATGGTGCCCGGCTATCAAAAGATATAGCATCTGGGGTCTCTAAGCTTGAAGATAAACAAGCGGCCATCTAGCTGAGAAGCATCAAAGCCCACATGGAAGAAGCACACCAGACTGTGTGATAATGAGGAGTCGATGGGATCAGGTATCAGGCACCTACGACCTAGAACAAACAATCATATCGATGTGAATGAGAGTGGAGAGGGTGGAGTGGTGACCCAAAGCCCATCTGTAGACAACTGGACATCCCTTCACAAAAGGGTCACTAGGAAGAGATGAGCCAGCCAGGATGTAGTATAGCATCAATGAAACATAAAGTCCTCTAGTTCTTCCATGCTTCTTCCCCTCCTCCCCACTATCATGATCCCAATTCTAGCTTACAAATCTGGCTCGACCAGAGCATGTACACTGGTACTGATCAGAGCTTAAAACACAGGGAATCCAGGGCAGATAAACCCCTCAGGACCAATAATGGGAGTAGTGATACCATGAGGGTAGGGGGGAGGTGGAGGGAGCAAAGGGGAACTGATCACAACGATCAACATATAAACCCCCCTCTTCCCCAGGGAGACCAACAACAGAAACAGGGGTGAGGGGAGATAGCAGTTGGTGTAAGCTATGAAAATTACATTTTATAAATTATCAAGGACTCACTAGGGAGGGAGAAAAAATGAGGAGCAGATATCAAGGGCTCAAGTAGAAAGAAAATGTTTTGAAAAAGATGGCAAAAAAAAGAGATGATGGCAACATGTATGAATGTGCTTGACACAATGGATATATGGATTGTCATAAGAGCCCCCGATAAAATGACTTTTATAAAATGTATCTTGAGTATAGGGTATACATATTTTGTTTGTCTAACAAAATAAATGTGTGTATATATATATATGTATATATATATATAAAGCAAGCACGTATTTTCTTTTAGATGTGTTTTCCCCTCAATGACTGTCCCCATATAAATAAGCCATTTTCTTTCATACATTAATTCCAGGGCCTCTGTCTCGTTTTCTTGAAGATGCCGTCTTACTTCTTTCACGTATGGGTATCATTTAATCAATGCCCATGACTTGGTGTTTGAGAAGTTTCCTATTTTTTTCATACAAGGAATACCCTTTGCGACTGAATGAAATACATCACCTCCCTAGTTGGCTCAAGTTACACAACTTCCGCTTCCAGGTCTCCCTGACTTGTTTTTAAAATGACAACCTAGAGGCGTCCTGGGTGTCAGCAATCAGCATTGGACAGGAACCCTCTGGCTGGGGCGGCATCACCCGCGAGCGGCAGCAGGGGGCGCAGTCCTCCGGCGCCGCCTCGGTCACATCCGGGTTCCCCCGCAGAATCGGGCCCGGAGCAGGCGGAACCTTTCCGTCGCGCTCCCGAGGAGCCTGCGCGGCGGGACGGTTTGGGGCCGTGCGCAGCGCTCTCCCCGTGCGCTGCCGCTTGCCGGGAGCAGCGAAGGCGGTCTCGCGGGCTCGGTCTGCCGCGTCCTGCGTCGTGAGCGGAGGGAGCAGGATGGACGTGCTAGCGGAGGAGTTTGGGAACCTGACGCCGGAGCAGCTGGCGACCCCGATCCAGACGGTGGAGGTGAGGGCCGGCCCGGCGGGGAGCGGAAGGGGCCGGGACGCGGACTGAGGAGGCGTAGCCCCAGAGCTGCCGCCGCGGGAGGCGGGAAGGTGGGGGCGGGGGCCGAGCGGGCGGCTTCTGCGCATGCGTGGGGTCCACGTGGCTTGTCTTTTTCTGTGCGGAGCCCCGTGCTGCGGAGGAAGGGCCGGCCCGTCCACTGCCCCTGGGGCAGGGGGGCCGGTGGTGGCCCTCAGATCCGGCCCTGCCGGGATATTCCTGAGTCTGCCGGGCTTGGTCCTGCCCCCGCCGGGGGGGCGCATCACATCCTCGGCCTCAGACTAGGACCCAGAGCCCCAGGGGACCGAGACCCCGTAGTTTCTTTCCGTAGCTCGCAGTGGGGAAATCCCCCCTTCTCTGACGCTCAGCCAAGGGCCTCACCTTGGGGTCACGCTGCCGAGGTGTTTTAAGCGCCTTGAAAGTGAATGGACACGCCTGTGTGTTTTGTCTGCTTTCCGAAGTCCACGGTCACTCCCGTGCACTAGCCGCGGAGTGAAGTTTCTATTGTTTCTCTTGCTCATCCTCTCGTCTTTAAATGGGAAAATGCCTATTATGTCTGGTTGGTATGCGATGTGAAAGTGGAGCAAGGAGATGGCGAGATTTCAGGGAGACAGTACCTGACATTTTGTAGACCAGATCATCTGATGTACTTGAACCGAATAAAGTCGTCCAAAAGAAGAGGAGGGGGGGGCGAGGGGAGATAGGTTGGGAACCTTATTTTGCAGGTCTTCGTTAGATAGAAGGAGCGTGAGCTTCACTTTCCCACGCAGAGCCACCCAGTAGGACAGGAGAAGTGCTCCTGTGGGTTTCCTAGATTGCAACTCTATCGGAGTAGAAAGCCCCATCTTTCTGCCAGTCGTGACTGGTGGTTTTGAACAGCTGACCCCATGGTTAGCAGCTCAAGGAATAATCCACCAGGACTCTTCTTTTTCCAATCGTAGGCACAATGAGGTGCAATCTGAGGGTTTAAGCAGGAGAGTGATGCGATAAGTGGATCTGTTGGATTATATTCATAAAAACCTCCACGAAGTCAAATTATAATCAGTCAAATTCATTCTCAGAGTACCTGGGCCCCTCTGCTGATCATAAGGCGTCCACTCTGTTGAGGAGCCCTTGTGGCCTAGTGGTTACCAGTTGTGCTGCGATCCCCAAGATCAGCGGTTCCATACCACCAGCAGCTCTGAGGGAGAGCGATGGGTTTTCTGCAATTAGTCTTGCAAACACAGGGCAGTCTGAAACTGCCCTATAAGGTTCTATGAGTCAGTATCGACGCTGTAGCAGTGAGTTCTTTTTTGGCTTGACCACCAGCCACTTACCTTCAGTTTGTATCAAGAGCTGGTAATATTGAGTACTAAGACCTGCTTGCTATAAAATGGGGGTCCAATGAAAAAGAGGGAGACCTGCAAGGGGATGGCAGTGAGGAGAAGAAAATGATTCTCCTAGATGATGGTAGATGGCTTTGTTGATTGTGACCAGTGTAGCTGCTCTTCCCTCCCTCTCTCTCTCTCATTCTATTTTCCATTGGCATGCTTTTATATTTTTAAGCATCTTATTGTGATTTGGGTGAAACTTTATAGATCACAATATTTCCCCATTGAACAGTTTATAAATCCCTCCCTCTCCCCCCCTCCCCCCCAATGTAAGAGCACTCTTTCCACTTCCTCTCTGGGTTCCTCATTCCCATTCATCCTTCTTTCCTGCCACTTCCTGGCTTTCGTTTTTTTTGGGGGGGAAAGACTACCCTTTCAGTCTCCCGCGGTTGATTGATCTGAGGCACCCCTTCCTCCTGATGATACTGTTCACTCTATAGACCTGCCTGTGGTTTGGCAGCAACTCTGAGGATGGATGGGACAGGACTGCAGTGTTTCGTGCTGTTGCACTTGGGGTGGCTGTGAGTCATAACTGGCTCCACAGAACCTAACAACCTGATCCAGAGAACCTGAGCCGAAGTCTTGCCATCCTTACTTTTAAAGAGCATTCAGTTGTTTCCTCCAAGACACTCTGCCTTCTGGCTTTCCACTCTACTTTCAATATTCTTTATCAACACCAAAATTCAAACATATCAACAGTGCTGTGGTCTTCATTAGTCATTGCCCAACGTTCACGTGTATATGACATGATTGGCTCACCTTTGCTTTTAGCACTTTAAAGAAATCTTGTGAAACAGAAGTGCCCAATGAGTGGTTGCTGTTATAGTTGGATTGTGTATTCAATAGTGTTTACCATTGTTACCTTTTAGTCTTCTTGAGACATAGTCAGTTAATATGGCTCTTCTAGCTATAGTTCATTATGTGATGTATTGTGGTGGTTAGGTGCAATCAACTCAGCTTTGACCCATGACGACCTTATGCGCAACAGAACAAAACACTGCCTGGTCCTGTGCTACCCACCCTCACAGTTGCTCACATGATTGCGTTATTGTTGTAGTCACAGTATCAACTCATCTTCTTGAGGGCCTTCCTCCTTTTTGCTGCCCCTCTACTTTACCCAACACACTGTCCTTCTCCAGGGACTGGTCTCTCCTGGTAACATGGCCAAAGGATGCAGGATGAAACCTTGAGCTCCTTGCCTCTAAGGAGCACTCTGGTGGTGTAGGGGTTACTCGTTGTGCTGTGTTCCTCATGGTTGGCAGTTTGAAACCACCAGCAGCTTCTGGGCTTTCTACTCCTGTGAACAGTAGTCTCAGAAACCCATAGGAGGTTGCTACGAGTCATCATGGACTCGATGGCAGTAAGAGTGAGAAGGAGCGCTCTGACAATACTTCTTCCAAGACAGATCGCTTTGTTCTTTTCTATCGCACTGTAAGCATTCATTCCCAGCACCACACAAGCCACCACAGTAGGACAAACTGACAGACAGGTGGTGGCATTACTGTCTGGGTAAGCGGATAGATCATCATGGCCTTGATAGATACATCTCTAGTGGCTAATGATTGTGGGCATTTCTTCATGTATTTGTTGGCCAACTAAATGTCTTTGCTGAAGTGTCAGTTCGTGGCCTCTGCTCATTTTTGATTGGGTTGTCTTTTGGTTATTGAGGTGTTTAAGTTTTTTATAAATTTCAGAGATTAATACCTTGTCATATATGTCTTTGCCAGACAATTTTCCCAGTTCTCTTTTTACTTTTGGGCAAGGCTTTTGGTGAGCCTATGTGTTTACTTTTTTGGAAGTCCTATTTATGTAGCTAATCTAGTGTTTGTACATTTCAGTTATGTTTGGTATTGTCTTTGTGACATTTTGGGGCCGCAGCATTGTCCTTATTTTTATTACATGAGCTTTACAGTTGTAGGTTTTATGAGTCTTTGTGTTGCTGTGAAGTACAAGTACTGTTTCATTTTTCTACAATTGCACATCCAGTTTTACTAGCAATGTTTGTTCAAAGATCTCTTCCCCATCCGATGGACCTTGGCTCTCACACCTGTCCAGGTGGTGGTGGTGGTTAGGTGCCTTTCAGTTATTTTCAATTCGTAGCAACCCTGTGCACAACAGAAAGAAGCACTGCTTGGCCCTTCCTTGTCTTCACAATTGTCTGAGCCCATTGCTGCAGCCATTGTGTCAGTCCATCTCTTTACGGGTCTTCCTTTACTTTGCAAGCATCGGGCCCCCTTTCAGGGACTGGCCTCATTTGACCGCCTGTCTAAAGACGAAGTTGCACCATTTGCTCTTCTAGAGAGCATTCTGGGTGTCTTTCCTCCAAGGAAAATTTGTTTGTTCTTATGGCCTTCCATAGTATTTTCCATATTCTTTGCCAGCACCATAATTTCAATGCATCTTTTTTTTGGGGGGGGGGTGGTTCCTTATTTGCTGTCCAGTTTTCACATGCATATGAGGTGATTGGAAACACCGTGGCTTGGGTCAGGCTCACCTTAGTGTTCACAGTGACACTTTGTTCTTCAACAGTATAACTAGGTCTTGGGCAGTAGATCTGCTCAATGCACTTTACTGGTTTGATTCCTTGGCTGCTGCTTTGGTGAATGTTGATTGTAGATTCAAGCCAAATGAAATCCTGGACAACTTCAGTCTTCTCCCCATTAATCGTGATGTTGTTTATTGGTCCCGGTGTAAGGATCGTGGCTTTGCTTTTCCTCAAGTTGTAGCCCTTACTGATGGCTGTTTTTTTTTTTTTTTAAATTTTCATCAGCAGGGCTTCAAGACTTCCTCATTTTCAGCAACAAGATTGTAGCATCTGCATATTGCAGGTTGTTAACAAGCCTTTCGTCCAATCTTTTTCATATTGCTCAGCTTCTTGGATTATTTGCTCCGCATGTAGATTGAACAGGCATGGTGAAAAAATACAACTCCGATGCACCCCTTTCCTAATTGTCAACCTCTATTCCATTGTCCTGTTGGAATGGCTGCCTCTGGGTCTGTGTATGATTCTGTGATCACAGTGAAGTGATCTGAATTTCCATTCTTTGAAATGCTGTCCATAGCTTGTTATGATCCACACAAAGAACTTTGCAGAGTTAATAAAATACAAGTAAACTTCTTTCTAGTATTTTCTGCTTTTAGCTAAGATCCAGCTGATGTCAGCAATGAAATGTTTCCCTTGTTCTATTACTTCTTCTGAATCCAGCTTGAATTACTGGTAGTACTTGTCTGTGTACTGCTGTAACTATTTTTGAATTGCCCTCAGTAAAATTTCCCTTTCATATGCTATTCAAGATATGGATTTGTAATTCCCTCATTATATTAGGTTGCCTTGCTGTTGGCTGGGCACAGATAGGAGTCGTTTCCAGTTGACTGGCCAGTTTGCTATCTTCCAGCTCTCTTAGCATAGATGAGTGCGTGCTTCCCATGCTTCATCAGCTGTGGAAATATTTCAATTGGTACTCTGTCAATTCTTGTAGGGGTATTTTTCACTCATGCCTCCAGTACAGCTTTGGCTTCTTCCTTCAGAATGACTGATTCCTGATCCTTTGCTACCTCTTGATGGTGACCCTGGATATTCCTTCCACCTTATTTTGGTGGTTCATGTGTCATTCAGTAGGAGCACCCTGGTGGTCTAATGGTTACGAGTTGGATTATGAATTTCAAGGTATGCAGTTTGAAATTATCAGGTGTTCTGAGTTAGAAAGATGGGCCTGTCTACTCCTATGAAGAATTGTAGTCAGAAACCCACAGGGGCAGTTCTACCCTTTCCTATAGGGTCTCCATGAGTCAAAATGGATTCAGTGGCAGAGTTTGGCTTGGTATCATTCAGTATTTTGACCATAGGATCGATCCATCAATACTGTAACTTGAGACTTGAGTTTTACTTCAGCTCTTTCTGCTTGAGGTATATTAAACATGTTCTTCCATGTATGTTTTTTTTTCTTTTGTCATGCTGCTCTTTGAAATTTTCTGTTCTGCTCTTTGACTTCATTTCTTTTTACTTTAGCTACTCTGTGTTCAGGAGCAAATTTCACAGGAGAAAGACAAGGCTTTCTACTCTTGTAAAGATTTATGGTCTTAGAAACCCAGAGGGGAAGTTCTGCCCTGTCCTATAGAGTCACTGTCTGAACAGCAGTGAGACAGTGAGAATCGGGTGGGGGTAGGGGGTGTCGAAGAGGGGAAGAGCCTATTGCAGACCCCTTTTTTTTCAGACTTGAATTTTATTTTATTTTATGTACAAATAGTTGGCATTGTTTCTTCTTTTGGATGGCGGTGTTGGATTGTCCATCCAAAGATAACAGTCCAGCTTGATGAAGCCGATGCCCTTCGCGTACTGACGGAAACACTGACGGCACATATTGAGGCCGTACTTCCAGATCAGACCGTGCCGGTTTGAGCACACGCGGCAAGAACGGGAACCCTGGCCGAATTTTCGCGGGTGGCTCCAGTAGAGCTGCTGGTGACCCATCTTGTTTCCAGGCTCTCTCCAAGGCAAAAGGAACGAAGCAGCGCGCGCATGCGCTCTTCTAGTCGCGGGGCTGCAGACCCTTTTGACATCTACTTTGATCTCTTTATTTTTAATGACCTTTTGCGTTCTTTATGTATAATCATCTTGCAACTTGTCAAGTGTTCAGATATTAGCATTTAATGAGTCAAATCTGTTCTTAATGTGTTCTCTAAATTCAGGTGTGATATATTCAGGGTCTCATGGACTTATTTTAATATTCTTCAGTTTCAGCCTGAACTAATGAACTAATGTGGCCTATTCCATAGTTGGGCCCTGATCTCATTTTGGTGTGCCGAGTTTCTCTTTCGTCTCTTCCCACAGATTTGCTTGATCTTATTGTATATTCCATCTGATCAGGCCTGCATGTAGAGTCGCTGTTAATGTTTTTGAAGTAACATATTTGCAGTGAATAAATCTCTGGTTGAAAAATTCTGTCATGCAGCCTCTAGCTTTGTTTCTCACCAAGACCATGTTTTCCAACTGCTTTTCCTTCCTTGTTGCCAACTTCCGCAGGCAAGTTAGGTTTTCAGTGCCTTCACTGAGTATCTGATCAAGGTCAGAGTAAAGATGTTGGTAAGCTTCAGTAGCTTTAGTGGTTGGGGTGTAAATTTGAATAATAGTTACACTAACTGGATTCTTTGTAGGTGTATGAATATCATCCTATCACAGACAGTATTGTTCTTCAAGATCTTGATATTTTTAAAAATATGCCATTTCTCTTGAATTTTTCATTTCCAGCATATGTCTGTTTTTATATGTATGATTGTTCAAATCAGAATGTCCAATACCAATTCATTTCAGCTCATTAATGCCCAGGATATTGATAGTTAGGCTTTCTGTTTCATTGTTGATGACTTCTAATTGACCTAGATTCATACTCTGTACATTCCATCTTCTGACTGATCCCTCAGAAATCCATAGCGTCTTCATTCTTCTCCCTAGTCTGTACTTCAGCAGAGCTTCTTCATGGACTACCCTGTATTTGAAGTTCTGGTGGTGTAGCTCCAACGTCACAGCAGCATGCAAGCCCCCACAGAATGACAAACTGCCCACAGGGGGACGGTTTCCTTCTGGGTTCTCGACCTCTTACTTTGTTCTTTTTCTTCACTAATGCTGTACTTACCTGACCCCTTTCCATTTCCCTACGGAGCTGGTGACTAGGTTTCTGCCCTGCTGTAGAAGCTGTTGGAATTTGGATCTGGATTGCCCTGTATCTGTAGATCATTTCGGAGAGTGTTGGCATTCTCCCAGTGTTACACTTTCCTGCCCACGAGCATGGTAGGTTACCTCTATGTAGCTCTCTTGCTTTCTTGCAGCTGTGTCTTGCAGTTTATTTCTTTGTTGTATAGCTGTTTAACATTCTTAGTTCAACTTGTTCCTAAGTATTTTATCATTTGAGTTTCTATTAATTGATACTGTATTTCTGGTTTCCCTTTTGATGTTTTCTCAGCTGGTATGGAGCAGTGTTTCCCAAAGTGGGCGATACTGCTCCAGGAGTGCCCTGGAACATTCCGGGGTGGGGTGGGCTGGGGGTGGGGGCTGCAAAAGCTCCATACCTACACTTTATCCTGGACTGTGGGCTATAGAATGAAAGCTTTTAATTCCAAGGGGGAAGCTCAGTAAGTTTTTTTTTTCTTAAAAGGGGGTGAAAAGCCAAATAAGTTTGTGAATTTATGGTGTAGAGCAGCACTTCTCAACCTGTGGGTCGCGACCCCGTTGAGGGTCAAACAACCCTTTCACAAGGGTAGCCCAATTCATAACAGTAGCACAATTATAAATATGGAGTAGCAATGAACATACTTTTATGGTTGGAGGGTCACCACAACACGAGGAACTGTATTAAAGGGTCGCAGAATTAGGAAGATTGAGAACCATTGGTGTAGAGGGTGGTTTTTATATGTTGATCTTACATCCTACTATTATGCCAAATTCTTCTGTTAGTTCTGGTAACTTACTTGTGGAATCTTTGGGATTTGTTATGCGCAATCTCATTTCATCTGCAAGCAGGTATAGTTTTACATCTTTCTTAACCCATGTGAGTGCCCGTTATTTCTCTTTCTGGACTCAAAGCTCAAGGTAGACTTTCCCATAGTCTGCTGAGTATGGGCAGTGATCAAGGGCTTGCTTGTCTGGTTCCCAAGCTTTCATTCTCTCTCTGGTGGAGAACTATGTCGGTGGTTGGTTTTGAATAAAGCCCTTCTTAAGTTGGGAGATTTCTCTTCATTTCTATTTTGATGAGAAAGTGTTTTGATCAGGAATGTATGGTGAACTATATCAAATGCCTTTTCTTTGTCGATAGCAAGATGTAATTCTTTTATTTATACATAGATTGATTTTCTAATGTTGCGCCATCATTGTGTACACTCAGCGAGTCACTTGTCTTGCTGTGTTATTTTTCCCGTATGCTGTTGAGTTTTACTGGCTAGAGTTTTGTTGTGAATTTGGGTGTCTGGATTCATGAGGGGCAGCTTCCTTTCCTTGCGTTACCTTTGCCTGGCTTTGGTGTCAGGGTTACGCTGGCTCTTTAGGGTGACTTGGCTTCTCTCTGGGTGGCAGGGTTCCCAGTGAAACTTGCCCATCTTTGCTGGAGCAGCTTTTCTGGTAGGCGGGGCAGATTCCTGGTTACAGTGGGGTAAGGAGGAGTGGGATTCCAGGAACACAGAAGCTAAGTTGAGACTCTTTTCTGGGTGATATTAAAACCAATGAATGGGAGGGTCAACACAGTGGGTCATTTCTGAGCAGCCCTGTAGTGATCCCTGGTGACACTCATTGAGATAGGAGCTCCCAGCAGGTGCTGAGGCTTCTGCCGTCTCCTCAGCCTGATAAACCTGACGTACTCAGGAGCTGTCAGCAGAATAGCAAAGTGCGCCATGCATGTGCTTGGGATCTCGATCCCTCCCCTCCAGAGAAGATGATATTCGACTGAAGTAATTTGGGATCTCGGAGATTGAATTATACTCTTCTTTAGACCTTTGGGGCACACACACATACACACACACACACACACACACACTTTAGACAATTTTCTGTTGTTTCCAACTATAACAGTGGTTTTAATTTGAAATGTATCCTTTGTCTCACTTTGTTTTCTGGCTGTGAGAAAGCACGCAATGGCCTCTGGGAATATTGTGGCCGCTGCTACCAAGCTCTGATCGTCTTCTTTTGATTCACAGGAAAAGTGGAGGCTGCTTCCGGCATTTCTAAAGGTAATCGTTTTTACACTTAATATTTGGATTTTTTTTTCAGTGTATAAAAGGACAAAAGTAAGCCTTTTAAAAAATATTGTATCACCAGCTGACATGTTTTAGAACGATGTACTTTAGAAATATGAGGACACACAAGGCAAAATCCCTGTGGAGAAAGTGCTGTGATGGGGGCCAGGAGGAGCAGCATCCCATAAATTGAGCTAGGACATAGTGCACACTGGAGCATGATGCCATCTATATACAAACAAACCCAGGTGCCACGACAGAGAGGGTCTTCTGATCCTCAGACAGGATCACATCTTTTGGGGGGGGGGGGTGTAGAAGCTCTGCGCAGTGTGGGGTGTAGTCTGTAGGCCCGTTTTGCTGGAATGGCTGGTGACTCGTCAGAGAACTGTCGCATATAAGGTTGGCACAGGACTTAATGTCGACTAAAGCGCTTCTGCTAAACAAATGGGAGGCAGCCCTTTCCTTGAACACCAGCAGGGAATTGCACATTTGATGGCTATTAAACAAACAAACTCTGCCATTGAGTTGATTCCGATGTTCGTTATAGGGCAGAGTTGAAATGGCCTTGTCGGTTTCCAAGACAGTAACTTTAAAAGGGTAGAAATTCTCCTCCAGACTACCTGGTGGCTGTGAACCGCTGACGCTGGTGATTAGTAGGCCAGTGCGTAACTACTACACCACCAGGGCTCCTTGTCATGTAGGTCACTATGAGTCGGCATCAACTCGATGACAATGAATTTTGAGAATTTAGTGTGCACACAAAGTACCCAGTGGGGTCACCTGACTTAGGAACATTGTTTTTTGCCAAAACTGCAAGGGATAGTTTTTGACTTTTTAAATACAGTAGGGAGAAGCTTTACTAAATAAAAGTGGTAGATTTTTTTTTGTTTTGAGTAATTCCAAAACGGTTTTCTAATTTGATTTTCAAAAACATTGGTGGTCATCCATGGTATATGATCTACTCTTTCATTACTGACTGTTGTTTTTCTTTATATCTGTTTAGGTGAAAGGTCTTGTGAAACAGCATATAGATTCATTTAACTATTTCATTAATGTAGAGGTAAGCATCGAATCTTAACCAGAAACGAGGTAAGAAATGAAAGCCTGTATTGTATCTTTCCTAATGTGCTTTGTTCTGTCTCCTTTCCCACTGCAGATAAAGAAGATCATGAAAGCAAACGAGAAGGTTACAAGTGATGCTGACCCAATGTGGTATTTAAAGTAAGCAGTCACCTCTTAGTCTAATACAGGGGTCCTCAAACTGCGGCCCGCAGAGGACATTTATTTATCAGAGATGCCGGGTGTTTTTGCCCATTGTTTTTTTACTTCAAAATAAGATAAGTGCAGTGTGCATAGGAATTTGTTCATAGGTTATTTTTTTTTTTAAACTATAGTCCGGCCCTCCAACAGGTCTGAGGGACAGTGAACTGGCCTCCTGTTTAAAAAGTTTGAGCACCCCTGAACGTCTTAATAGAGTTAACTACCTACACCTTTCTAAAGTAATCCCTTTGTAAAGTCTTTTTAATAGGATGGAGGGGCTTCACAAAGTTTGTGGAAAATGGAATGAAATTATGGCATTTTCTCATGACTTTTGAAAGCCCTCTGATATAATTATACGGTGTTGAAATTAATGTGGCATCTATAAATTGAACGTAAAGGATCCCTGGTGGCACAGGGGTTCAGCACTTGGCTGCTCAACACGAGGGCCGAGGTCTGAGCGCACTGGCTGCTCCGTGGGAGTCTGCTCCCGTAGATTCCATCCTGGGAAACCCCATCCTGCAAGGTGGCTGTGAGTCAGAATTGACGGGAGCCCAGTGGCTAAGCTCATGAAGTAAAGTTTCATGGTTGAGAAGTTATTGAAGCAGTAAGATTTGACTGTTTTTTAAGCCTTTTGATTTTGAATAACGACAACAGGAAAATAGTAAAAGGAATACAGTGTGTATACATCCTTTACCCAGCTGCTAGTATTAGTGTCTTACACAACTGTAGTTCAGTGAGCAGAGCCAGAACTTCCCACTGGCACAATCCGATGAGCTAAGTTATAGGCCTTGCTCGCGGTGTTTCATCCATGCCTGTTTCTGGCCCAGGATTCCGTCCCGAATCCCACCTTATGTTCAGCTGTCAGGTCTCCTGTCTCCAGTCTTTCATGAGCTTGCCGTTCTCCCTCTGCTCCCCGTGTCCCTCTTTGGCTGACATCCCTTGTGTGTTGCCTTCCTCTTCACCTGACTTCACACTTGTCTGCTCTTTAGCCCATAATTTATCTTTCCTTCTCCATCCGTCCATCTGTCTCTAGTTAACTGTATATGGAGTCAGGGTTTTGCTTTAAAAAAAAAAATCATTTTATTAGGGGCTCATACAGCTCTTTCCACAATCCCTACGTACATCAATTGTGTAAAGCATATTTGTATATTCGTTACCCTCATCATTCTCAAAACATTTGCTCTCCACCTAAGCCCCTGGCATCTGCTGCTCATTTTTCCCCTCCCTCCCCCCGCTCCCTTCTCCCTTATGAACCCTTGATAATTTATAAATTATTATTTGTTATATCTTGCCCTTTCCAACGTCTCCCTTCACCCACTTTTCTGTTGTCCGTCCCCCAGGGAGGAGGTCACATGTAGATCCTTGTAATTGGTTCCCCCTTTCCAACCCACCCTCCCTCCACCCTCCCAGTATTGCCACTCACCACTGTTCCTGAAGGGCTCATCTGTCCTGGATTCCCTGTGTTTCCAGTTCCTATCTGTACCAGTGTACATCCTCTGGTCTAGCCAGATTTGTAAGGTAGAACTGGGATCATGATAGTGGAGGAGGGAGGAAGCATTTAGGAACTAGAGGAAAGTTGTATGTTTCATCGTTGCTACATTGCACCCTGACTGACTCGTCTCCTCCCCGAGACCCTTCTGTAAGGGGATGTCCAGTGGCCTACAAATGGGCTTTGGGTCTCCATTCCGCACTCCCCCTCATTCACAATGATATGATTTTTTTTGTTCTGATGATGCCTGATCCCTGATCCCTTCAACACCTCGTGATCACACAGGCTGGTGTGCTTCTTCCATGTGGGCTTTGTTGCTTCTGAGCTAGATGGCCGCTTGTTTACTTTGAAGCCTTTAAAACCCCAGACGTTGTATCTTTTGATAGCTGGGCACCATCAACTTTCTTCACCACCTTTGCTTATGCACCCATTTGCCTTCAGCGATTGCATCGGGAAGGTGAGCATCATAGAATGCCAATTTAATGGAGGAAAGTATTCTTGAGTTGAGGGAATTTTGAGTGGAGGCCCAGTTGGACTCAGATTTTACTAGAGTTATTTTCCACTGCTGTCATTGTCTTATTGTTCCAATTGCTTCACCTGTCGGACAGTTCTTCTCATCCTGTTCCTCCTCACTATTCCCAGCCACAGCCTGCGGGTAACCAGTCGCATTAGTTTCTGCTTTTAATCTTCCTGTGTCTCTGCACAGCTGAGTGGATACATTTCCGTCCTTCTTCCTTGTCTCTTCTTTCTTAGGATATATGTTTATAAACTATAAACATTTTAGTAGTTTTCTAGGGCTGTCATAACCAATTACCATAAACTTGGTTTATTTCAATAAAGATTCTCTTATACTTACAGAGCAGTGGTTTTCAACCTTCCTGTAGCTGCGACCCTTTAATACAGTTCCTCATGTTGTGGTGATCCCCCACAGGGGTCGTGACCCACCGGTTGAGAACCGCTGTTCTAGAGTTAAAAGGCTGAAAGCAAGGGTTCTAGCAGAATCGCACTCCCTTCAGAGGCCCTAGGGCAGAATCCTTCCTGAACTGTCTCAGCTTCTGGTAGCTCCTGGCATTCCTCGGCTTGTGGCTGCATCACTTCCTTCTCTGCCTCTGCTTTCACATGGCGTTCTTTTCTAAACCATTCTATGGGAGGTTAATACAGCTACATCGTTCCATCGTTCAGTCACATCAAGCAGTATTGTACCGTTGCTGCCACAGTCTGTTTTAAAACATTACCTTCCTTCCTGAACTCCGTGACATCAGCTCCCTTCCCCGCCTCCTGCCCCTCCCCCTGTACCCCCAGAAACTCTTATTCTACTTTCTGCTGCTGTCTCTATAGGTTCCTCAACTCTGGGTTTCATATCCTGAAAAATAGGAAAATACATAACAAAAATTCAAGAGGGTAACCCCAATGACATAACACATCTGAGATAAACCCCAATATGAACAAACAAACAAAAATGCAGAAAATGTTGACAACCGGATCAGGCCCAGCAGGCATCAGAAGGGAGAATCAACTGCCAAGGTTTTAGCCGTTCAAGTCAGGTTTATCATGTTGATCTTCTATAGTCATCTCTAATGTGCTGTGTTTGGTAATCAGTTTCTTCCCGTCCCTCTGTTACGGAGAGAGGGAAGTCACTGGAGGCTTATTTCCTGTGTGGATCCCACAAATGTTTCTTGGGCTTCCACTGTCATCCAGAGCCTTCTGCAAAACAGATTCTCACAATTTATGTTCTGATACTATTCCCTCCTTCGACTTTGGATTATATGATTTACAAGTCCTTTAGTGACTAATGTTGGTGTGCTTCTTCCATGTGGGCTTAGTTGACATCTTACTTAGATGGCTGCTAGTTTGGAGACAAGCCTTTAAGACTCCAGGTGCTATTTCATGTTAGCCAGGCACCATCTAATTTCTTCACTACACTTCGCTATCGCACCCATATCTTCTGTGTCTCTTCCTGAGAGTGATTGTCGAGCAGGGCCATGATGTAAGAACTAGTTGTTCTCAAATTGGAACTAGGATTTAGTGGGAGCCCCAAACCCATTCCTGGATCTATGTTTTGTTGGGTTTAGGTAAGAAAAAACCCTGCTTGTTAGGATAGAGAGTCTTATCAGTCATCCCACCTCCCCTCCAAGCATAATGAGCGTTCATTAAGATTATCTTTGATAAGTCCCTGGTACTAATTTTTTAAGGATAAAATAATAATATAAAGATAAAAATACAAATAATGAGTAAGAAAGAGCCCCCTCCCCCATCCGTATTTAAAAAGCCAGGGAAGACAAGTCTTTGTCATGGAGCAAGCAAGAACTACTTGCACCTAGTACAAATTCAGGTTGGGTCTAGAGCACTGGTTCTCAACCTGTGGGTCGAGACCCCTTTATGGGGTCGAACGACCCTTTCACAGACGTCGCCTGATTCACAACAGTAGCAGAATTACAGTTATGAAGCAGTAATGAAAATAATTTTATGGTTGGTGGGGTCACCACAACATGAGGAACTGAATGTTGAGAACCACTGGTCTAAAGGGAGGTCAACTGACTAAGTATCAAGTTCGATCCAGCATAATCATGTTTACAGTAATCTCTGATAGTAAAGCTGTTGGAGACCCTTGCCTGTAGCCAAGGGGCATCTGCCATCGGCTAATATGACTGGAGACTGTAGATGAGTTTTTGGCTCCCACTGTCCTCCATAGCCCTCTAATTTAAGCTCTGATACTTTCCCTTCGTCAGATTTTGTTATTTTTGTCTTTGGATCACACAAGCTTGTGTGCTTCTTTCATGTGGAAACAGCTGATTCTTCACTTAGATGGCTGCATGTTTGCATACAAGCCTTTAAGGCCTAGACACTATTCTGATTGACAGCGGGCACCATCTGCTTCTTCACCATCATTTGCTGTTGCACACTTATCTGCAGCGATCATTTCAGGAAGGTGAATATTGAGCAGGGCCATGCTAACACAACGAGCTGTTGTTGAATTGAGGCCAGTTACGGGATATGCACGACTCACGTTTACTTAGGCTGTCGTATTATGACAAAATCAAAATCCCCTAAGACCAAGCTACAATACCAACGGAAACAAACCAACCAACACACGAATAAACAAAACAAAACAAACAAAAGGCAGGAAAATAAAAACCAAAATGTAAACCATTGTCAATCACCCCCCTGGGGTATAAGTTGATTGCACTGATAACATCAATTTTTTTCTGAATGACCCAGCACTCAGAATGCTGTCCCTCTTTGAAGTCTGTTCAAGTACAGTTCCAGCCTGGAGCCACAACCCAGGTTGTTGCCCTACACCAGTGGTTCTCACCTTCCAAATGCCACGACCCTTTAATACCATTCCTCGTGTTGTGTTGACCCCCAACCATAAAATTATTTTTGTTGCTACTTTATCACTGTAATTTTGTACTGTTATGAATTGTGATGTAAATACCTGATATGCAGGATGTATTAGGCGACCCCTGTGGAACGTTGAGAACAGCTGCCCATGGTTCCATCTCCTATTCAGCTGGGGATTGTGGTGCCAGGGAAACTTGCTGGATCAATTCTTCCTCGTGCAGATTCTTGTCCTCAGGTCAAAACCTATCATCACTGGAAGTGGGCATCAAGGTACTAAATACATGGTGATTCTGGGTCCCTTTCCATTGGACACTCAACAGGCTGGGGGTTCTCCCCAAGGTGCAATGACCACCACTTCCATACGTCCGGGTGGCCATTCTGCTTCCTCTCCCACCCGAGTTCCTCAGTCCTCAGTTCAAGGGTGCAGGCAACTTCAAGTCAGGGCTCAGTTCATTCTACTGGGCCTCTAGGTTCAGTCCATCTGGTGTCGCCCCTGGTTATGCCATGCTGCCTGCAAGGCCATCATTCAGGGTCATCACGGTGCTCAGTCCATGACGTGATTCACTGACCCACGCACATAGTTTCTACCTAGTAACATACAATCGGTTCCATCGTCCCCTTGGAGTCCCTGTAATCATTGTTCAATATTCCTTCCCAAGGGGAGGTTAACGTCTCCCTAATCACCCACCATACTCAACAACAGAGCCATCAGGGTCTCCTCCACAATGTCACTGCTCCCCTCCCCTGGTCTTGGTTTGATTTTTCTGGGTAGGTTCTACTTCCATTCCTGGGGGTGGGGATGAGGGGCGGTAGGGAGCATTGATTTGACCCAGCCTTGTGGTGATGTTGTATAGCCTTAAGTGGAAGGTCTTCTCCCATGTCCCCTGTCTTGAAGGAGTGACCTAGACAGTGTGAGGTCTCCTTCTTCAAGATGGCTCTTGTGAAGTGCACATAAGGGAGGTGGTGTATGGGTCATGACCGGTAGGTAGCCTTCTCCCCTTTAATTCAGGAATTTGTCCTTAAGGTTTAATTGGTGTTTCTCCCTCTAATAGTAGACTCATACACTACTTGTCCTTGTGGGATTGACTAACTTCACTCAGCATAAAGGTTTCCAGGGCCTTCCATGTCATAAGGTGTTTCATGCTTTCATCACTATTTTTCAGGGTTGCATAGTATTCTACTGTGTGTATGTACCATAGTTTCTGTATCCATTCTTCCACTCGTGGGCATTTGGGCTGCTTCCAGTTTATTGCTATTGTGAACTGTGCCGCTATGACCTCTACTCGTGTCTCTTAGTTCTTTAGGGTATATGCCGCATAGTGGTATAGCTGGATCACATGGGGCTTCAGTTCCCAGTTGTGTTAATTATTGCCATTTCATTTTCCACAGTGGCTGTATTTACAAGCTCACCAATGGTGTATAGGTCCAATCTCTACATCCTCTCTGGTATTTTTTTTTTTTAACTTGGAACGTGGCCTTTTTCTGGGACCTTTCCTTAGTAACTGGATTTAGGTCCCTACCATGATGTAATTATATCTGCAATGACCCTGTGTCCAGCTGTACTTGCTCTGTGCGCTGGGAAGTCCACCAGAGCGTCGGTCTCATGCTCTGGTTGCTGGTTCTGCTGCTGCTGCTGCTCACTCCTCTGTTGCCCAGTGTCTCCTGGATCAAGGAGGTTCACTGCACAGGGGTTTCGGGGTCCAGAGGACGTGTCCCACGCCTGCCTCTTCTCTCTTGCCGGTGGTGAGATTCCGTGTTTCCTGCTCCGGAGGTGGTTCGTTTTATACCGGCAGGAGGGCCATCACAGTAGCACTGCTCCCAGTCACTCACAGCTACATCCTCCTCCTCTCCGAGTATAGCTCTCCCACCTCCTTACCCAGACTCGTCAGGAAAGGGTCATTTGGTGGGAATAACAAAGACTATGGCCAGACAACCATACCGAAACATTTGCTACAGTAACGCACTCATTCGCTCCCCAGGTATCTGAACATCTATGTCGGGCTTCCTGATGTTGAAGAAAGCTTCAATGTAACGAGACCAGTGTCCCCTCATGAGGTAATTACAAACCTTATTTTAATTGCCCTTTTTTGCTTTAATGAGTAGTCTGTGCCTTAAACTGTACTTTTGAAAGATTATTTTAAGGTGTGCGTAGGCGGGTGGGGAGTCTCTCATAAGACAAACATAACCAAAATACATACTCCTATGACTTCTTTTTTGCTCTGTGCTTCACCAGGGAACAATTCTGTACTGTTTATTCTGCCATTTCACCTAAATTAGCTTGTGCTGTTGGTGTCCAGTGTCTGAGCTCTGCCCCCTCCCCCTCCCATGCCTAGCCCAGTGCCCAGTCCATCGCAGATCCCCTCGCTGAGCCCTGCATGAGGGCCCGGCAAGCCCTGTGTACGGCACGGGGAAAGGACCGAAGCACAGTCTCCTCTCGTAGGAGAGTAGAGCCAGAGGGGGTTGGTTATAGGAGCCCAGACCTATTCCTCGGCTTGTAAGGGATTCTGGGATTTTCCTCAAATTCATACAGGGAGTGGTTTTTTTTTGTAATTGGGAATTGTATATATATATATTTAAAGAAATTCATCTGGCCTGTGCTAGAGTTGGGGACGTCGAGTGACCTGAACTGCCTCTCTTTTACACCCATTCTCTTTCCCTAGATCTTTCTCGTTTTTCAAGATTTTAGTAACCGTTGACAATTGCTAAGTCACTTTCTAAACTTTGTTACTAAGTTTAGAGAAGGGACAGGATAGAGAAGGTTGTAGTTCTGGGAGACTGAGATCATATCCACCATTGTTAATATATGTAGTCTTCCTGATTTGATGAAACATAACAGGGATCATTGCAAGTAGAGGGAGAGAGCGCAGAGATTGCCCGGAGGAATTTTGTTTCTTGGTGAGACGGGATAGTAGGAAAGAAGGTGGGTAGGTCATCAGTCATGGGAGTCAATAGTAGACTCTAACTGTGTGTATGTGTGTGTATACACCTGTGTACTTCAGTTTTTATACTAGTTGTAGCAGTTTTGACAAACAACCCTGGCCTCTTGATTGTTTTCCATGGACCCAGATTGCAGAGGGCAGTTTAACCCTTTCAGGATAAGGGAGCAGACTGATGATAGTAACATCATTGGACCCATGTGAAGAGAGCCAGTACCAGGTTTATCGTTCTGTTTTCAAGCCAGCAGGGGGAGGGGTGCAGGGAGATACCTTGTCACCCCATGGCATTGTTCTCCTGGAGAAGTAAGCTCACAGCTCCCTGTGCAGAGCAGCTCAGTGGAGGAGAGGTCAAGGCGCACTGGTGGCCCCACTCCTCCCTACCTCCAGAGCCAGTGCTCTTTGTCAGTGTCAGGGCACTTCTCCAAAGAGGAGGCTCAGTAGCTGTCTGTCTTTTTTCAGTGCCGTTTGAGGGACATGACGTACTCTGCCCCCATCACAGTGGACATTGAATATACCCGAGGGAGCCAGAGGATCATCCGCAACGCCCTGCCCATTGGCAGGTGAGGAACCACGTCCCCATTGCAGCCAGACTGCTGGGATTCCAGCCTGCCCCATCTCCTTCTCTGGAAAGCAGGGGACATGCGCCTTATCCTAGGGTTCTTTAGAGACCCTGGACCACTGAGGCAGCACGGGGAAACACTGAGAGCCGAGTACAGCTCAGTGTGGTGGTGGTGGTGGTAATGTCAGTCATTGAGAATCCTTTTCTGCAAAGTTAAGATCGGCCTTCCATGTGTAATGCTCTTGTTTTATTCAAAATTTCTTTTAATCTGTGTGCAGATTCCATGTGAGTACAAGTTAGTGTTCTGGAATTCCCTTTCTTGCAGTGCTATCTGTAGTTGGTTATGATCTGTACAGTCAAATAGATCTGAATCGTCAGCAAAACAAGTATCTTTCTGGCATTCTCTGCTTTGAGCCAAGAGCCTTCGTCCGTCAGCAGTGATGTCCCTCATTCCATGACCTTTGCTGAGTTCAGCTTGAGTGTCTGGCAGCTCCCGGTCAGTGCATTTCTGAATCCCATTTTGAATCCGCTTCAGTAAAATTTTACTTCGGGTGTCACTGTAATGAGAGCATGCAGTCATTTCCTTAGCTCAGCAGATGCTCATTTTGGGGGAATGATCACGGATATGCATCTTTCCTAGTTGGCTGGCCAAGGAGCTGTGGCCAGGTTCCTTGGTTGGGAAGAGTGGGCACTTGCGTGTTGCATCCATTTGCTGAAACATCTCTTGGTATCCTGGCAGTTTCTCGAGCCCTGTTTTTGCCAAGGACGTCAGTGCAGCTTCGGTTTGTCCCTTCTGTACCATCAGTGCTTGCTCATACGTTATCTCGGAAACTGGTTTGATGTCAATCAAACCTTTTTCACATCGTGACTGTGTATTCCTTCCATATTCTTTTGATGCTTCCTGCATTCTTCAATATTTCCCCATGTTATTATTAGGTGACATTGAGTTGGTTCCAACTCAGAGCGACCCTGTGCACAGCAAGATGAAACACTGCCCAGTCCTGCGCCATCCTCACAGCTGTGTCTGAGCCCATTGCTGCAGTCACTGCCAGTCCATGTCCTGGAAGGCTTCCTCTTCACCTGCCCTCCATTTCACCGGCATGATGTCCTTCTCCGGGAACTGGCCTCTCCTGACAACATGCCCAAAGTCTGTAAGAAAAAGGCTTGCCATCCTTTTCTCTAAGGAGCACTCTGGCTAGACTTCTTCCAAGGATGCTAAAAGCTTGGTGCTTTCAGCAGTCCATGGTATTGTCAATATTCTTCTCTAGCGTCACAAGTCAAGCTTCGATCTTCTTTGTTCAGTATCCAACTCTTGCATCCATGTGACGCAGCTGAGAACACCTGACTTGATAGCACTGCACCGTAGTCCTCAGATAACTTTGTCGCTACTCCGCAGAGGTTTTGTGCAGCAGATCGACCTGATGCAACTTGTCTGTTGATGGTAGGACTGCTGCTTCGTGAGCATCGATAGTGGATCCAGGCAAGACAAACTCCCTGAAGTTCATCCTTTTCTCAACTTAGCCTCTTGTTACCTATTGGTCCAGTTGTGAGGGTGTTGGTCTTCCTTATATTGAGTCATAATCCATATGGAAGGCTGCAACCCTTTTTTGCCCATTGAATCCTTCAGTATCATGAGTCACGGTTTATTTTTCCTTTGCTTCTCCCAACTTGATAAGTGAAGAACATCTTCTTTCTTTTTGTTTTTCTAACTTAAAGTATTACATTTCATTATAATATTTTGTCTTCTTCAGCTGCCTTTTGAAATTTTCTGTTAAACTCTTTTATCATTTCATCTATTTGCTTAAGGTGCTCTATATTCAAGAGCCAGTTTCAGAGTCTAATTCAATTTCCTTTACCTTTTCTAACACGAGGAACAGAAATGCCAATCCCCTCAGTGATGTGCGCATACGTTTTGTGTATTTTTCAGCATTTTTGTCAGTGACCATCAATACATTGTATGATATTTTCTCTTTATTTTAACAGAATGCCCATAATGCTACGTAGTTCAAACTGCGTTCTTACAGGAAAAACACCAGCAGAATTTGCTAAATTGAATGAGTGTCCTTTAGACCCAGGTATGTTTGTTTTCTCAGGTTTATCCCACAACCCCACACACGTTTTCTTGCATTTTGTTTTACTGTTGTTAGATTTATTCAAAAATAGTGCCGGCCTTTTCTGCTGTGTAGTGAACTTGCTGGATAAAATCTGTTCACAAGACCTCTAGACATTAGACTTCAACTTTTTATTGGGCTTTAGTCCTCAAAGATAAACTGTTTTTTCACTCGAGATTTAGAACTTAATACTCCCTGTTTTTAATTGCTATGACTAGTCAGTTTTTTGCTTTGATCAATAGGTTTTTAAAATATATATAGATATATAAGCTCAAATATTATAGAAGAGTTTCATAGAGTTTTTTATCTGGCACAATCCTAAAAAAGTCACGTATAACTTCAGGTTTTTTTTTCGTTTCAGGAAAATGCAACAGAAGGTCTTTTTTGTCTTGATTTTAATAGCTAGAGTTCTGTACCTTTTCATGGCAATTTCTTTTATAATCAAATTTTACACTTAAAGTTTATCTCAATTCCTTACCTTTTTGATACTGATTTTTTTTCAGTTGTTTTAATTCCCCTAAGGCTGCATTGATACAGAATCCTGGGTTTTATAAGTTAATAAATAATATAGTTTAGTAGATAACAAAATATCGCATAAGTCAAATGTATTGCTTTATCTTTGCTTATATACTACTGCCCCATGAAGTGTAAGTTTTTCTTACTCTGAATTGTAAGAAAAGAAATATATGACAAAGTTGTATTGCTCTTATTAAGTATAGAATATTATTTTGGAAAACTAATTTTAGCTTACTACTGTCACTGATTTGTTAGAAAACGGAGGGCAAATTAAAATTATTTCTCTGCTCTGAAATCTGAAGACTAATTTATTGAATATATTTCTTCATGCAGCTGCAGTGGGTTCAGGTGCTGGGACTACATAGCCAATAAGACATTTCCTGCTCTGTATTTTCATCTCTGTGCTGTGTGTGTGATCAAACCACGAAACAGCACTGGCACAGCCACTAGAGCAGCAGTTCTCAGCATGTGGGTCGAGACCCCTTTGGGGGTCGAATGACCCTTTCACAGGAGCTGCCTGATTCATCACTGTAGCAAAATTATAGTTATGAAGTAGCAACAAAAATAATTTTATGGTTGAGGGGGGTCACCACAACATGAGGAACTGTATTTTTTAAAATTCTTTTTAACTTTTTCTTTTCTTAACCCTAACTCGAGGAACTGTATGAAAGGGTCGTGGCATTAGGAAGGTTGAGAACCACTGCACTAGAAGCACCCAGTATAGCAGGAAGCAATGGCCTCTAATCATGGAGCTCGCTGCCATTCCTGAGTCAGCCTGTCTGAGGACAGAGTGGTGATGCTGAAATCGTTTCCTTTGGCCAGGTGGCTACTTCATTGTCAAAGGAGTAGAGAAAGTTATTCTCATCCAGGAGCAGCTGTCTAAGAACAGGATCATCGTGGAAGCTGACCGGAAAGGGGCAGTTGGTGCTTCAGTGACCAGGTATGGGAAAAGAGAGGTGGTGGTAAGTTTTTCTGATGACCCCAGTAAAGAAATTATTTGCATTTGGTTTGTTGTGTAAGTATTTTAAAAGCAGAAACAAAAACTCACTGCCATCAGTTAATTCTGGCTTACAGTAACCCTGTAGGACAGAGTAGAACTGTCCCTGGGGTTTCCCCGACTGTAGATCTTTATGTGAGCAGAAAGCCTCATCTTTCTGCCCCCGAGCAACTGGTAGGTTCAAACTACTGCCTTTGTGGTTAGCCCAGTATGGTACTCTGCCACCAAAGCTCCTGACAGTTTTCAAGCAAAGAGTAGTTTCAGTAATGGAACCATGAAACATTGTTTAAGTAAAGCATTAAAACATTGTTCCTTTCTCTCATCATCCTGGGTAATTTGAAATTGGGAAGTTAATGAATTTGGGGATTAGAGAGCTAAGTGGCATAAGTAAGGTGTCAGCATGCACTAACGTTTTCTTTAGACAACTGGTGGTGAACTGATTAGCTCACCACTGTTGCAGTTTTCTTTCTGAGGGTGAAGCAACTCACATGGACGACTATTTATTGAGCACTTATGGAGCCCTGGTGGTGTAGTGGATTATGCATTGGAACGGCTAACTACAAGGTTGGTGGTTCAAACCTACCAGACTTTCTGCTAGAGAAAAATGAGACTTTCTGCTCCCATAAAGATTTACAGCCTCCAAAACCGACAGGAGCAGTTCTCTATCCTGTAGGGTCACTGTGATTCAGAAAGGCCTCAGTAGTGCTGGGTTTGGGTTTGGTTTTAATAAGAGCCAGGCAGGTTTGTTGTAGGTTTGGAGCTTAGACTCACATTAATTTTAAGAGATAGCCGACATTTGAACCCCATTATTTTCATTCTACAACCTGTGCCTTCCCACTGTGCACAGCATTAGAACCAGGGCACTGAAGTGGCAGCCACTTGGCTTTGCTAAGCCTTGGAGACGCTGCTTCAAAGTAAGTCTTGTAAGTGGAAACAAAGTGCATGTAAGTAACAATGCACAGCAGACAATCAGAAGGGACACTTTGATAGTTGATTAAATCTTTTGGATGTTTTAAATTCTATTACGGACTTTTTACTGCTCCGCCTAGCCCAATTCCACTGAGTCAATCTCGACTCTTAGTAACCCAGTTTAGTATTTCTGCCAAATCTTTATGGAGCAGACAGCCTCTTCTTTCTCGTTTGAACCGCTGCTTGTGGAGTTAGTGCCCAGTGCCTAGCACCAGGGCTCCTTTCCTAATGGACAGAGGCACCAGCAGAAGGAGACTGCTGAGTGTCTCACGCCCAGCATGCTGTAACATTTTGTCTCCACTGTCTACCAACATTAAAGGTATGTTTTATTGGACTGTGAGTTTAAAATCCTAATATGTTCCTTCATGTCCTCGGAGTTTCTCTCCTGGCTGTGAGGCTTTTCCTTGTCCAGTGTACACAATTGGTCACGAGCGCATGCCCCACCCTGGATCCAAAGTGAACCATGCAGCATCGAAAAGAAATAGGTTAATACCGACCTGGCAGGGGAGATACCCCGATCACAAAGGTGGGTTTCCCAGGGCGAGGCTTATCCACTGCACTCCGGCTGTGCTGACCCCTGCGATTTCCCCAAATGTGGGACACTCGACCGCATAATTTGTGGTAGTGGGGGACTATGTTCGCGCTCTCCCCTATAAAGAAAAAAAAGAAAAGAAATAGGTTAGATGGTGAACTGCTGCTTCTCATTCATTTCCCCGCAAATCTTCCATCGTCATCTCAACGTGAAAGCAGCTCGTGTACCTTTTGCCGGCATTTGTGGAAGTGCGAGCGGGCACCTGTTGTAGAAAACGCTGCGTAGCTTATTAGAATGAAAAGACGTTAATGCACTGTATTGATCGGTCAGATCTAATTGATTTGATGGTCCTGGTGAATACACATATTAGCTTGAAACTGCCTTCTCTAATTTGGAAGTCAAAGAGCGATCCTCTCACCGGAAGGGGTCATTGAACCAGTCTGCGATGCCTTGCAGCTCGACGCACGAGAAGAAAAGCAGGACCAACCTGGCTGTGAAGCAAGGCCGGTTTTACCTGCGACACAACACTCTGTCGGAAGACATACCCATTGTGGTCATATTCAAGGTGAGGCTGCGTGCTTGGCCGACAGTCACTGCGGATTCTTTTTCTGGTTCATTTGCACGTTCACTTTGAAGGATAAGGATCTCTGGGAATAGAGAGGTTGTGGCATAGGCGTTGAGTCGATCATATAATGCACTTTAAATTGAAATCAAATAAGAGCAGAGTTCAGAGAGTTTAAAAGTAAGTAGCACCATAAACATGCCAAAGGTACCACAGGGCTGTGCCCCGTTGCTGAGGAGACCTCCCGCCAGGAGCTGGTGGCAGATTCAGAAGGTCAGCATTTTGAATGCGCCAGCTGCTCTGAAGGGGAAAGAGGAGGCTGTCTGTCCCGCTGTACAGCTTCACAGCCTGCTCTCTCCCACAGGGCTGTTAGCAGTCCAAATGGATTAGATGGTAGTGAGTTCGGTTTTTCAAGCTTCCCCCAACCCTGTTCTCAGCCATAGAGTTCGCACCCGTAGACACCAGTGTTGCCGGTTTCTTGACTCTCTGGAGGGGTGCTCTGCACCCAGGCAGCACGTACGCATGTGTGAAGTAGGCCTTTGCTCCTTGTTAAACTGTAGCTTGCTTGGATTGCCTCTGGTCCTATATGTAGCTTTTTCCTTTTTGTAATTTTCAATATATCCTGGAGATGGCGTTCTGGCGTTGCATATAGAGAGACTATATTCTTCTTGATAGACTATCCCGCTTATTCAGCTAAAGGATTTAATGTATCTGCTACATACTGTGGCATGCTGCTTTGTCATCATGTTACACATGGGCAAGAATATCTGTGGGCTACGTTCCTAGCCGCAGAATGTTGAGGTCACAGAGTGTAAGCCACATCTCTTGGTCTTGCGGATGGACTTCTGAGTTGTGATGAGTTGCCACCCGGCAGGGATCTGCAGTCTGCAGCCTTTTCGTTTTCTTCCAGTGTGTGACTGAATGGCTAAGAATTCAAAGGATACTTTCCCATAAACACAATACTTGAACGGTGTAGTCTTCTCAGATAATTGTGTCGTGGCTCACTTACCGGTAACTGGCTTGGAAACTATACTTATTCTGTGAATAATTAAATTGGAATGTTCATCATTAAACAAAACAGAAAAATAATTGGTATGTGATAATTTGGTTATAAGGACAATTGTAGTGTCTAATTTAACTGAAACGAAAAGCTGAAGAGTATTTACTGCCTGTATTTCAGATCATCTTGAAGGATCTTTGGTGGTGTAGTGGATTACCCAACTGCTGACCCTTATGGTTAGCAGTTCAAATTCACCAGCCACTCCACAGGAGAAAGAAGAGACTTTCTACTCTTATGAAGACTTACAGTCTTAGAACCCCCAAGGGGCAGTTCTACTCTGTCCTATAGGGTCAGTGGGTCAGAATTAACTCAGTGGCATTGAGTTTGAGTCAGATAATCTTAGAGATGGCTAAAACACCTTTGTCACTCAGCTTCATTTAATTAAAGTATGTGAAATTGTTACTCTGTTTCTGTAAACCTACACACACACCCCTCGCACACAGAGACAAATGTGCTGGTGCGCATATGCGTGTGGGTGCATTGAGAGGAAACGGGATCCTTTGAGGTGGAACTAAGTTGGTTGAAAGAGAAAAGTGTTGTTTGGGCATAAGCCTCAGGAGAGTAAAACAGGCCTTTGCCTTTGTTACAGTGGGGACTAGGGGAGCACAGGGTTGTGGAAGGAGGAGGGCAGGCTTCTTCAGGTCAGGCTGTGTGGGGATCGGGGAGTGAGTGCTCCCCTGGCTGCTCACAGGTTTCAACTAACTATCAGCCAGCCAGGTTCCTCCTGGATGTGTCCCTATTCTAAACGCACTTTCATGGAGGGAGGAAGCAGCATCTTCTGTTTCTGTTTGGTAAGCTTCAAAGGTCTAGACATGACAGAGGACACAGTAGTTATGGGCTGGGCTGCTAACGGCAGGGTCAGGAGTTTGAAAGCACCAGTTAGTCCCAGGGAGAAAGATGAGGCTTCACTCCTATGAGGAGTTCGTCTTGGAAACCCACGAGCAGTTCTACCAGGTGCTATAGGGTCGCTATGAGTCGGCATTGACTGATGGCGTGAATTTGTTTTGGAGCGAAGATGATGTTTGCCTCACCCTTTGCACAACAAACGAAACACTGCCCTCTCCCGTGCCATTCTCGCCCTTGTTCTATCAGCCCATCTCAGCGAGGGCCTTCCTCTTTTTCACTGCCGCTCCGCTCCGCCAGCAGGCTGTCCTTCTCTGAGAGCATGCCCAGAGAGTGCCCGCCCTTGCCTCTCGGGGGCGCTCTGGCCTTACTTCGTCCGAGACAGGTTTGCTTGCCCTTTTAACAAACAGTCCGTGGTACTGACCATAGTTTTCTCCAGTACTACAATTCAAATGCTTAGATTTTGCTTCCGTCTAATGATAAAAAACAAACTCATTTCCATCGAGTCAGTTCTGACAGTACTAATAATCTGAGTAGTATGATAATACTAACAGGTCCAGAGGGCATTCCTAAATGAAATATTTTATCACCTTCCTTCAAGGTTTTTATTTTCCAGCGCAGTGGTCCTCTTAGCTCTCCTGTCGTGATCCCTTTGTGCCCAGGTTGGTGTCCAGTCTATCTTTGTGAACCTGCTTCTCCAGCAGAGGGCGGTATGTTCCCAGGCATCCAAAGGGCCTTTTTTGGAAAGTGGCATGAAGATGCCGGGACTGCTTCCCTGAGACCAGAAGTTATAAATGCGTGTGCACAAGCACAGCATCTCATCTCTCATGTGGAAGAGGCATAACTAGACGCCTGCAAGCACTAAAATCAGAAAAGCTTTGTTAAACACTTCGAAGCAGGGGGAAGGGGGCAGGTGACAAACTTTGATAGGACAGTTGCTTCTGTCAACTTTGACTTAATTTTTTTTAATTAAAAGATCATTTTATTGGGGCCTCCTACAGCTCTTATTACAATCCATACGTCAATTGTTTCAGGCATGTTTGTACATATGTTGCCTTCATTCTTTTCTAGAAATTTACTTTCTTTTTTCTTTTTAAAATCATTTTATTGGGGGCACTTACAACTCTTATCACAATCCATACATATATCCATTGTAACGTTGACTTAATTTTATGTTGTTAATACGTACCTGTATTCAGCCAACATACTTTTTAGAATAAGACTATAAGTACTATAAATTATCAGTGTAAGAAGCGTCAAGCATTCGTGGACAAATCTCACCACCTTTTATTTGAACTTTCCCATGAACTTTTAGAAGCTCCCTCATATGTATTCATGTAACTAGTAATTGAGATTTTTCAACTCCGTTTCATTTTCTAATTACAAATAGTCATCAAACTTTTAAAAGTAACTGAAAAGTACACCATTTGGGGGTACATTTTCCAAACCTTTCCCCTTCTGTACTTTTATTCATGTACACATTGATTTGTAGTATACTTTTCACTTATGAATGAATCATCTCTAGTTTTCTGTGTCTCTGGACACAAACCTGCATCATTCTTTTTAGTGCAACTGTGTGGAAATGGAGTAGATGTAGTGTGGCTTATTTAGGTACATGTAGGTGGCCTGCTTTCTTCCCTTAAGTTTCAATGGCCTATAGTTCGCATATAGTAAAATCCAATCGTTACTCACACCCAGAAGTGGTGTGCAGCCATGGCCACCACCAGTTTTCGGACATTTTCTTCATTCTTGTGCGTTTCATTATTGGCTCCCCTTCCTCCTTTACCTTTCCTGCCAGAAACCGTTACAGTTACTGTCTCTATAGATGTACACACCTATCGAGTGTTTCATGTATAGAAAAGACATTTTAAAAATAAAACAACAAACCTAACAACAATAACCAAACTAAATCAGATAAAAATGGAAGTGACCTTTTAGGGCCACATCCAGGCCTGAATGACTGTCTCTGCCATATACTTGTCTGTGCATGTTGGTATTTTTTTTTTGTGGCAAGAGTTAATTCCTGGGAATGCTTTTACATCTCTCCTTCCACTCCCTGGATTTGGTACATGTTGCCCAATTTTTCTTCTTAAAATGTATTCATTTTACAAGTGTATAAGAACCATAAGTCTCTCTTCCTTTTTAGTTCAAACAAGTGAACTACATTTTGATCACACACAGTCATTCTTTTGGTCTCTGTTCACCAACAGACAGACGGGAACTCACTTGCAAACCACTATTTAGTGCCTGGGGGGGTGGGCAGCGTAGACTGTCTTAGTATGAGACAGATCTAGGTTGAATCTCAGCATCTCTCCCTAGCTGGGTGGTGACCTTGGGCAAGTTTCCCATCTCTTGGCAGGCGGGGGTGTGGGGGTGGGGTGCTGTTGTGAAGTGCTCATGGGAAAATGTAGTTTTGGGGAAGTCGAGTGTCTAGAAATAGAACCGACACCCTCTCGCCTTGGTTCTCCTTACCCATTTAGTGCCCAAAGCCAGGGCAAAAGCTGTGACACCAAAGGAGTCACATCGTTTCTCTTTCTGTGTTGTGTGGCCCTAACACAGACCTTGACAGTCATTAGGTCTTGATGGTTGTTGATTTTGACAAACAATTGGCTAAACGTGACAGAAACAGCAGGGGCCCGAGATGCCATGCTGGGTCTGAATATGATGGATAAAGCTTGTAAGACATAGATCAGCCTTATTTATGGGCTTGAGTCACTACAAAGCTTCTCCGGCCCATGAATCTTCCCTCTTCACACTCTGCCCTCCACAGCACTCTGCACTTCCACTCCGAGGACCTTGGTGGTCTGAATGTTTGTGGGGAGCAAAGGGTTTCATTTCAGGGCTCCCAGGAGCCAGCTCTTTGAAGAAAAACAATGAAAAGCGCAGAGGGAGGATCAGCACCGTGATAGGCCTGGGCTGCCCCTTGTTTGACTTCAGGCTCCTCGAAAGGGGAGAGGCCACTGGAGATAAGCAGTTTGAAGACATTGCTTTCTTTCCCGTTTTTTGCTTAACGTCATTCCACACATCACCGTTCATGTGCATATCTGTCCCCCCCCCCCTCTCTCTCTGAATTGTCTTTAAAAGTCTCACTTTAGACACACTGCATGCACAGCGAGCGATGACATCATGCACTTTTGAGGGTGCGCCTCCCATATTTATCTTCCCTGCCGGTCCTGCTGGCCAACCTCCGGACGACCTTCCCTGAGGCTGCTCACCTCTGGCGTTTCCATCTGCCTGTGACCATCCCCCTGACTTATTACTGAGGTAGAATTATTGCAGCTCCCTTGAGTACAAAGAGAGCCACAGAGAGCTGTGTAGTTTTCCAGTGTCTAAATTGTTTCCGTAAGAGTAAATGGCCGGGCATTTTGCTGTCGTTTCTATAGCAATGTGTCATTTCTTTGTGGCTGTGATGACTAAAGACTAAATAGCTACAAAGGCAGACTGGGCTCTGGAGCTGGCATGCTGTTGACGGTCACCTTGCTTAGCGTCCTGCCTTTGACCGGGTGGGTGTCAGCGCCCAGCCCAGGAGGAGCCGAGTCTTGGTGGAGCTGAGATTGGACTGCGAGCTAGCTTTCTGAACCAGTGATGTGATTTTTACCATGTGCTTGGTATGTCGCTGCTCTGTTGCTGAGAAAAATTTGGAGTGCCTCAGCCATCTGTTTACATCCTTGTTAGGCCATTCCAAATCACATGTAACGATACAATTACTACTTAGATCCGACGCTAGGACAACTTGAAGTGGTAGCCTTAAATGTCAAATTAAGGGGGTCCCCAACCACCCACCCGCCCCTGCCATTTTTATGAAGCACCAGAATAGGCAATAAAGTGTATAGTCTTTTCCATTGGAGAAAATTGACATAAAAATTAGCTATTAAAATAAACTAGGTGGCTGCGAAAGTTAGACATTGACTAAGAAAGACCACAGAAGAATCAATGCATATGAAGTGTGGTGCCGGAGAAGATAATTGAAAGTACCATGGACTGCTAAAAGACAAACCTATCTCTCTTGGAAGAAATCAGGCCAGAGTGCTCCTTAGAGGCAAGGATGGCAGAATTTCATCTCACATGCTTTGGACATGTTGTCAGGAGAGATCAGCCCCTGGAGAAGGACCTCACGCTTGGTAAAATGGAAGGCCAGAGAAAGAGAGGAAGGCCCTCAGCAAGGTGGATCGACATGGGGATTGCACCAATGAGCTCAGCACAGGAGCAGTTTTGCCGATGGCACGGGACTGTGCAGTGCTCGGTTCTGTTGTGCGCAGGGTCACTATGGGTCAGAACTGACTCAGAGGCACCTAACCACAGCAGTAGGTGCATGTGAGCCCAGCTGGTCTAGTGACTGACGCGCCATTTGAAAAATATGCCATGCAGAAGGGACCGCCTGTGCTGGCCTTCCGTTCTGTTGTTGTCTCAGGAGGCCTTCCCAGCAGCCGCGGACCGTTTGGCAAGCCAGTGTGGGCATCTGCCCCGTGTAGATCTCTCAGTGTTGCGGCTTTCCTCTGGCAATGAAATGCATCGGTTACAAAGTTCCATACGGAAGCTTTTAGAAAAAAGTGATGAATTCTCCTATATAAAGGTAGTTGAATTGTGCTGTTTTTCTCATAGTTTTGTCCCTAGAGAAGATCACATAACATTTTGAGAGAATGACAAGTGAAAATGTATATTGGGTAGCTTTTCAAAAAGAGGGGAAAAATCTGTTTTGATCCTTGTGACTGGAGACTTGGAGACCAAAGAGAACCATGTAGTTGTTGTTAAGGGCGACTGAGTGAGCTCCAACTTTTAAAATTTATTTTATTTTATTTTTTTTTACATTTTATTAGGGGCTCATACAATTCTTGTCACAATCCATACATATACATACATCAATTGTATAAAGCACATCCATACATTCCCTGCCCCAATCATTCTCAAAGCATTTGCTTTCCACTTAAGCCGTTTGCATCAGGTCCTCTTTTTTGTTTCCCCTCCCTCCCCGCTCCCCCCTCCCTCATGTGCCCTTGGTAATTTATACATCGTTATTTTGTCATATATTGCCCTATCCGGAGTCTCCCTTCTCCCCCTTGTCTGCCGTCCCTCTCCCAGAGAGGAGGTCACATGTGGATCCTTGTAATCAGTTCCCCCTTTCCAACCCACTCGCCCTCCACTCTCCCAGCATCGCCCCTCACACCCTTGGCCCTGAAGGTATCATCCACCCTGGATTCCCTGTGCCTCCAGCCCTCATATGTTCCAGTGTACAGCCTCTGCCCTATCCAGCCCTGCAAGGTAGAATTCGGATCATGGTAGTTGGGGGGGAGGAAGCATCCAGGATCTGGGGGAAAGCTGTGTTCTTCATCGGTACTACCTCGCACCCTGATTGACCCATATCTCCTAAACCCCTCTATGAGGGGATCTCCATTGGCCGACACTTGGGCCTTGGGTCTCCACTCTGCACTTCCCCCTTCATTCAATATGGTATATATACACACACACATACATATATACACACACACATATATATACATATACACACACATATCTTTTTTTTTTTTTTTTGCATGATGCCTTATACCTGGTCCCTTTGGCACCTCGTGATCGCACTGGCTGGTGTGCTTCTTCCACGTGGGCTTTTTTGCTTCTGAGCTTGATGGTCGCTTGTTCACCTTCAAGCCTTTAAGACCCCAGACACTATCTCTTTTGATAACTGGGCACCATCAGCTTTCTTCACCACATTTGCTTATGCACCCATTTGTCTTCAGCGATCCTATCATGGAGGTGTGCAGCCAATGATATGATTTTTTGTTCTTTGATGCCTGATAACTGATCCCTTCAGGACCACTCGATCACACAGGCTGGTGTGTTCTTCCATGTGGTGAGTTCCAACTTACAGTGACCCTGTGTACAACAGGAGGGCACTCTAGTGGCACAGTGGCTACGGGTTGGGCTGCTAACCACAGGTCAGCTCCAAGGGAGAAAGATGACCTTCCTGCTCCCGTGAAGTTTACAGTCTCAAAAGCTCCCGGGCAGTTCTGCCCTGCCCTCTAGGGTTGCTGTATTGGATTGACAGCAGTGCCAGCGACCCGACAGGGGTATCTATCACCATCACAACCTGAGTAGACGTGACTCAGCATGTGTGACTTAAGAATCCTTCAAGGTCTTTTCTTTAAAAAGTAGGACTGACCGTTTTTCTTAGGATTGTTTCTCGGTCTTTGAAATGCTATGTGCTTTGTGATTATTAACTGGAGTTTACTTCTGATATCCATCTCACTATTTCAAAGGGCAACGTAGGCAAAAAGGTAAGTATTGACAATACATTTACAAAGAATTTTTGGTTATAACACCAAAAGAGAAGAAAATGCTAAGTATTTCTTAAACTGAAAGAACTGGAGGAAAAAGAAACACACGGATCAAGTTGTAACATTGAAGGATTCCATAGGTGAAATATTCAGTGATGTAGGAAATATAAAAAGTGGAAGGAAACACCAAGTCCCTGCACAAAATTAAGTGGTCGTCATTCAGATATTTAAGAAGTAGCATCTGATTCAAAACTGATGATGCTGAGAGAAAGAAGTCTAAGCTGCGCCAATGGCGCTGGCAAAAAGTAAGGCTCTTAGGATTGACGAAATACCAATTAAGATGTTTCAACCAGCTTTCAGCAACACTGGAAGTGCTCACCTCCCTGTCAAGATGTTTGGAAGACCTGGGCATCGCCCTGGAAGAGGTCCATATCTAAGGGAGGTGACCCGATAGAATGCAGAAACCATCTACAGTATGATTAAGACCACACAGGTGATGTTTACTAAAAACAATTTAAAAATGGCGAAGGCAGTTCATCAACAGAGGACTGTCAGAAATTAAAGCTGGATTCTAAAGAAGAAGGCACAGGAATAGCATTATAAACATCAGCTTGATCTTGGCTTGTGGCAGAGGGTACCAGAAAGAAGTCTGTCTGTGTGTTATTGACTATGCAAACGTTGGATAACATTGAGAAGAGTGGAAAATCTAGAACACTACATTGTGCTCACGTAGAGCCAGTACATGGACTGAGTCATTTGTGCAAAACCTAAAAAAGAATGTTACCTGGTTAAAGTCTGGGAAGATGCTTAAAAAATCCAGCAACATCTGTTACATACTTTAAATGTAATGAATTTACTTTTTAAAATGACTACATTCTCTAGGTGTTATTGTCCCAAAAGGTTGTAGTTTAAAACAAAGCAGACCTGATTGTATCATAGTGTCCACTGGTCAGGCGTTTGCCTGTTGCTTAGCTGAAGGGTGGTGACGCAGAGCCTCTCCTGAGTCAAGGGTTACCCAGCTGCACTTATCTGGAGGCTCGGCTTCTAAGGCGGCTCACCAGCCCAGCACAGCAGCGACAGCGAGCAGCTGGGCCTTTAGTCTCCATAGATTGTGTGAGTGTGGCAGCCAGTTTCTGGCAGAGTGTAAGCAGGAAGCTCTCTGGTCACGAGGGACTGAGTCTGAGCTAAATGCTACCACTTTCACTTTTTGCTGACAGAAATGAGTCAAGTGAATCCTATACACAACTGGATGCTTGGAGGTCCTTTAGACGCCGCCCTTTGAAGGGAGTGCGAGAGATTGTAGACATGTTTTCACCAACCCCAACCTTTGAAGTTGACTTCAAAGGCGCCTTGTACACACATGCATGTACCTTCCCTGAAGTTTATAACTGATCCTAGAAGTGTCCTAATTGAATTTTTAGAATTCATGTCACTGACCTTGAAATGGAGACTCAGAATTTCAAGGAGGGACTTGATTGTGACCTCTCGTCATGCAAATGACAAAATCAAGATAGAAGAATGTCTGTGAATCTGATCCTGAGTCGTCTTTAAGCTCTCTCTGTGCTTGCTGTCGAGTCCTCGTGGTTGCTCGAACACTCCAGACCTCTTGATGATGAGAGTGGGCCCCTCCCTGCCACCCTCCAGGCACTGTTCTTAAGATGCTGCATTGGAATCTGGGATTCCATTCTGTCTGTGTTGTCTCTGCTCTCTGGGTGTGGGGTGCCTTAGGCAAACTGGAACTTCAAAGCCAAAGGAGATAATTCGCAGCAGCCTGCTCTGCATAGCTAACAAGAATGTTAATACAAGCATCCCTCTCGCCCTGCTTCTGCGAGCAGATTCTTACTGCCAGGAGAGGCGTGGTGAGATGTGCTCTTGCGGTGGCAGAGTGCCAGGCTAGCATGTGCAGGTGTGAGCCCTAGTGCCACCTGGGGCCCACAGAGACCTGTGCTGCCGCTGCCACCTTGAAGCCCTTAAGCAAAGGGAGTGTTGTAGGCTAGGTAGGATGTGTTCTCAGTTCGTCAAAATCCCTCTGAAACCCACAGAACAACCCCGTATCCTTGGATAGTCAGACAAGCATTCTCTGGGAAAGTATTTCTAGCTGGGATGTGAGTGGCCTGATACTTCACAGAGCAGCTAAACTGGCGACGAGCGGGTCGGGGCTCCATTTGTTTTAGCGGGCCTGTTTTTGGATGTTTTCTGGGTTTTCCTCCCCGTGGCTTTGTACTTGCAGTTGTCTCCGCTGTGCCTCCGCCTCTTCCATTCACGGTGCTGCTCCTAGGCTATTTGAAAACGTCTGAAGCTGGTGCCCAAGCAGGACGTGTTTGAGAATGTTTGTTTTCCTCTTCCTCATCAACATTTCTGTTTCAGGTTCTTCTGCAGCTTGGGCTCTGGCTGCCAGTGCCAGATGGCACCGTTTCTGAGAGAAGAGCTAGCTTTTGCTTAGGAGTAATACCAACAAACAATGCTACATTAGCATAAGCAAATGTCAGTGAGTTAACACAAAGCCAGACTGCTTTCTGTCTTTTCTCCTAGGCCATGGGTGTGGAGAGTGACCAGGAAATCGTGCAGATGATTGGCACGGAGGAACACGTGATGGCTGCCTTTGGGCCCAGCCTGGAGGAGTGCCAGAAAGCTCAGATTTTCACACAGATGCAGGTGTGCCTTCTCATGTTTTCCCTGGCTTGGAAATGGAGGTGGGGATTTATTTAAGGGGGCTCCTGGAGGAAGCATGAGATGCAGTGACTTGGGAGGGGTGGGAGAAGGGCTGGCGTGGGAGGGAAGCATCATTGACTAGTCTGGTTAGGGATTTGAGGAGGGTAATGATCACCTTAGGGTGTCCAGTTTTGAGGGAGATATGGAAGAGAAAGCTCACCAAACCCAACTCACTGCAGTCGGGTAGATACTGCCCCGTGAGTTCCCAAACTATAGAAAACCATGTCTTTCTCCAGTGGAGTGGCTGGTGGTTTTGAACTGCTGACCTTGGGGATCGCAGCCCAATGCATAACCCACTACCCCACCAGGGCTGCTGTATATAAGAGAAAATACTGTCTTATGTACCTGATTTGCCTGAGTGACAGTATTTATTTTGTTTTTTTATTCAATAGAAACTCTTGTAGAGATTCTTCACACACCCACACACACCACGGCCCCCATACATTTCTCTTTAACATCTTTTTTCATTACCTTTTTCCAACCACTTTAGGCATCTGGTTATGTATGGTCTTTATCCCTTTTCCTGAATTCCCAGTGTTATTTCAGGCAGCAAGAATGCCCAGGAACAGAGGCCCATTTATTGATACAGCCTTCCCTGACCTGCACAGGTGTCCCTGCTTGAGACCAGGGAATCTCAGGACAAGATTCAGAGGAATATAGGGGCGAAGGAGCATCAACGTGAATGCACTTCCTGTCCCACCAGGAAGGAGTGGGGGCAGCCTGAGGACTTGCTGCCACACGTTCGTAAGGTGCTTTACGCACGGTACACCCGTGGAATCGCTCCCTGTAGCCATCGCAGGAGGTAGGAAGTTCCCTCTCGAGAACCACTGCCGTCAGTCCCTCTCACTGCCGTCAGTTCACAGCCACTGTGGAGGACAGGGTAGCACTGCCCCTGTGAGTTTCTGAGATGTACTCTGCGGGAGTAGAAAGCCCGTCTGTCTCCCTCACAGAACCTCAACAGATTTCAAACTGGTCGAGGCAGTTCCTCCGGGCAGTTCTTGTTTGTGCATCTGTGCAGTGACTATTGGATGGCGCACAGCCCTGGACTGCCTTGTCGCTGTCATCCAGCATGCTTCCAGCACTCTGAGTGTAAGGGAACATGTGAAGGCCATGGTCTAGTTTGGGTTTAATTGTCATACATGCATATATGTAATTCCAAAATACTGATCATTAGGGATGATTCTCTTCATTGCCTTCCTTTTGTTTGTTTTTTTCTGTAGTTAATGAGTAGTTGGTTCTAGTTATTGCTTCAGTACCAGAAAACGTTGTTTGGATTTAGGAGATACTGTTTTGGGCCTTTACTGAAAGTGAAATATTTGATGGACTTGAATCTCCATTCCAAATCAAATAAGACTACCCAAGGGTTCCAAAGGCCTGAGGGAGAAGCATCGAGAAATGTCCAGAAGGTAGAAACTATCCACTTTGCCCTGTGAACAGGACTACTGGCTCAGTTTTATGAGACATGTCTTCTTTAAAGCAGATGGTATATCCTAGACCAGCCATTTACCTAAACAGTGGCCCAGAAGCTACAGTGAGTCTCTAAGTCAGCAGTTGTCAACCTGGGGGTCCAATGACCCTTTCACAGGGTCTCCTGATTCATCTCAGTAGCAAAATGACAGTGCTGAAGTAGCAACGAAAATCATGTGATGGTTGGGGGTCCCCACCACAGGAGGAGCTGCAGGAAGGGTCGCGGCCTGAGGAAGGCGGAGAACCGCTGCCCTCAGCTGTGTCCCAGAGACCTCATCGTAAATGGCCAAGGAGTTCCACCTTGAAAGCTCTTTGAGCAGGGTTCCAATTGTAGGCTAGAACATTACTGGTTTATTTCTGTCAAATAGACACTGAGACATTTTCAGCTAATTAGAGCAGATCAATTAAAAGATGGGGAAATATCAAATTAGTTAACATAAGAAAAGTGTTCCTTTTCGCCCCATGGGCAGGGCAGTAAAGCTTTGAAGATGCTTGTAGGAGGAAGGAGGAGCCCTGGCGGCTTACAGGTCCCAGCTTGTGGGCTTGAACCATTGACCTTGTTTGCAGCAGCTGAGTGCAGAGCCCTCTATCCAACCAGAGTGCCAAACAGTAGATAAATCCTTAAAATAAACAGTAGTACCCCCAAGGAACATGTTCCTTAGAAAAACTAATTAAACAAGATCAGAAGGACAATATTTGTCCTAAAGCAAAGACGAAAACACATTGTGGCGAGTGTAACCACCTTAGAACTCTGTGTACAAGCCATCCAATGAGAAATGGATTACGGATCTTTCACCCTCTCTCCCGGGAAACCATCTGGGGCAGTTCTGCACTTCCTGCAGGGGCACTGTGAGTTGGTATTCACTCTGTGGCAGAGGGCTAACACTGATGGGTGTGTGGAGTCTCTGGGTGGTGGGGCAGTTCAACTGCTGACAGAGGTACCTCCGAAGAAAGGCCTGGTGTTGCTTCTGGACGTTCCCTTGGGGGAACTCTGGAGCACAGTCTGACTGGCACACATGGGGTGGCCATGAGTCACCGTCCACTTGATGGCAACTGGGGGGGCTTTGGTGCCACACGTAGTGGAGTCACATTGTGATTTTAATGTGCATTTCCCCAATGACTAATGATATTGACCACTTTGATTTACCTATTTACATTTTTTTTCGTCTGAACTGTCTTCCAAATGTCTGTTTCCTCAATTTCTTTATTGGATGTCTTTTTATTGAATTTTTCAGTTACTTTTAAAAAAAATACCCTGGCTCTACATCCCTTTGTCAGATTTGTTACAAACCTTTTCTCGCTTTCATTTTCCTATTCATAGTCTTTACCTCTTCTAGACTAATTGCCCTGAACATTTGTGCCTGTGTGGTGGCTCTGTGTCCAGTGAACTCTATCTTGGCATGCTTGAAGGCCAAGGGTATCCTGTCCTATGCTTTCTTCTAGAAGCTTTATCATTTCTGTTTTTGCATTTCAGTCTGAAATGCTCCCTCACCCTGCTCCCCCCAAGTTTGGTGTGAGGCATAGGGGTCATGGTTAACTTTTTACTTACAGATATCTAATTGTTTTAACACAGATTGTTAAAAAGCCATTCCCTTCTCCCATTGAATTGCTTTGGCCTTTTTACAAAAAAATATCAATTTTGTAAGTTTGGATATATAGTTGAATATTTAAAGATGGTTTCAGCTAAGCCAAGTGCTTTATATTTACATATACATTATATCAGAAACCTGTAAATTTTTGTATAAAAGTCTGCCAGGAGTAGAATTAATGATTGAGGATGACCCCTTGGCCGATATGGAGAGAATTTTGACCCTGGTTTAACATACTGCTGCTCCCGGTCCGCGAACATCACAGAACCCTCGGATACTGTGCTTTTGGGTTTCTTTTTTCTCAGCAATGACCTGTAGCTTTCTGTTTAGTTTAGAAGGGTTACATGATATGGTTCCTATTTAAGGGGAGAAAATGCATCCCCAAATGTTAATTGTGATTCTGAGTGGAGGGGAGGCAGCTGCTTTTCCTGTGTACTTTTTACTTACTATGCTTTCTATAATGATCATGCATCAATTTCATACAAAGAAAGCAAGACTACAATAGAGCCAAGGGAACCCTGTGTTTTATATGGCATCATGCAGTTTTGTCTTTGGTGTGTGGAAAATGCTGTTTGTTGTTTGACTACCCAAATAAAGCCTCTGTCAAAGTAGCATTGCTCTTTCTATCTTTGTTTGTTTCTTTCACTTACAGTGTTATTATGTATGGGTAGCTGCTTAATAAGTGATCTCGGAAGCCATGCAGACTTTACTAACATTCACATATTCTGTTCTTTTATAGGCATTAAAATACATAGGGAACAAAGTGAGAAGGCAAAGGATGTGGGGCGGTGGACCAAAGAAAACCAAAATAGAGGAAGCAAGAGAGCTCCTGGCTTCCACCATTCTGACCCATGTGCCTGTGAGTAAGACCTTTGTATCTGCGAATGACGATGATTGTGGGGCCGCGAGTCTCTGGAAAAGGACTACGACTAAGTTCATACTGTGTAAAGTGCACTTCCTTAGGAAAAGAGAATCCTAAGGAAGACTGTACTGCCCTTCTGGAAATTATCTTCCATTATCAGTGGTTTAAGAATCTCTGGTGGTGCTGTGGGTAGACATTGGCCTGGTAACTTCAGCATTCAAACCCACCAGCTGCTCTAGCGGAGATCGATGAGGCTGGCCATCTTCAAAACAGAGTGCCCTGGCCTCCTTATGTGGCTCTCAGGGCTCACTCTGGGAAACAGGAAGTAGAAACGGCTAGTGCCCTTGAATTGGCATGGCATCGTGCCTGTTGTGCTTGTTGATCTCTGGTCAAACGATCAAAGGGGACCCAGACGAAAGCAGATGATGAACTCTACCATTTATGAGTGACGTGAACATACATCAAGAGAAAGCAGTGACAGGAGCCTGTCATTTGAAGAAAAGTGACCACAGGTCCTTAAGACACATGAAAAGGCATGATCTCAACTCTCAAGGATCGTATAAAGTTGAATTTCTTTGAATGGGGAAAGTCTCTATTTCCTTATGTAAGTATTAAACTGTTGACTCTTTTCTTGAGGCACCTTAAATTTTGACCATGTGTTGTCCCACTTCTGTCCTCTACTTTTGAATTACAGGTTAAGGAATTTAACTTCCGAGCCAAGTGTATCTATACCGCAGTGATGGTGCGCAGAGTGATCCTTGCCCAAGGAGATAATAAAGTTGATGACAGAGACTATTATGGCAACAAACGGTTGGAATTGGCGGGACAGGTGATTTAATTATTTTGTATTAGAAATATATATATATATACACACACACACACTTAAAAATCATATAACTCTTATCACAATCCATATATGTATCCATTGTGTCAAGCACATTCATACATTTGTTGCCATCATCATTCTCACAACATTTTTTTCTACTTAAGCCCTTGTTATCAGCTCCTCATTTTTCTCTCCCTCCCTGCGCCCCCATCCCTCATGAACCCTTGATAACTTATAAATTATTATTAGTCATGTCTTACACCGTCCGATGCCTCCCTTTACCCACTTTTCTGTTGTCCATCCCCCAGGGAAGGGGTTATATGTAGATCCTTGCGATCGGTTCCCCCTTTCTACCCTACCCCTTACCCTCCTGGTATTGTTACTCTCATTGTTGGTCCTGAGGGGTTTATCTGTCCTGGATTCCCTGTGTTTCCAGTTCTTATCTGTACTAATGTACATTCTCTGGTCTGGCAGGACTTGTAAGGTAGAATTGGGATCATGATAGTGGGGGTTAGGAAGCATTTAAGAACTAGAAGAAAGTCATTTGTTTCATCGGTGCTATACAGCACCCTGACTGACTTGTCGCCTCCCCGCAGCCCTTCTGTAAGGGGATGTCCAGTTGCCTACAGATGGGCTTTGGGTCCCCGCTCTGCACTCCCTTTCAATCACAGTGATAAGAGTTTTTGTTCTTTGATGCCTGATCACTTCGACACCTCATGATCACACAGGCTGGTGTGTTCTTCCATGTGGACTTTGTTGCTTCTCAGCTAGATGGCCACTTATTTATCTTTAAGGCTTTAAGACCCCAGACGCTATATCTTTTGGTAGCCGGGCACCATCAGCTTTCTTCACCACATTTGCTTATGTACCTGCTTTGTCTTCAGCGATTGTGTGTGGAATGTGAGCATCATGGAATGCCAGTTTAATAGAACAAAATGTTCTTGCATTGAGGCAGTACTTGAGTAGATGCCAATGTCCATCTGCTACCTTAATACTAAACCTATAAGTATATGGAAATAGATCTATTTCCCCATCGTCATATATAAATATATTTACATATGTACATGCCTGTATTTAGACCTCTATAAATGCCCTTCTTACCTCTATTTCCTTTTACTTTCGTCTTGTCCCACTATCATGCTCTGTCTTCATTTGGGTTTCAGTAATTCCTCTTGGTTACATTGCCCTTGATCAAGCCCTACCAGGCCTCCTCGCCATCGATTTTGGATCATTTGTTGTTCCCTTGTCCCTGGGTTTAACACCCACTTCCTTTCCCCCACCTCCGCCTTTCCCATGTCTCCCCAGAACCGTCAGTTCTGTTGTTTTCTCCTCCAGATTTTTTATCCCGCCTAGCTTATCTAGATAGACTTGCAGAGATAATAATATGCACAAAAAACAAGACAGAACAAGACAAAGCAACAAAAGAAAACAAACAACCACCAAAAACCACTGACAAAAAATATGTATTAATGAAAGATAATTTTTATTTTATTTTAGATCGGAGAACTTGACTGTTAAATGGAATATAGTTTGCAAATATTTCAAGTAACAACAATCTACTCCGGACTTTCTGTCTCTTAAGCTTGAGCATTTTCTGAGGGATAATAAAAACTATACATTCTTTGAACATTTAATAATTATTATCTATATCTCCCACTCATCTGTCATTCATTCTGTGGTGGCTTGCATGTTCCTATGCCACTGGTATTTCAGATATAGTACAGTCACCCGTAGTGAACAGGTTTCAGTGGCGCTTCCAGATGAAGAACAGGTGAGAAAGAAGGCTTCACCACTCCCGACCTTATGAACGGAAGGGTACCGTTGTTTGATATAGCACCAGGGGAGCCTGTGCTGGAAGGGCTGTCAACATAGGCCTGGAAGAGAACTCTTTCCTCAAAGCAGTCAACCTTGAAGATGTGGACAGAGTCCACCTCTTAGGATCTTCATTTGCTCATGGGACACAACTCAAAATAAGGAAGCAACAGCTTAATAGTTGGAACCATTAGTAATAGAAATGTAAAATGGACAAAAATTTGACTCTCGGAACATTGAAAGTCATCAGAATGGAATGGAACACATAAAGATAGATATCCCAAGCATTTGCAAACTGAAATTACTGGTCAGTTGGCCATTTTGAATCTTACAGTCATGTGGTTTTATTATGCCAGGAAGTGCAAGTTCAAGAGAATGGCTTCACACTTCGTGTCAAAGACTATTGCAAGATCTGTCTTGACGTGCAGTGTGGGCTGTGAGGAGGATGTCTGGACATCTCGGACAAAGGTCACTTTGTATGCATATTACTCAAATTTGTGCACCAACACGAAAGCCAATGGTGAAGAAATTGAAGAATTTGACCACTTTGTTTGTCCAAAGGGATCAAGTGTGCAGCCAAGATGAATTGATAAGGATTGGTGATTGGAATGCAAAAGTTAGGACCACCGAGGAAGAAGGATCAGGAGGTGGAAAACAATGGTCTTTGCGATAGCAATAATACTGGAGATTACATAGTAGAATTTTGCAAGAACAACTTCTTCATTGCAAATACCATCTTTCAATAACATAAACAGCGACTGTGCATATTGACCATGTTAGACTGAAGACGCAGGAGTCAGGATGAGGAAGAGACCAGGGAGAAATGTCATTATCATTTGCCAAAACAAGGCCAGGGCCAATTGCAGAAGAGAACATCAATTACTCAAATGAAAATTCAAGTTGAAGTGATGACAATTAAAACAAGTCCATAAGATCCAAAATATGATCTTGAGTTGGTCACAATTGAATTCTGAGATTATCTCAAGAACAAATTTGACCTGTTGAGCATTAACGACCAAAGAACAGATGAGGTGTGGGATGACATAACAAGTTGTTAGAAGAAAGTGAACAATCATAAAAAACAGTGACTCAAACTTGTTCTTGAATACAGAGTAGCTAAATTAAATGGAAAAGATGAAGTCAACAAGCTAAATAGGAAATTTCAAAAAGCAACTTGAGAAGTCTAAAGCATTACAATGAAGTGTTCCAAGAACATGTACAACCTATCTCGAAGTGAGAGGAGAAAAAAAGAAAATTTAAGACGAGTTGGAATATGGAGTGATTCTAAGGGGAAAATATTGAAAAAAGCAGGAAGCATCAAAATTAAATGGAAAGAATACTAAAGGTCACTGTACCAAAAAGAATTGCTCCACGTTAACCATTTCAAGAGGTAGGTTTTGATCAAGAACTGATGGTGTTGACGGAAGGACGGCCAGGCTGCACTGAAGGCATTACAACTAAAGTTGATGGAACACCAATGAAAATGTTCAACAGTTAGATGCAATTCTGGAAGCACAGACGTGCAATTCCAAGGAATCTGGATGACAGCTGCCTGGCCAACTCACTGGAAGAGAGTCATATCTGTACCCACGACAGAGGTGAACCAACAGAATGTGAAAAATTATCAAATAATATCGTGAATATCACATGTAACTAATATTTTTACCGAAGATACTGCAACAACAGTTGCATCAATGCATCAATTTGAAGTTCCAGAGATTGAAGCTACAGGCAGAACAAGGGATATCTTTGCTGACTTACAGATTGTGGCTGAAAGCGTAGAACACTATGAATATGTTTCCTTGTGTCTTATTGACAATACAAAAGCACTTGACTCTGTATCACAACAAACTGTGGATCGGTCACATTGTGAAGAATGGGAATTCCAGAGCACTCCGTTGCTTTCGTGGGGAAGCTGCACTTGAGGCAGTCATCCAGACAAAACAGATAATGAACGCATGGTTTCAAATTAGCAGTGGTGTGTATCAACATTGTATCCTTTACCATACTCCTTCAATCTCTGTGCTGAACAAATAATCCAAGAAGATGGATTATGTGGAGAAGAAAATGACATCGAGAGGGAGGAAGGCTCATTAATAACCGGTAGTGTGCAGATAACAACCTTGCTTGCTGAAATGAGGATTAGAAGCATTTAGTGATTAAGATCACAGACTATACAGCCTTCAGTATAGATTGCAACTCAAATGTAAACAAAACAAAAATCTTCACAACTGGACCAGTAAACATTATCTTGATAAGTCAGGTTATCTCGGGTTCTACAATCAGTGCTCGTGGAAGCAGCAATGCTCATAGAAATATCAAGCAGTGCATTGCATTGGACACGTCTGCTGCACAAGACTTCTTTAACGTGCTAAAGAGCAAAGATGTCACATTGAGGACTAAGGTTTACCTGACTCAACCCATGATGTTGTCCATTGCCACATAAGCATGTGAAAGTTGGACGTCGAGTAAGGAAAGCTGAAGAAGGATCAATGTATTTGAATGGCGGTGCTGAGAATATTGAAAGTACCACGGACTGCTGAGGGGACAAACCTATAGTCTGAGAGTATGAGCAGAGTGTTCCTTAGATATTGAGACTTACAAAATTTGGACAGCTTGTCAGGAGAAGGCCATCATGCTGGGTAAAGTTTAGGAGCAGCGAACCGAGGAAGGTCCTCGGGGAGATGGGTTGGCAGTGTCTGCAGCAGTGGGCTTAGGCATGGGAAGAGTTGTGAAGATGGTGCAGAACTGGGCAGCGCTTACTTCTTCTGTGCATTGGGTTGTGTGGAACCACCTCAGTGGCACAGAACAACAACAACCAAACAGTGATGTGGGGGTGTTGTTACTTGACCTCCTCTGGCTTCGTGAGTTGGGAGAAGAAATTAGAATTAAGCACCCAAGGCTGATTCCTGTGAGGCTGAGGTTAGACATGCCTCCCTCTCTCAACTTTCTTACCCATTCTGACATCAATTGTCCTCCCAGGGCCCTTTCTAAGCCCTGTGCCTCATTTGGTAATTCACTGCAGTGGCCGCACAGAGCTCGCAGACCGGCCTCACAATGAAGGGGTTGTTAGGAAGTTAGCAGGGTGCAAATGCTCCAGAGCCCAAACCAAACATGCTGACTCATCTCAACCCTGAAGGACAGGGTTGGAACTGCCCCTTTGAGCTGCCAAGACTATAACTGTGTTGGTTTCGAACTGTTGATCCTACAATTAGCAGATAGTACAGATAAAATGTAGCCGTTTCACAAATGCTACTGGTAAAATATGTGTTGTTGCTGAGATGCCTCATTTTATTCCTGGGAGGCATGGCAAAAGTCAGCCAGTTCCCACTTAGAGTTCCAAGATTTTACAACCACGGTTACCTCTGGTAACAGTCACTCACAACGGATCCTAGGCCTTTGCTAATATCTGACTTCTGAAACTTTCTAGGATCTTTTGAGCATTTGAGTTCTTGATTTTAATTGAAGACAGCTTTATCAATCCCCCTCCACCTTAAGTAATACTGCCCTCTGTGTTTTAAACATTTGTTGTTGATATTTCGTCTTGGATCCATCTTATAGTGGGTTTTTTGCATATGATAAGAAGTATCTAATCCAATATTACTTACTCCAAATGGATAACCGGTTGTCCTAGCACCATTTGTTTATTGTGCAGTGTTTTCTATCCTGACTGATGTGAAGTGCTCTGTATGACAGATGACGCCAGCTAGGATATGTGTTGATCTGTTTCTGCACTCCGTGTTGCCTACCAGTGGTCACTTTGTGCTTTTATCTCTTCATCTACTGTTTTAGGTTTATTTGGCTGTTTGGTGGCCAATGTTTTTGCTAGCTACGTTTTAGAAACTAACACTCTTGGCATTTTAATTGGAATAGTCTTGAATCCACAGAAGAATCTGGGACAGGTCACATCTCTACTGTACTTCCAGCTTTTAGACCTTTTCGGGTGTAGGTGTGATGTATGCTAAGTTTTAGGGTTTCTTTGTCAGAGCCAGGCTTTTCAATTTTAGAAGAAATCATATTGCACTTTGCCCACATTAGTGTGGGACAGATCTTCAAGTCCTCATGCTTGCCCCTGACTGCTGCATGGCTAATGCTTGAGGATTTAATCAATTATTGTGCCTGTAGCTGTAGTAGGTGACAGCTGCTTTTGTAAATGTTTTCTTAGTTATGAAAAACTTCCTACATAGAAACTATGAGGGGACTTCAAAAATGGGTGGAAAATTTGCCTTATTTTAACATTGTTTTCCACGTTGACACCCCCTTGTGTAAGATGTATGTGTGCGCTGTGCTCAGAAAGCCCATATTCATTCATCCCCATCAGCATGGCATAGAACACTATTCTTAAATGTTGGAATGCCCTCAGGACCTTCCCTGACGCCTGGCTGCACACACCTCTCTCCCCACCCCCGCCCCACCCCACACCTGCCTGCTCTGCACTCTGTGGCCACCTGGCTGCCTTCTCACCTGGTACATAGCAAGCCTTCTCACCTGGTACACTCTGAGCCTTTGCTTTGAGGTTGGGCCAAGAGGTTGAGGCCCTTTTCCACCGCCCCGAGCTTCAGATTCAGCTTTCAAAAGGGTTTTGGAAGTGACGAAATTTTAGCTGAAATCCCACTATTGAAACAGATGGAAAATTCTTCCTTTCTGGATGAGACTCTCTGGTCCTGTGAAGATTTCAGAGTCTCAGAAACTCCAAGGGACAGTTCTACTCATGCTGTGGAGACACCGTGCGTCAGAATAGGGTTCCCCTGTCCCAGGAGCGCTCTGCGGCTCTTCTAAACACAGGCTGACTGCTCGGTAGGGCAAAGGCTAGACTCTGCAGCACCCCTTGCAAGCTCCTTTGGCTCTTTCATGCTCTCCTTTCCAACCGCATCTCCTGCTGCTGTCACCATCCCAAACAGTGTCATCTCCGTGTCTTCCAGCCCAGCTTCGCACAGAAGAGCCCGCTGTTCATTCTCTCATTCTGTGAGGAAACCACCTGTGAACACCAAGCATCACTGTTTATTTCCCCCTGCAGACTGCACATGCCTTGAGGACAGGAAGCAATGATATTAATCTCCTACTGCCCAGGGAAACGCAGGCTCGGCACGAGGCTTCGGCAGACAGACTAATGTATAAGAATGATGACGGTCCTGGTCTTGGGATTGTCACCCTAGCTGTATGGCTTCTCGGTGGGTCATCAGTGTTTCCAAGAGAACCAAGGGCAGGATAACATAAGAGTGCCAGGGCCCTGTGACTTTAATCAGGATGATCAGGAAAGATCTCGTTGAGAGGGTGGTATGTTTAAATTAAGGCAGCAGACACTGGAGCAGCAGTGGACACTGCGTTCTAGGGAAAGATGGGAGCAGGTGTGAGGCTAGGTGTGGAGAGACTGAAGCAGGTTCATCTGGCTGGCGGGAGGCCTGAGATGGAGAGAGGTGACATTGGACACCGAGGTGAAGCTGGGCTATGTGGCCCTTGTAGGCCATAGAAGGGAGCTGGGCTTTCTTATTACAGGCCATGGAGAGCCAGTGGACAGTTTTCAGTGAGGGAGTGAGTGCCAAGGTCTGATTTTTTACTTCGCCAGATCTGACCTGGGGACTAACAGACAGAGAGCTGTTGTTAGGGGCAATAACAGCAGGCTAAAGCAGAGGTAGGTGATGGTGGTTTGGATGGCAACAGCAGAGATCACCACACCTGAAGTCCTGGACAAAACTCCCCAAACACTAGAAGTTAAAAATTAGTATAGGTAGATTTCAGGAAAAAGTTAGTGTCTGAAGAAAAAAGTTGGTGTCTGGATAATTGGTAGGAGCCCTGGTGGCTCAATGGTTAAAAAGCTCTTGGCTGCTAAGCAGAAAGTCAAGGTTCCAGCCCACCAGCCCTTGGCGGGAGAAAGGCGAGATAGTGAGCTTCAGTGGAGATAGACAGCTCTAGTGGGGGGGGGGGGGGCGCTGGAGTCTGTCATCCAGGGTCGCTATGAGTTGGAATCGACGCAAAGGAATTGGGCTTGGTTTGGACTCCTGGTGGGCCTGTTCAGTGAATGACTGGTGCTCGCTTGATGAGCTCATGGGATTTTGTCCACTTGTCAGGAGACGAGAGATACCCTACAACCATGCACCCCAACTTTTACTCTTTACAATAAAACAAAGATGTTGTTAAATGAGTCTGTTTAGAGAAGATGTTAGTTATGTACAGGAATAAGTAGGGGAGAGGGTGTCGGGATGTGGAGAGCCAAGAGGCTATCCTGTAGCTTGAAAAATGAGAATCAGGAAGAGGGCTCCCCTGTGCCGGAGGAACACAGCTTTGTGAACAGTGTGAAGACATAAAAGGCCAAAATGCGCAAAAACAATAGCTGCTAATTTCACACCCCTTGGGATGTGGGCATATAAATGTGCGTTCACTTTAGATAACAGAGGTGCAGCCACTGGCCAAGCGGGTTGACAGTGCTGTCCCTCAGCCTTCCTGCCCCCAGGGGGTTGCAGGCCAGTCGCCAGCAGAGGTGTTAGGAAAACCTACCGATTTCAGGCTTAATCTTTTCACCTGCCTTTTCTTTTTCGGTAATGTGTTCATTATTTGCTGAGCATTACTCTCTTCTTTGTCTGCAGATTTTTTTTTTTCTAATGCAGCTTGCTTTGTATGGGGGAGATATGGAACAGCACCAAAATCCGGCACCCTGGAAAGCCAGGGATTTCTACCCGGGGACAAAAGAATGCCGCCTTGACTTCAGAGATTGCCTAATCCCAGCTGTTCTGATAACGTAATGAAGGCTGCCTAATGTCTTTAATTTTGCAACCAGTTTGTGTGAAAAGGAGAATTTGGCACTCTGAAGGCTTAACCGCTAAATAGCAATCTCAAGGCGCCTAATTAGAATTCTCTGACATTAAGCTAATTGGTGAAACTGTATTTCAGCAGCTTAACTTCTTTATTAATTTTTTTAGCGTTTTCATTGAAAATCAGTTGATGAGCTGTCAGCATTTTCCCTTCCATGTAGTTTGTTCTTCAGCACTCCTGTCTTCCTCAGGCTGGAAGGACTCGTGCTAGCCGTGCGCGGTACTGCCTGTCATCACCTGCATCCCTTCCCTTTCCCTCCTTTCACTCTTGACCCAGTGGGTGATTGTGGGACCTAGCCTGGCCGCATCTCACCGCTCTCTAGACTGGAGAGCATCATTTCTCTGAAAGGGGAACCAAGTAGAATCAGGGGCTGGGGGTGTGGGGGTGCGTGTGGGGGACAGAGCGTATTCATGAGGCAGCCTCTCTATTGGCGCATACTAACTTTGTCCTTGTATGGGGCCAGCCCCAGGGGTTACGATAAATTCAGCTGGGATCCAGAAAAACTTTGTCATAACTTGAGACACAAAAGTGTCTTAAGTGCAAGGGGCTAATTAAACTCGAGCTTTTGTGGTTTAGGGAAAAACTATTTGATTCTGTCAGGACTCATTCAAGCTCTTCGCCAGCTTCCACAGGAAGTGCCTGGAGCAGGCGTCTTCATTCCCTGCTAGCCCGCTACCCCTCTGCACCTGCTCCCTTTCTCAGAGCCTTTCTTTCCCGGAGGGAAGCTGCCGGGTCTGTATTGAGTGTGAGAAGGGATTAAGCTCCCAGTGGAGGTAGTTTTCTTTTAGAACACTTCTGACACAGTCAATAGGAAGTCCAGAGTCCTGACTGTCCTAGCTGAGAAGTTGAGTTTAGGAGACAGGTGGGCAGGTCATGTCTCGCGTGGGGGCAGGAAAACACAGTAGTCCTATTGCATTCACCATCCTTTCTCAGTTTCACGGGAAAGCTTATTTGCTATGAAAAATCATCACTATGAGTCAGAGCTCATATAGCTTATAAACGCTCAAGGATGCCATCACTCTGGCAAGTTGTTGGGTGCCATCGAGTCAGCTTCAACCCACAGCAACCCTGTGCCCACCACAGTGAAACACTGCCGGTCCTGCACCATCTTCACAACTGTTCCCCGCCTGAGCCCATGGTGCAGCCGCTGTGAGTCCATCTCCTCGAAGGCCTCCCTCTTTTTTGCTGCTCCTCCATTTTACCACACATAATGTCCTTCTCCAGGGACTGGTCTCCTATTAATATGTCCAAAATATATAAGACAAAGTCTTGCCATCCTTGCCTCGAAGGAGCACTCGGGCCTTGTTTCTTCCAGTACAGTCTGTCCTTTTAGCAGGCCTTTCAGAACTCTTCTCCAGCACCCCAATTCAAATGCATCTCTTCTCCTGCCGTTTTCCCTCTTCGGTGTCCAACTTTCACAAGCCCAGGCGGCCTTGGGACATAATACCATGGCCTGGGTCGGGAGCGCCTTGGTCCACACAGTAGCATCCTTGCAAAGAGGTCTTGTGCAGCACATTTCCCTAGTGCAACGTGTCTTTTTCTCTCCTGGCTTCTGCTTCCAGGAGCAATGATTGTGGATCCAAGCAAGACGCAATCCCTGACAACTTGAACCTTTCTTCATTGATCATAATGTTACCTATTGTCCAGCTGCGAGCATTTTGAACTTCCTTGAGTTTTAATCCATACTGAAGACTCCAATCCTTGATTTTCATCAAGTGCTTCAGTGCCTCCTCAATTTCAGCAAGCAAGGTTGCGTCATCTGCATACCAACGAAGGTTGTTCGGAAGCCATCCTCCAATCCTGATGCTGTACTTTTCTTCATGTACCGTTTATACTCAAGTGTAAGCCGACCTGAATATCAGCCGAGGCACCTAATTTTACCACAAAACTGCATTTTAAATGTGCTGAAAAATTTGGTTTATACATGAGTATATATGGTAATCTAGCTTCTCTGATGATTTGCTTAGCTTATAGATTAAACGAATATGGTGAGATGTCACACTCTGATACACACACCTTTCCTGATTTTATGCCATGCAATATTCAATATTCCCTTGTTCTGTTCGCACAGCTGCCTCTTGATTCATGTAAGAGTTCCCATTGAGCACGCTGAAGTGTTCCGGATTCCCATTCTTCTCACGGTCATCCAGTTTATTTTGACAGTCAAATACCTCTGTTAATGAAACACAAGTAAACATCTTTCTGTTATTCACTGCTTTTAGCCAAAATCTGACATCAGCAAGGATCTCCCTTGTTCCAAGTCCTCTTCTGAATCTGGCCTGAACTTGTGGAAGCTTCTTGTCAGTGCTCGTAGGCCACCTCCTGAGTTGGGAGACTAGACTAGCTCTTTTGATGCACTGACTTTCGTGAGCTCTTTGATTCTCTGATAAGTGAGCGTGCTCTTCCCTTTTGCTGTTCTAATTCTAGGTGCTTGCGCATTTCATGGTGATACTTGGCTTTGCCTTCTCTAGCTGCCCCTTGACATTTTCCATTCAGCCCTTCCATTTGCTTTAGCTACACTACTATTAATTGCAAGTTTTAGAATCTCTGCTGACATCCACTTTGATCTTGTCCTTTCTTCCTGTCTTTAATGACCTTTTGTTTCCCCATAAATGATGGTCTTGATGTCTTCCCACAGCCCGTCGACTCCTCGCTCAGTAGTGTTCAGTGTGTCAAGTCTGTTTCTGAGATGTTCTCAAAGATTCAAGTGGGATAGATTCAAGGTTGGATTTTGGCTGTTCTTTAGCTATATCCTGATCTTACATATGAGCAATTGATGGTCTGTTCCACAGTTGGCCCCCGATCTGGTTTTAGCTGCTGCTACTGAGCTTCTTCATTGAACTTCTTCCCACAGATGTGGTCAGTTTGATTTCTGTGTATTCCATCTGGGAAGTCCATGTGTGTAGTCGCCTTTTCTGTGGTTGATAAGAGGTACTTGCTATGAACAAGTTGTTAGTTTTGCAAAATTCTATCGTTCAATCCCCATCTTAATTTCTTCACCAAGTCCATGTTTTCCAACTCTTGTTCCTTCCTCTTTGTTTCCAGCATTTGCATTCCCATCCCCAATAACCATCAGCACATCTGGATTCATGTTTGATCAATGTCAGCTTAGTCGTTGGTAGAATTCTTCAGGTTCTTCATCACTGGCTACTTTTGAATAAAGGCTCTATTGACTGGATTTCCTTGAAGGCCGTCAGATACCATCTGATCACAGATGGCATTGTATCTCATGATAGATTTAGCAAGGTCCTTTCTGACAACGAATTGCACGCCATTCCTCTTGATTGTGTTACTCACAGCATTGTAAATAATACGATTTTCTGATTCAAAGTGGCCAATACCAGTCCATGTCAGCTCACTAATGCCTGGAATATCAATCTTCCTGCACTCCCTTTCATTTTTGACCACTTCCAATTTTCTTAAATTCATATTTTGCACACTCCAAGTTACAGTCATTAGATTATTTTTGCAGCTGTTTCTCATTACGTTATTCGCCATCAGCAAATGCAGATCCTGAAGGCTCCACTCCCACAGGCTTTACCTGACTCATATCACCCTGGTCAGACTCCCTCCAAGAAATCAGCTCTTCATTCACGTTTCAAGTGCCCTCAGGGACCTGAGGGGCCCATCTGCTGGCAGTATATTTGACCATGTTCTGTTTCCGTTATTTAGGCTTTCAGTATTTGACAATGCTTCCCAGTTATGCATATGGTTTTCAGTGGCTTCTTGCTCTGAAGTGGGGAGCCAAGACCTTCTTTGTCATCTCTACTTAGTCTGGAAGCTCCACTGAAACCTGTTCCCTTTGGGTGACCCTGCTGGCATTTGAACTACCTGTGACACAGCTTCCAGCGTCGCAGCAACACACAAGCCACCACAGTAAAACAAACTGACAGACAATGGGTGACTCTGGAAAGTGGAGACCCTTTCTAAAAAATTAATATCTTACAGTATTTTTGTGAGAGTGCATGGTAAGACAGGCTCTTGTTCAACCATTTGTACATGTCCCTCTCAGTGACATTGGTCATAGCTTCATCTCAGTTCTTCTTATTTCCATTCCAGTTGTCCCACTCCCATTGTGGCTCCTTGTCTCCCATTCCCCACCCGGAACTGCTGTAGCCTAACTTGTCCCTTTGTTCTCATGGGGAGAATTGTTTTTTAAAGAGCGTGGTTCTCAAGGGTGAAATCCTGTACAATCTGAGCTAACCTGCTGCTGGGTTGGAAAGTGAGTAGAATGTAGGGAACTCTGAACTTAGGAAGGTCTCCGTGAGAATTCCCCTTTAAGAATTCATGTCTGTATGTCATTCATACCCACCCATATTTTGATGCTTCGTTGGGTAACTTAAACTACAACCATTGGAATTGTTTTTCTTCTGTAAAGGAAATTATTTCAGGGGGAAAAAGTGAATTAACCTTATCTCACAGGGCATTTGTAGTTTATTACACACAGCTGCTAATTTAAAGGTTGGAAGTTTGAATCTCTCCAGTGGCTTCGCTGGAGAAAACTGGGCATCTCTTTCTGGGAAGATTGTTGTTAGGTGCTGTTGGGCTGGTCCATTTCATAAGGACCCCGTGTACAAGCAGAACAAAACATTGCGTGGTCCTGTGCCATTCTCACAGTGGTAGCCTGTGTGCGCCCATTCGTACCCCCACTGTTTTAGCCCATCTTGCTGAGGGTCTTTCTCTCGTGCGGCCCTCCGTTTTACCAAGTGTGACCTTCTCCAGGGACATCTGTAGATGGTAGACTAGAAGACCATGTGAGGCCGTCCTGCTCTGTCCCCAGAGTCCATAGGAGAGGAGAGTCAATGTGAAGCCCCCAACAATGGCACACATTGTGCTTAATTCTTGAAGAAACATGCCTGACATTTATGTGCAATAGGTCTTCATTTTAGTTTGGCTTTTTGTGAATTTCATGTGAATACAACTGTGGCTATCTGTCGTTGTGATCCATGCGGCCCCGGGACAGTGGCTTAAAACAGCACCGTGTGGTTTCTGTCGCTCCATGCTTCTGCGCCTCGTGGTGATGGCGCTCATGAGCTGGTGCTGTCTGTCAGAAGACGAGGGAAGGACTGGAAAGCTGGCCCAGCCAAGGGTGCACAACCGCTCCAGCACCAGGGTGGCTCAGGGCGGCTAGAATGATCTGTGAACAAGGCTCGAGCCGATGGCCTTCATGACCTTCAGTCCACTGAAGTCACGGGTCTCGAACCTGAGTTTTAGCTCTCCAGTGAGCTTCGGACCAAAGCCTGTTCCAGGTGCAGAGCCTTAGAACCAGGAACCCGTGCTTCTGCCTCCTGACAGTGTTGACATCCTCCGACTTCCTTCTGCTGTGGATACCTGCTTGCACAGTCAAGTAGTTTTTAAAATAGTTTGATTAGAGTTTATGATAATTACTTATTGGCAAGTCCAACCTGGTGGGAGCTAGTCCACCTCTTCTGAAACCAGAGCCACCCTTGTCTGCTTTTACGGCTGCTGCTTCCAGCCCGCTGAGCTGGCTTCTGTGGTCACACGGTTGTACTTGGAAAATAATATACTTTTACTCCTAGAGCCAAAATATTATTACTTTAGCACATGCAGCACATATCAAAATTCTTAACGAGATAGTGTGATTCTTGCTTTTGTGCTAAGTCGTGAACTCGACGCTTCACAACTCCAGAGCCTCTCCCCTTGGACTTCTAAGGCTTGTGACAACAAACCTGCTGTGCTTGATCCACGTATTCCTTCTGCCACCACTTAGCTTTGTTGAAGTCTTTAAAATTTATTTTAAATCATCTTATTGGGGGCTCATACAACTCTTATCACAATCCATACGTACATCAATTGTGTAAAGCACATTTGTACATTCGTTGCCCTCGTCATTCTCAAACAATTGCTCTCCACTTAAGTCGTCCTTGCCATCAGCCCCTCATGTTTTCCCCCTTCCTCCCGCTGTTGGAGATTCTAAAAGCAAATCCCTGAAGAAATAGCATTCTTCTGCACCTTCTCTTCTCTTGGCACGGTGTCGTTCCATGAGGCTGGAACGCACTCAGTTACTGCTGTCAGCTCCCTGCCTGCTCGTGGTGACTGGGACAGAGTAGAACTGCCCTCTGAGTCTCTGTAGCTGTACGTCTGCACAGCAATAGAAAGCCGCCTTTTTCTGCCTCAGAGCATCTGGTGGGTTTGAACTGCTGACCAAAAAAACAACAACAAATGTACTACCATCACGGTGATTCTGACTCATAGTGACCATATAGGACTGGATAGAACTTCTTTTTTGGGTTACCAAGACTTTTTAAATCTTTATAAGAGGAGACAGCCTCATCCTTCTCCTAGGGGGTGGCTGGTTGGCTTGAACCGCAGACCTTGTGGCTTTTAGCTTAGTGTGTAACCCACTACACCACCAATGCATTTACTTTTATTTTTGTATTCGATTGTGTGAAGCTGTAATAAATATGATACACAGTGCTTTATTCTTGTGATCATGTTCTTTGCATAGTTCTTTTTAATATTCCTATTCATGTCTCCTAGTATAAGAATTTTCCTCAGATAGGATTACCTACTCAGTATGTAAATCTTCAGCTTTCAGGAGAATGGCAAACTAGTTTCTCAAATATTTCTACATTGGATTGCATATGAGTTCCTGGTGATCTGCGTCTGTGATTTGTCTCAGTAGTGGGTGAAAGGGGCCCTGATGATGTGTTAGGTGATCATTAGACTGTATATCACCAGGCCAGGAGTTCAACCCGCTCGCCAATCTGAGGGAGAAAGATGGGGCTATCTATCTGCTCCCATGAAGATATACAGCCTCAAACCCTGTGTAGGGTCATTATGCGTTGGAATCAACTCGATGGTAGTGCGTTTGTGGTTTGTTTAGTGTGTGCGTGTGTGTCTTGGTGGGTGGAAAATAATATCTCTTTGTGGTCTGAATTTACATTTTTCACTATTAATGAAGTTAAACATCCATTCGTATGCTTAATAGCGATACCCATTTTCTCTTACATTCTCAGTGTCACTTGGGTTGTTTGTTTCCCTTTGTCGTTTTGAGGAGCATTTGTGTGTAATCTGAATCCTGATTTGCGCCAGGTGTGTGCTGCAGATGGTGCCTCCCAGCCTTGGGAGTATTTTCCTCTGTAACTGTTTGATGTCTTGTAATGACTGTTGTTGTGCGGTGACATCAAGTCCGTTCTGACTCAAAGGGACCCTATGTCATGACTAGGCATTCGTAATTTTAATTTATCAACTTTGTCAACCTTTATTTTAATGGCGTTTTACACTTGTGGCTAAAGAGCCTTGGTGGTTCATTAATTAAGTATTTAGGCAAGCTTCACCATTCATGCCCATCAGCCCCTCCGTGGGTGAAAGATGTGGCAGTCCGATTCTGTAAGGCTTTTCCAGCCTCGGATGCCCCGGGAGGCAGTTCCACTGTGTGCTACTGGGTCTCTGTGAGTCAGCCTCAATGAGGGGCAGTGGGCTTGGGTTTGGAAACTTGTGACTTAGGTATTCATTCTTCATCCATCTGCAATGGACTTTCATGCACGGAATGAAAGTTATTTCAATTGCATTTGTACCCAAATGTATATTCAGTTCTAGTACCATTTATCCTATGTGTTCTGTTGTTCCCTCTCTGTTCTGAAATGCTTCCTCTATCAACTACTAGCAAGTTTGGGTATTTCATGACTATCTCTTGACTGCCCTATGCCCTTTGTCGGTTTGTCTATGAATTCATCAGTTCCTTTGTCTTCTTTTTCACAAGTTTCGCTACTGTTTTAAGGTCATAGATTTTCCATGTTAATTACAGAATTTGTCAATTTTTATTAAAATACTTTAGGCATTTGACTGGAGTTGCCTGGAATTATAGATCAGTTACAAGTAAATTAATATCTTATAATACTTAATCATTTTATTAGCAAATGTTTTCATCATTTATTTAGGTTTTCTTCTATGTCCTTTGATAAACATTTATAATTTTCTCCATGAAGATATGGCCTCTTCTTAGAATAATTCCACATTTCTTTCTGGTTTTGTTTGGACACTTTAAGATCAGATACAAGGTGATTGCTGTTAGGTGCCGTGGAGTCGGTTCCGACTCTAACCCATCTTATGTACAACAGTCCAGGGTCAAAACCAAACCCATGGTTATCGAGTCAGCCCCACTCAGAGTGACCCTACATGGGATTTCTGAAACTCAATCTTCCTGGGAGCTGATGGCCTCATCCTTCTCGCAAAGGTTCTCATGGGCTTGAACCTCTTTATTTTCACAGGAGACATTTAAAAACAAAATCATTATACTGTCTTCATACCTAAACACTTTTTAAGAGGACTTACATATTATGATGAAGTCTATCCGTTTTGTGTGCATATGTCCCTTATTATAAATGTTGTTGTATGTGTCTGGATGACTTACATAGCATGCAAACGTTTGCACATTGTAGTTAGTTGGCATGTCTTTTTAGATTCCCGTTAACCTGTAGATTTTCTTTAAAAATCTGGACTTTTGTTGTTGTTGTTCTTAAGAGTACCCCACATTCTGCATTTTGCTGCTTTCCCATGGTGTCTTTCAACATACTGTATTCTTTCTCCCCTTTACATTTCTTCTAAGCCAGGAGATAAATCCAGAGGCTAGAGCCTATTTAGAATTCTTTTCATTGTTCTTCGGATTCTTTGTGGCTGGTACTGTACAGTTCCTGGCGTAGCCTCTCAGGAAGAGCGTGTCTGCTTGGAGATACTTTTTTGGTGCCATTGAGCTCATCGCTAGATTTAATTGTCTTCAGCCCTGACTTAGCCATTGTAAAGTTCCCCATCAACTTTTTTCCTAATGGTTCTTTTTAGCAGCTAAGGATGATTATTTTCTCTATTATTTCATTAAAGCTTACAAAATTTGAAATACTTTTATAATATTTCTATTATTTTTGCATTTGCTACCTGGAATTTCTGAGTAGTGAATAACTTCCTATTGTAATTTCTTTGGTTGTCATTAGGTGTAGTTTATGGGAAGTTGAATGGTTGCTTTCTTGGGGAGGAGAGTAAAGATGTGATCCTCTTCTAAATTTTTTCAGAAGTGAGAAGCAGGGTGTTTTCCCCTTCCTTCTGAGAATCAGTATTAAATGTGTGAATTTTGACATTTTCACTTAAAGCTTAGAATTAAAATACCTCTTTTTACAAATTTACAAAACTTTTAGAAGTGTGCTGGCTTTTGATAGACATTGCACTTGATTGAATTTGTAGATCAATTTAGTGAGAAAATGACATCTAAATAATACTGAGTTTCCCAATCCATGAATATGGTACATTTTTACATTGAAAAAAATTATATCAATTATGATGAATACGCTCAGCCTATAAATCTTATACATATTTTGTTGTTTGGATTTAGTCCTAAGTATTGTATGTATTTGATACTATCATAAGTAGTATTTTAAAAATTCCAATTTCTCGTTGCTAGTATAGAAGCACAGTTACTTTTCTTATATGGACTTTGTGCCTTGTGAGTTTGCTAAACTCAGTTCTTTTTATTAGTTCTCCCACCACTGCCCTTGATTTCATGCCGACTCCCAGTGGCCCCGTAGGACAGAGTAGAACTGCCCCTGTGGGTTTCCAGGGCTGTAAATGTTTGCTGGCGTAGACAGCCTTACCTTTCTACAACTGCCGACCTTGCAGTTAGCAGCCACGATGCAAATGCTAGTTAATTCAGTTTTATTTCTTCCTTTCCGTTTATCTTTTTTTTCCTTTTTCTGTTCTATTTCCCCTTGCTTTACTGCAGTGAATGGTACCTCCCATGCAGCGTTGAATAGGCATTCTCTTCTTGTTACCAAATGAATAAAAGAAAACTTTCCATTTCCTGCCCCTGCCCCCTCCCCCCCAACACACATACACATAGACTGGTAACCAGCAGCAGGACCCTTGGCCCAAGCCGGTTTCCTGCTCCTCCCCCAGGGACAGATGGCTTTTGCTTCTGTCCCTCTCTTCCCTCTGGCATTGTACCTATTCCTGGAATCCGAGGCTAGAGGATTCGCTGGCCCTCCTCCAGCCACAGGCTGCTGTTGCTGTCACTGGTACAGGCTTCTGCTGTGGGCAGAGGAAGGTCCTCGTCCTTGTTCGTTAACAACAGTTTTGTTTCCTCTTCTCTCTCAGTGCAGGCTCCCTTTGCCAAGCACCCGAGCAGGAGGGTTTCCTGTCCTCCCAGCAGCTTTTATAGGTTCGGTTTCTCATAAGAAACAGGAGATGAGTTTTGCTGCTTGCATTTCCTGCCTGCTAGTGAGTGTGGGCTCTGGTGTCTGGGGTGTGAGTACCAAGTACTTTAGTGCTGGGTAGCCTACACGTGACCCTGAAGCTTCCAGCTGATTTGTTCTTGCCCACGGTGGTGGCAGCTGTCTCTTCCTCCCATGCGAGTCCACGGACAGGAGCAGGGCACTCCCCGCCTCTCCTTGAAGAGACTTGGCACCACTTGTCATTCACTTCGCCTGGTCAGTCACCTTACTAGATTAACGCTGGGAGGCTGAAGATACTGCTGATGCTGTGGGTTATTGATCTTTTTACATAGATTCCACGTGGGGTGTTGTCTTGTAGTAGTCCGCATCCTGAGTGGAAGTGGAAGATCAGAACATGCAAATCTTTTTTTCCCTTCAGATTTTAAAGCTTTTTATTTGCAAATTTAAGTCATTGTGCATCCCAATAATTAAAATCATTTGAACAACAACAAAATGCCTTCCAATCAACCTGCTTTCAGGACACCGAGGACCATTGTGCCTTTACTCGTCCCGTCACCAACCTGCAAGTTCTTCTCCTTCCCTGCCAGCCAGGGAGTTCTCAATTCTTGCCTGTGAAAGGGGGCAGCACAGTCATTCAACATAATCCAACCCTTTTGCATCTTACAAAGTGAAACGGCTGAGAGAAGGAAAGCAAGAAGGCGATGTTTGTGGAATGATGGTGCATGTTGGCAGCCTCTCCTCGTGACAGTTGACCCACTGTCTTCTCAGGTTCAAGCATTTCTTTTGAAGACAGTGGATTTTTCTGTTGTGTTTCTGTCTCTTCCGTTTGACTTAAATTTCTCAATCTCAGCCATGTCAGGCTCGTCAGGACAAAAGGTTATGGAGGAAGCAAGAGCGGTGTGAGTGGAGTCTGTGTGCACTGTGGCCACCACCGAGTCCATGCAGATCTTTTAAATCTGTCTACTTCCTTTTCAGATCTCAGTCTGAGTGCTGCAGACAGTTAGGCGTTCAGCTACGAACCATAAATTAACAGCTCAGACCTGCCCAGATGTCCCTCTGAAGAAAGACTGGGCGCGCTAATTGAACTCACTGCCGTGGAGGTCTGGCTCCAGGTGACCCTAGTACGGACTCTGAGGGTTTCCAAGACTGCAGCTCTTCATGGGAGCAGAAAGGGGCATTTCAGCTCAGTAACCCCTAGAATAGCGATCTCTACATGTTCCATTTCACTTTTAATGACTTGTAATCTTCCTAGAGTCATACTTTATACATTCCAAGTTCTAATTGTTAGTTGATGTTTACAGCCGTTTCTTCTCATGTTGAGTCATGCCCACCACCCAGGCCCTACTGCCAGAGGCTTTACTGCGTCTGTACCGTGGCTGACCCTCCTTTGAGGCTGTGCTATGCGTATTGTCTTCAGGAGCTACTTCCTCCGAGGTGGCAGCCAGCCCCTTCTTTGTTTTCTGTACTCAGTGTGGAAACTCCGTGAAGCCTCTTCACTTTGGGTTACCCTGCTGTCACCGAATACCAGTACTGTGTTTACTTGTATTTTATTGACTGAGCCAAGGCACTGACTGTTGCCAGTGGAATGCACAGAAATAAAATGGACTATCTGTGAGAAGCGATGGTGGAGAAGTTCACTAAAATTAAAAACTAGGTCATTGGTCAACAAAATCGAAAACTCTGAGACTGAGTTATAAATTAAAAGTCTTGAATGCAGGAATTACAAGGGGGTACATCAAAAAACTGGAATTTTTTTCAAAGCTATGTATTTAAATTTTTTTATAAAACAATGTATCACCTTCAAAGTACTCACTATTGTACTTTATACATTTGTCAAATCTGTGATTCCATTCTTGGAAGCATTTTTCAAACTCGTCTGTTTGGATGGCTGGCAGCAACTCCCTGTTTTTTTCCTTCACCTCTTCTACATTGTCAAATCGCTGACCTTTCATGCCCCTCTTCATCCTCGGAAACAAAAAGAAGTCACATGGAGTGAGGTCAGGTGTGTGGGGCAAGAGAGATTCTGTTTTTGGCCAAAAACTGGTGCACCAAGATGGATGCCTGAGCAAGTGCATTGTCATGGTGGTAAAACCATTCCCCTGCCTGGCACAAATCGGGCCTTTTTTTGGTCACACAGTTACACAATCTTTTAGAACCTCTAAATAGAAACTGTGATTAACAGTCTGACCTGGTGGAATGAACTCCAAATGTATTACGAGTGGATATTTTCTTCTGCTCAGGAAGTTGACAAACATCCAGAAGGAGGTTTGTCTCCAGTCAACATTTCACCTTTTTAAAACAAGAAAACCACTGGTACACGTGAATTTTTCCCATAGCGCTGTCCTTGTAAGCTGTATTCAACATCACAACCGTTTCTGCTGCATTTTTTTCAAGCAAGAAACAGAATTTCACAGCCCTATGCTGTTCTCTTAAATCATTCATCACAAAAAAACAAGATTTAAACAAAACTGCTTTTATGAACAAAATACTGTGACCAGAGAGAACCTTCCCCCCTCATGCCACGGGGTACACTCACTCAGGGTGAGTTGCACGATGCTCACCTGCGGGGAGTAGAGGTGGGGGGAGGGGGCAGCGGGAGGGAGGTGTACTAGGAAATCTCCACCCATCAGAGCTGTTTCCATTTTTGCTTCCTTCGGGAACCCCCTCGTGTTGTTGTCTTTGCGGTACATCTAAGCACCGAGAAAGGTGTGATGGTGGTGCAGTAGGTACGGGCTGCGGGACTTCCCTATGGGAGAAAGATGTGGCACTCTCTGTAAAGATTTCTCGCCTTGGACACCCCTGTGGGGCAGGTCCGCTCTGTTCTGTCAGGTCACAGGGGGTTGACCTGACTCGGGACATACAGGGAGATTGGCTTGTGATAAGCCTGCAGAAAAGCATTACACCTTGCAGTCCTTTTACCTTTTAAACAAACAGTTTCTCTTCATGGCTAAACATTTATTAAGATACCTAAGCCTGCATTCTGGAAGTTCATTATAATTTTCTTTCTTTCTTTCCTCCCCAGCTTTTATCTCTTCTTTTTGAAGATTTATTCAAAAAGTTTAATTCTGAAATGAAGAAGATTGCAGACCAGGTGATTCCTAAGCAAAGAGCCGCCCAGTTTGATGTCGTGAAGCACATGCGTCAAGACCAGATCACCAACGGCATGGTGAACGCCATCTCCACTGTGAGCACTCGGCCATTCCCCGGGGCCTGCACGGCGCTGCCAGGTCCCCCCAGTGAGATGGGAACTGAAGGGTCCTTTGAGTGTAGGTGGGGAGATATCTATAAAGGAGGTTTACAGATCACAAACTGCCCACTGTAAAACGTAATTTACAATTTACATGTTAACTTTATAAGGCTTTTACTGCTACAGTAACCTTATTGCCGGTCCTAGTTCCCACTGTAATAGGCAAGAAGAAAACAGACCCATCTGCACGGTAGAATTTTCTAGAGCAACCATGAAGAGCTACTTTTAATGGACACCTCTCCCGCCCCACCCTCTGTTCTTTCTCCTTGTCATGAAATTGAGATTGCAAGCAGATTTATTAATCGGCAACATTCGTCCAAGACAATAGAAATCGGTTCATTTCGCCCTAGGTTTGTGTTCTTCAAAGGGCTGTCAGCTGTTCTTCACGTGAGCTGTGAATTCATTCTCAGCAGCTGCTGGGTGTCAGGGCTTCCAGCTATTCAGGAAGGGTTATCAGATAGGTTTTGCTCCGTTTCTTATAAAAAGCACAGCAACTGTAAGTTTATCTGATGGCGCCGGTTCACTTTTTGTATGCTAGACATAAAATTAGTTGTACAGATGGGATTTTGCCTCCACAAAAGACTCGCATAGTGTAACACAATGATTCTCTCAACAATGAAAGACTTAGTGACAGACTGACTGCCAACACTTGACATTAGAGATGGGCAGTGGCTCTCTGTGCATAGCCAGCCCTGAAAGTGACAGCGACATCTAAACTTGAGGTAAACGACGCCATTGGGCCGAGTTAGGCCCATTAACCTCTTGTGGTTCAAGCTTGTCTGAAGACAGAGTCCCGAGAATCAGAGAGAAGCTGCTGAAGTGTGGAGCAGGCTGTCGCCGGAGCGGCTGTTGCTCGCGAGCCTGTGCGTTCTCAGGCCCGCTGAGCTGTTCGAGCCCTTCTTTGGCCCCTAACTGGCCCTGTTTTACTTCCCAGCAAGCACTGCTTATGGGAAAACCTTTTTGGAAGTGTGCCCCAGTGTACAGGGCACTCTCGCAAGAACTCCCTTTATGCTTCGGCCAGTGTTGCCTTCGGAGAATCCTTTCAGCAGACAGACTTTGGCAGAGCTGTGTCTCACAGTACCCTCTTCCCTCCCTTTCCCAACGCCCTTGCAGGGGGCTCGAGTAAGTAAGTCCTGAGACTGAAGTCATGACTTCACTCCCCGTCCACGTCGTTCTTGCCAGCATCCTGCTGCCTTAGTTTAGCTCTCTGCTAAATATTTGCCCACGTGCCCTGCTTCTCACGCTTTGGGTATAAGTCAGTCTGCTGGGCTCATTCTGTCCTGAGCACAGAAGGGGTAAACTGAGCCAACAATGAAGGCAGATGGGGGATATCTCTTTTCTCTTTGTTTCTTCGCTTTGCAGTGGCCAGTTTGTTCGTAGACGTTCGCTCTTAAGTTATCAAAAAGAAAATACAAACCCCTCAGGGTTCTGAAGTGATAGGTCTTCATTGTCATAGTGAGCAAACTCTAATCTGGGGGAACATCCCCTAGTCTCCCATACTTTAACTCAACCAGATCACTCAATCTGCTTCTGAAATCCTAGCTACTTGTTTCTAGTCCCGGAGGGTTTGACACTGAGGGGGAAATGCTCACGGTCCTGTGTGTTTGCTCTCGGGAGGTTATGCACAGCCTCAGTCAGCTTCTTGAGGGAAAAATGAAGAACCGCTGTTCGGAGCAGAACGAGTCCACTGTTTGGGGGCATTTCATTTTCTGCATTGACTTTCCTATGCATACCACTTTCTACTGTTACCGTGAATTCAGACAGAAAATAAATTCTTATCCGTATTAGTCGTTACATTTTCAATGAGAATATTGCTTTGTAGATCATTTATGTAACACTGTTTAACAATATATTTAACGGAGAGATGATCCAGTACTTGTAACATTCAAGATTTATTTTCTGTGAGTTTCTTTCAAGGTTGGCATGGTAGCACAGAGAGTATATGACCTTTCTTAATATTAGTACATCTCCAATGTGCCAACAAGACTCAGGTTAGCCTACCATGTATTCTCCATCCCTAATAACGGCCTTCATTTATTTCATTACCGCTGTATTCGTCCGTAGTTATGACTAAGTGTGAAGGACTTCCAAGTCAGAGCACAATTGGAACATGCACTGATCTCACCAGTCTTCAAACTAGTTTTATCGTGCAGGAATGTAGAAATTGCTTATGTTCTGGAAGTTTATGGCTTCCAGTAAAAAACCTCTCGATTGAATAGGCTTGTTCAGGGTGAATTAAAATCCTCAAAACTCTTTGCCATCAAGTCGAGGAGTTTAACTCGTAGTCACCATCTAGGAAATAGTAGAAAGGCTCCTGTGGGTTTCCACGGCTGTAAATCTTTATAGGAGCAAAGGTTTCCTTATCTCCCGGGAGCGGCTGGTGGTTTGAAACTGCTGCCCTTGTGGTTAGCCGCCCAGCATGTAGCCTACGACTCTACCAGTGCTCCCCTGGATCTGATTGGCTCCTTAGAAAATGACTGTTCTGATACGCTAAAGTTTGATACGGCATAGCATTCTGAGATGGTGGCTGGGGTCTTGTGTTCTGCCATCAAATCCTTTTTGGCTCAAAGTGACCTCTTGTGAGCGAACTGTCCCATAGGATTTTCTGGATTGTAATCTTTCTTTCTTTCCTTCCTTTTTTTTTTTTTTTTTGGACTATAATCTTTACAGAAAGCAGATCTCTAGTTTTTTCTCCTATGGGTCCTGTGGATGGCTCCGAACTGCCAACTTCTTAGTTGACAACAGAGCCCTTTACTGTGTGTGCCACCCGGCTCCGTTAGATGGTTGCTAGACATACATGGTGGTGTGTCAAGTCTTCCAGCTCATAGTGATCCTCTCTGTAGCAGTCATTGAATTCCCAGAAAAATCCTCCAGCAAATGACCTGGCATAGTTCAATTTCTTCTTCCCCCTCTTTTCCAAGCATATTGAAGCAGATACACACTGAAAATTTTTAGCTGTAGCTCTCTGTGAATTTTCACTCATACACACTTGTGTAAATTTTCATTTGAAGTATAACACTTTGAGTATCTGGTGGTTCTGATTCCGTAAGCAGCTCCCACGTTGAGTTTCAGAGCCCTGGTCGTTTGGTGGTCTGTTTGTTGGGTTGCTAACCACAGAGTCAGCTTTTCAAATCCATAGCCATTCCTTGAGAGAGAGAGATGAGACAGTAAAGAGTCACCATCTTGGAAACCCTCCGGAGCAGTTCTCCTCTGGCCTGGCAGGTCTCTGAGCTGGAACCCGTTCGCTGGCGGTGGGGCCGCTCAATTTCTCAGAGTGATTCCAGAGTGCAGGCAACATTGTGATTGGACTAAGGGTAGTCCCATGGCTCTCTTCTCTTCACAGGGAAACTGGTCTCTGAAGAGATTCAAAATGGACCGTCAGGGGGTGACTCAAGTGCTGTCTCGGTTGTCGTACATATCTGCACTGGGCATGATGACAAGGATCTCGTCCCAGTTTGAGAAAACAAGGAAAGTGAGTGGGCCGCGATCCCTCCAGCCATCGCAGTGGGGCATGCTCTGCCCTTCGGATACTCCTGAGGGAGAGGTAAGGCACCCGAATGGCTTTGTGCTGTGTCAGAGGCCATACTACTGGGGGCTGGAGGCATTGGTGTGTGCTCACCCCACCCCAGTCATGGTCTTTTGTGCGTTCCCCATTTCTCAGGCAGAGAAGGATCAGTGCAGCCTGTTAAGACTACTTCAGGACTGCCCTCAAGCCCATTCCTCCTGAAGCACTTGAAGGCAGTAGCTTAACCTAACTGGAAACACGACCCACCTTGTCTCTTACTTGTTTAGTTCATCCCAGGACTGAAACCCTGCAGGTGGGGGAGGTGAGGTTGGACAGGCATCTCAGAGACCCATCGCCATTGATAGTCGCAAGGAATTTCCTTGAGCAGCATCTGCGTTTCCCTTGATATCTTTAGAGGAGGCCTCAGACAACGGCACGGAGTTCAAGAGCAAAATTGGATTCAGGCGCATGTTTGTAGGAACCATAGCCAGAATGTCCTGCCACCCAGTCATAGCAACCATGGGACAAAGTAGAGCCATCCCTGTGGGTTTCTGAGACTGTACATCTTTCAGGGGAAGGGCTGTGGTAGAAATCTGTGGTGTGGTCATTGCTGGGCTGTTGTGCTGGGCATCTCTGGCTGGAGCCTTAGTGCCATCTTAGGGTGTCCTCCTCTGGGCAGCGCTTCTGGGAGCCTCTCAGGCTCTGCAGCTCCTAGGTGTTTCTGCTGCCACCAGCACAGTGGTGACCAAACCCTTTTCAGATACTTTGTCTTACTAATGCCACTCCCTTTTGTCTGTCAGGCTTGTGGTCTGGTTAAAAACTTGGCCTTGATGACACACATCACAACTGACATGGAAGATGGGCCCATTGTTAAATTAGCCAGCAACCTGGGAGTAGAAGATGTGAATTTATTGTGCGGGGAAGAGCTTTCTTATCCAAACGTCTTCCTCGTCTTCCTCAATGGTGAGTGTATTATGGGGACACCCTGGGAGCAGGTGGTGCATCAGCCAGCTCCTTAGTGTGTCCTGAAGACTGCTCTCCGTGAGCCCCTCGAGTCCTCTCCAGACTGTGCAGCCAGGGCCGGAAGAACAGTGTCAGCGGCAGCAGCCCGGTGGAGTGGCTAGAGCAGTGGGTCTCAGCCTTCCTAATGCTGCACTCCTTTAACATAGTTCCTCCAGAGAACGACACTAGACCTTCAGGTGGGGGAAAGGAACCAACCTCCCATATCCAGATGGAAGCAAACCAAGAAGGAGAAAGAGAAAGGGGCAGTCGGCTTAGACTCCATATGGGCACAGCAAGCCCAGAGGATGAGGTCCCGCCATGGAGCTGCTAAGGCACAGAGAGGACGGTGGGACTGACAACAGCTCAAGACATGGTGTCCCCTAACTGGAGCACACGGAGACGGGGGACAATGTGGGAATACACGGCGGGGAGACAGTGTGGGAATGGAGCATAACAGATCAGTAATTGGAGTAAAGCCGAGCCAGAGTCCCTGAGGAGCCCCAAGAATGGAGTTCGGTAGAGGAGGGGCAGCCCTCGGATCTCCCTCAGGACCAGGGGGGAGGGTCTCATGAGGGCCAGCAAACAGACCTGGATCTATGTAGGGGTTCGGGGTTGTTTTTTTTTTTTTTGCTTTTTCTCTTGTCTTTTTATATTTCTTTTTCTTTCTCCAACCATGTTTTCTTATTGTTCGGACTAGGATATTGATGATTTGCCTAATTATATGGGTTGGACATGAAAGGAAACTTGGGGAGAAGGCAATGGGGCCAGTGGCCCCAGAAGGTAGAGGGGGAAGAAGGAGGTGGGGAGAAGAGTGGGGTGAGCAGGCGGTGTCATGGACAGGGGAACAACTAGGGAAGCGGAACCCGCATCTAGGAGAGGGTGGAGAGCCTGTGAGCATTGGAGCAACACCACGCTAGTGGAGAGGGAGCACCAAGAGGTGGAAGAAGGGGGAAGTGATGGCGGGGCAGGAGGCAAAAGGAAACAGAGACAAGCTCTGGGAAGTAAAGGCATGGATAGGGAGATCAATAGAGGTCTGCGCTTATGTAAATACATTAGTTCATAACAATAGTGGTACTGGCCTTTGTACATATACTTCTAAGGCTATAGAGTCTAGTGTATCTAGTATAGTGTAGACAGACCTTGGGCCTCGGCTCATTCCTTCCCTCAGTACAAGAACACGTTGTTCTAACAAATTGGCATTCTGTGATGCTCACCCCACCCCTACCCCTACTCGATTGCGGAAGACAAAATGGGTGCAGATGTGAAGACAGACGATGGTGCCCAGCTATTACAAGATATAGTGTCTTGGGTCTTAAAGGCTTGAAGTTAAACAAGCAACCATCCAACAGTGAAGCAACAAGCCCATATGAAAGAAGCACACCTGCTGGTTCTATCATGATGTGTCATCGAGACTGGGCAATGAGCATCAGAAAATTCACAACAAACAATAAACAAACAAACAAAAATGCATTGGTGAGAATGGGGGGTGGGGTGGAGTGGAGACCCAAAGCCCATCCATGGACAATGGAACATCCCCCCACAGAAGGGTCGCAAGGAGGGGATGAGTCAATCAGGGTGCAGTAGGACACTCATGGGTCATGCAATACACCTCTGATCCCTTGAGGCTCCTCACCCCACTATCATGACCCCAGTGCCGCTTCCCAATCTAGACTAGACGGGAGCATGTACATAGGTATAGGCAAGAGATAAAACTCACAACACATGAAACCCAGGAATGGGAATAGAGATACAAAAAGGGTAGGGGGGAGTGGGAGAGAGGTGGGTGGGGAGGGAGGTTGGGACACAATCCATGGCACATAACCACACACCCCCATCCAGGGAGAAGAGCAACAGAAACCAGAGAGGAAGGGCTACAGCGGTCTGTGTGAGATTTGAAAATAGTTAACAGTCTACAATCTATCAAGGGGCCACAAAAGTTATAGAGGAGTGGGGGAGGAGGTGGAAAAAAAGAGCTGATCCCAAGGGCTCAATGGAAAGTAAATGTCTAGAAAAGAACGATGGACTCTACGCACGAATCTGTCGGATACAAATGATGTATGGATTGTAACAACAGTTTTAAGAGCCCCCAATGAAATGATTACCAAAAAATTAAAATACAGTTCCTCATGTTGTGACGACCCCACCCCCAACCATAAAATTATTTTCGTTGCTACTTCATCACGGTCATTTTGCTACTGTTATGAATTAGGTGACCCCTATGAAAGGGTGATTCGTCCCCTCCTCCCCAGGGGGTCACAACCCACAGGTTGAGAACCACTGCGATAGCGTCGGGGGGGAAAGCAAGGCCATCTGGACCCTGCCTTTGTGCTCCTGGCCCTGAGCTGACAGAAAACGAAAACGAGGCTCACCTGTCCGTGTTCCTAGCCAGCGTGTGATTGGGTGGGCCCCTTCACCACTCACTGTCTTGTGCTGTTTTGCAGTGGGGCGGTAGGCGCTCACAATGTATTTTCAAAGGACTACTCACTACTGCTTATACTTTTGATTGGGTAAATATTTTAAACCCGATTAGTTTTATTTCTTATTATTGTTTCACTTGTGTGTGCCTAGGCAACATCCTGGGTGTCATTCGAGACCACAAGAAGCTGGTAAATACATTCCGACTAATGCGGAGAGCCGGTTATATCAATGAATTTGTGTCCATCTCGACCAACCTTACAGATCGGTGTGTGTACATCTCCTCAGATGGAGGGAGGCTCTGCAGGTACATGTTGTGAAGAGTTTTTAAAGAATCTCTTTGGAATTATTTCTATCTTGTGGCTGTTTGAGACTCTTTCATGATGATGAAAAGAAATTTAGTTCAGTTAGCAAATACTTTATGACTGTGCTTACTAGGGAAGGAGCCCTGGTGGCCTAATGGGTTGTGTATTGAACAGCTAACTACAAGGTCAGCAGTTTGAAACCATCAGCTGCTACAGCGAGAAATAGGAGACTTTATGCTTCCATAATTATTTATAGCCTTAGAAATCCATCCCGGGCAGTTCTACCCTGACCACAGGGTCGTTGTGAGGAGGCATTGACTTGATGACCATGAATTTGGTTTTGACTGGGTACCGCGGATTCAGAGTTGCATGGGAGACAGTCTTGGCTCTCAGAGGGCACAGAGGTAGAAGTAATGACTAATGACGGTCAGCCATGCAATTAATAAATGATCACGACTATTTAGTATCTTTATAGGAGCAGTACAGGTAAAGCATTAGCTACATACACTTCAACTCTGAGATTAGAATGACTGCTTTCATCTCACGTGAAAACGAGGGTCCAATGAGCAAATGTACTAGATCGTGGTAGGACCTGTTTCTTCTTTGGAAGTCCTTTGAATGTATCTGACTCCAACAATCATGATTTTATGAACTGACCATTAAAGGATGAGCAGGATTACTCTGCATAGATGAAGTGGAAAAGGAAAATGAGGAACAGCAAGAATAGAAACTTGGAGGCATGAAGAAGTAAATGAACATTAGACCCCAGATAAAAGTAGGATCCCTTTATTCTTTCAGCAAACATTTATGCAGTAAATCAAAATTCACAAAACATCCGGACTTACAGTGCGTAGATGCTGTTTAGGAGCTGGGGGTCACAATGATGGAGAGAACAGTATCTGGCCTTTGAGAATCTCCCGAGGCACCCACTGCGGGCAGCCCCGTGTACCCCAAACCCCTTACATTGTAGGTGTGTCTCGGTGTGGTAGCTCTCAGGCGAGGAGCAAGACAGTGGGCCTGCAGTGGAGACAGTAAGGACGGGGAGAGAGTTCTTGCTTGGAGCTCAATGTGAGATGGGCTTGCCATTGCCTGTGTTTCCCCTTCTGATAACCAGGCCTCGTCAGCCAGGTGTCCCTCCTCTTCAGCGAAGAGTCAGGCGTATATTTGACCCATGTGAGGCCAGTCCAATTCTCTGCCCAGAGAATCTGCATCCCAAAAAAGATGGCTCACAGCTGGGAAATGGCTGGAACTGCTTCCTCCTGACTGTGCTGCTGAGTGAGGCTTGACTGAACGTCTCTGGCGGCTCCTCGGGGCTGCCCTTTCTTTTCTTTCTGAGTCTGAGCACTTCACCTTCTGCTTTGAGTCTGCGAACTCTCCCATTCTTAACCTTCTGCACATTCCAGTTTTTGCTAAAATTAGCCAGCCTCCTTTGCCACGAAAGGACTTTTAACTGATGTGAAATCTGCATTCAAATCCTAACTCTGCACTGGTGTGTTGTATTTCCCTGCATACATGAGGGTAGTTGTGGAAGAAAATCCATGATCTCTTCATTGCAGTTTCACATGGACTTCTTGAAGCCCTCTTGCATTACCGTGTACACTCAAGTATAAGCCAACGTGAATATCAGCCAAGGCACCTAATTATACTACAAAAACTGCGTTAAAAATGTGCTGAAAACTTGGCTTATACTCACATATATATGATATTTAGATCTCTGAGCCTTGGAGTCCTTGCTGGTAAAGTGAAAAAATGATAACATTTAACTGGAGTTGTTCTGAACAGTGGCATAAGATGTGTTAGGTGCCTGACCACTAGTTGCTTCGTTATAGCTATTAACAACACGGTCCTATTAAAGGAGGGAGACAAAAATGGATTTTAGCTTACTCTTAACTCTTTAGAGTATTGTTTGTTTGTTGTTTCATTGTTATTGTTCTGCGCCATCGAGTTCATTCCATCATAAGAGCAACCCAGTGTACCACACAATGCAACACTGCCCAGTCGGGCACCAGCCTCCCAGCGGGTTGTGTTGGAGCCCCCGTGTTAGTCCATCTTCCCGAGAGTCTTCCTCTGTTCTGCTGCCCCTCTGTTGTACCACGCAGGACGGCCTTTTCCAGATGACCTGTTTCACTATAGTCTGTGATGCGCTCTCCTGATGACCTGTTTCACTATAGTCTGCACAATATGACACGATGCAGTGATACTGTGGCCACGACAATGGACTCAGGCCTAGGAACAGTTGGAGGACAGCACAGGACCGACCGGGCAGTGTTTTGTTCTGTTGTCATAGGATCACTGTGCATCAGACCTCATTCAGTAGCACTTAATAGCACCACCACCATGGCAGATTGTAAAAGCAAAGGAAGGAATTATTTTTCGGCAATCCTTGTACACAAGCATCCATAGACACCGCCCCCCCCGCCCCCCAGGAAGAATGAGTGGAGCATGTTAGTGAAGGAAAGGACAGTCCAGCATGTCCTGGCCTTGTTCCTCCTGGCCCACTCATCACTGCCGAGCCGCCCAGCCTTGTCAAGGCTGTGGCCCTGGAGTGAGGTAGCAGTTTTGTCTGCTTCCCTATTAAGAAGCATACCGTCTTCTGCTTGGTGATTGTCAGCAGCTGACTCTGAAGACACCCCGCCCCCCAAAAGCCAGATACCATGTTAACACCATCATCACAGCCCCCAGGTTCTAGAGGGTATCTGCACTCTTAAGTTCTTGCAGGAGACGTTGATTTCCCCAAGAAGTTGGCCCACTACATCTCTCAGTAGCTTGTGCCCCTCTTTAGTAATTTTATAGCTCCCCTCTCAGCTGGGTAGAAGGCTCGTTAGTCCCCAATTATCAGGACTTCAGGGAAGATTGCACAAGTGTCTTGTGGTTATTGGTCCACTCTATCCAAGCTGCCTATCTAAAGAGAAACAGCCTTTGATGTTGTGGTACTGCCTGCCGGTTGGTGGTGAGGCCTCAGAGCGTCCGGTCACCGATGAGTTACCAGCCAGTCTGACGGAGTCCGGTACAGTGCCAAAGCAAGAGCATACGAGCCTCTCTTTCTGGTCACCGTGGTCTATGGCTGAGTGACCCATCAGGTCTAGTCCAGTGATGCCAATCCACCATCAGAGCGGCCTAACCCCCTGGCTCTTCTTCAGAGTGTCACTGCAAAGCAGTTGTCACATGATTAACCCCTGGCTGGTATACCTGATGTTCCCGGTGGGGAATCAGGAGATGCATTTGCTATGATGCAGCCACATTTGAAAAGATGTGATATTAAAGTTTTTGTTTCTTTGCACTTTTCTGAGCATCACCCCTGCCCATTTCCCCCTGACTTTTTGTTGTGAATATGAAGGTTTACAGAGCAGATCATAGTTGTATGCCTAACAAGTCAAGACATTTTTGTTTCAACTCACCGGTTAAAACCCTGATGAACCATGACTTATCCCACTTCCTCCTGTCTTTTTCTTATTTGTCTTGGGGAAATGTTGTCCCTTTGACTTTAAATGGTTAGTTATTCTAACAGGGAGGCTTCAGACTCGAAGAGTCACTAAGGGTCATGGTCTCGGGATGCCCACCAGTCTCCATTTGAACAGGGACCTGCTCTTGTTTATGAGTCTGACTTCTGTCCCGCTCTCTCCAGGACCTTCCAATGTTATCCTTTTCGGCACAGTTGGTAGTTGCAGCTGGGGCACCATCTAGTTCTTCTGGTCTACAGGTTCGGAGACTGATGTTTGTGAGGTCCTTTCAACCATTAGGCTAGTTGCTTCCATGTCGTTCAGTTGTCATCACTCTTCCTGGACAGGCCTGGGAGAGACTAAAAATCCCACCTTAGATGGCTTCTCATGAGCTTTTAAGATCCATGTCACTTCTGAGCATCATTTTTTTTAAATCATTTTATTGGGGGTTTATATAACTCATCACAATCCATACATGCATCCATTGTGTCAAGCACATTTGTTGTCATCATTCTCAAAATATTTGCTTTCCGCTTGAGCCCTTGGTATCAATCAGCTCATTTCCCCCCTCCCTTCCCGCTCCCCCCTCCCTCATGAACCCTTGATAATTTATAAATTATTATTATTTTATCATATCTTACACTGTCCTACTTCACCCACTTTTCTGTTGTCCGTCCCCCAGGAAGGAGGTTATATGTAGATCCTTGTAATCGGTTCCCCCTTTTCACTCCACCCTCCCGGTATTGCCACTCTCAGCACTGGTCCGGAAGGGATCATCTGTCCCGGATTCCCTGTGTTTCCAGTTCCTATCTGTACCAGTGTACAGCCTCTGGTCTAGCCAGATTTGGAAGGTAGAATTGGATCATGATCGTGGGGGTGGGGGCGGGGAGGAAGCATTTAGGAAGTAGAGAAAAGTTGTATATTTCATCGTTCCTGCTCTGCACCCTTACTGGCTCGTCTCCTCGCGACCCTTCTGTCTGAGCATCAATTTTGTGTTGCCTTTTCATATAAACCAAGTTGTTTTATTTTATGATGCTTGAGAACAGTACTCTGTATGTGTAGATGTGCACGTGTGTACATCTGTATCTTCCCTAGATGTGTGGAGAACAGGCCACACATGGTACCTTTCAACAGCTAGGAATGACTGATTGTATTTCTGTCTTCATCGTTTCGTCTCACTGTAGTCAACGTACTTGCTGAATTCACTCCTGTATTTAACCTCTGTGGTTTCCCTCTCCATCTAGACCCTACATAATTGTTAAGAAACAGAAGCCTGCGGTAACAAACAAGCACCTGGAGGAACTGGCTCAGGGGTATAGGTAAGTAAGTGTGCCAGCCCAAACCGGAGCTCTGTCACACGCAGACACATGCTTCCATCAGCTCTCGGGTCACTGGAGCTGCGCTATTAAGAAAATTGCATTTTCCTTTTGAGTCTCTTAATTCCTCCTCACCCAATCAGCCTGTGGAAACGTTCTCTCCTGTATTAACCAGTGTGGGCACTGTGAAGTATTGATCAATGGAGATCCAAGGATTAAGTGTTTCCAGAAAGAGGAGGACTTAACCGCCTTCTGGAAGTGGCCGGGGCCGGCTTCTCAGCACACGGAGCTTCTGGTCGTAGACAGTGACTGTGCGTAGACGGTGGAAGTTGTTAGAAGGGGGAACCCCACTGGCGAGAACCACAGGCATTTTACTTATTTTGCTAAGCAATCGTGACCTCACTCCGGTCCAGGGATGGCATGCTCAGGAGATCTCTTCAGGGATCCACACGCAATGATAAAAAAGGGCTTTGAGCCTAGCAAACAGAACAGAACAAAACTTTTTCTTAAGCCAGCATCTTTTGCTACTACATGCATATAAAATACCGTAGTCAAATACCTTTTCATATTGTTTGTGTGACCAATATTTCCCCAGGAATTTTGAAGACTTCTTACATGAGAGCCTGGTTGAATACTTAGATGTAAATGAAGAAAATGACTGTAACATCGCCCTCTATGAACATACAATTAATAAGTAAGTAACACCTTTAGTAACTTTCCAGAATTAAAATTTTTTCTGATCGTAGAAGGAGGTGCTGAGTGATACAAATGGTTAAGCTTGACCACAAACCAAGACTGGCAGCTTTTAACCGACCCAGAGAGCCAAGGAAGAAAGACCCTCAGTGATCTGCCTTGAGAGCCCCCAGAGCCCAGTACTACACTGCAACACACACGGTCCCTACGAGTCTGAATCGGCTTCACAGTGACGTCTGATTGGGTTTCTGATTACCATCATCTTCAGTTCAACCACATACTTTCTTAGTGGGAATGATTAGAAGTCTTCTCTTATATCATGAATCATCACTCATCATTCTGCCAATGCAAGAGTATCACAAAAGCGCTGGTAAATTGTCTTCAGGCTTAATTATCCCTTACTTTTATGTTAGAAAGGGGTCTCTGGAGAAACAAAACCAGGACACTATTGATTTTATATATATTTATATAGATAGCTATATAGCATAAGAAATAAACAATTAATCTATAAAGTAGTACCAGTGGCTCAGTGCAACTCCCTTCCATGAGACAGCTAGTACACTGGCAGGCCTTCAAGTCTTGAGGGCCGCCAGACAGTCCTCTGTAGAGCAGTTCAGGGTATCCAGGCACAGGCAGCAAACAGCAAGGCAGGTCACCAACAGTCAGCCAGATGACAGGGTCCAACCGTCCCCAGCTCAAGAGATGTACACACCAGTAGCGTGGCAAAACAGGTCTTGACAGAACCTCAAACTACAGCGACACAGTCCATGGGTTAGGTGTCCCACAGGTAGTGTAGCTTGTAAATTGAGGCAGAGATCAAGCTAAGGCAGTGGCACACTGGTCAGATCATCAAAGAGCAAGAGACAAGAAAGGTGAGGCTCGCTGAGCCATTTATCTCTTCACCCTTCAATTAATCCCGCATGTGTTCATTGGCCAGGTTGGCACAATAAACCTACCTATCACAACATTTAAGTATATATTTTTTAAAGGAATTAGCTGATCTTAATATGCTATTACTATCAAAATTCAGCTAATGAATTGGCTATATAAAGGTTTGTTTATCTCTTCTAACGAGGATTTTTGTCAGAAGCTGTCTGAATTCTAAATGCGAATTCAAGAATTCTTCACACAGGGCAGTGTAAAGATAGCCCCAAGCCTGCATGCCATATAAACACAAGAAGGCATATATTCTCAAAGTGGGTTTTTAGAGCATTATTTTTTAAATATCTGTGTTCCCTTGGAGGGCTGCTATATAAACCTGGTGTTTGCCACGTGTAACTGATGTACTGCTGCTCGCCTGAAATTTTTGCAGTTCTGTTGTCAGATGGGGAGTTTAGTGCTTTACCTCATACCTATCTAGATGCCTTCCAGCAAGTATAAGTACTCTGCTACTTTAATTGGGGCCCTTAATGGAAACAAACCCTCACTGCCATCGAGTCCATTCCTACAGGACAGGACCCTATCGGAAACACCCCGGTGCATTTCTGTAACTCTTTGTGGGAGTAGAAAGCCTCCACTTTCTCCCACAGTGCAGTTGGTGATTTCAAACTGCTGACCTTGTGGTTAGCAGCCCAAAGTGTAATCACTACATCACTGAGACTTGGGCCATTGCATGGTGCAAATTGTTAACATGCTCAGCTACTAGCTGAGATTGGCAGTTCAAACACACACAGAGCCCTCTCAGAAAAGGGACCAGACAGCTCTGGAAGGTCACAGCCCTGCGGACCCTAGGAGCAGTTCTAACTCCATACACCGGGTTGGCCTGAGCCAGGATGGACTGTAATTCAGTCAAAGTAATGCTTTCAGTCAGAATTCTGTCTTTAAAGGGGTGAATCTTGTAAAAGTACTGTTTTTATGTCGTTCATTTGGAGAGAACTCTTTGTTAGTAAAGTAGTAATGCAGTAAATGCCACTTCCATCCTTCTTTGTACTCATGCCACAAACCTTGATTTCCGCTGTAAGAACTCTCCTCCTCTCCTCTGCACCAGACAGATGATCTCTGAGCATGTCAGGGGAAGCTGCCCCGAGTGCCTACACTCTGAGCCTTCCTGCCGACTCCACAGACCACTTCCTGCCATTGCACCATTGGTTCCTGCAGGAAGCCCTGACAGCTCCTGCCCGTATCCCAGAGAGGTCATGTCACTTCTCTTCTCAAAACCCCCAGCGGCTTCCCATCGCCCTCAGCTGTCCTTACGGAGGCCTCCAGGTTCCTATGCAAGCTGCCCACCCCCTTGATCATTGCATCAGGAACGCACTGTCGCCGGGCTGGCCTTGCTTACTGACTCAGGTACACCAGGCTCACTCTGCCTCCCCTCCCAAGGCCCTGACTCTGCCTTCTGCGTGGAGTCCCCTTCTCTCACATGCTGCCTACCTTGCTCCTTCTTCTCCTCTGGGACTTCTCCCAGATGCCACCTTCTCAGTAAAAGTTGTCCTTACCACTCCGTGGTGACCCTGGCCCTTCCCAGCTTTGTGGTGAGTGCCTTACACCAAAATCTGTATTTCCTCGATTAGCCAATGCCATGTTTATCTCCTTTGACTGCAAGTTTTGTGAAGGCAAAGGCTTTTTTTTCCTTTTCCTTTTATATTTTATAGCTCAGAATAAAACAAGGTTTGTTTCAAACATAGTGTTTTGCTTAAATACTAAGTTGGCATTACTTATATAAACAAGTCTTTTTTCAGATCCAAAAATTGGGGTAAACTGAAAAATGGACATAAGTATGCAGGATGTTTGTTGTATGTAATTAATTCAGACTTGTGAGATCAACAAAGTATACAGAGTAGAAAGAAGACCTTCTTACCTGCCCCAGACCACCAAGTTCCACCCGCCAGAAATATGCAGTGTTCATATTTTAGAAGTATATCATCTTGTAGATATTTTTCTGAGTGATTACAAATACACATACATGAGCCCACACAGTATATAAAACAATGGTAACATAATTTGAGTCACTTGATTTTTAAACCTAATATATTCTGGACATTTGGGTAAATGTTTAGACTGCTGACTACAGGGTTGGTGGTTCAAACCCATTAGCAGCTCTGAGGGAAAAAGAATGAGGTGTCCGTGCCCATAAATATTTAGAGTTCTCAGCCTGCCTCATGCCACAGCCCTTTCATGCAGTGCCTCGTGGTGCTGACCCCCAACCATATAGTTATTTTCATTGCTACTTCAGCACTGTCATTTTGCTACTGTGATGAATCAGGCGACCCCTATGAAAGGGTCATTCGACCCCCAGGTTGAGAACCGCTGGTTTAGAACCTACAAAATCCTATTAGGGGGGGCTATGGGTCAGAATCAATTCAATGGTTTTATGTGTGCATGCATAATGTATCATATGTGATATTTCACATAGGTTTCTTATTTTTAGTTACTGCTTATTATTTAATCGCCTGCCTATACATAACTTGTGTGTGTCTGGTTGTGTGTAGTTAATTTGTTTCCTGTTGGTAAATACTTAGATTGTTGCCTTTCTTTTTTCCTCGCTCACTATTACAAGCGATACATTTCTAAATTACAATTAGAGAAGAATTTAAGGCTGGATTAATACATGCTGAATAGGAAGTCTCCTAATTCTGTTCAGGGTAGAATCTTACTTTGATGATGACTTGAAGGAAGTAGTGTGTCTTTTTTATAAAATTTATGCTTAGACTTGCGCTAATTTTTGAGCAACGTATAAGCTGTTGTCGTAGAAAAAGAGAGACTTGAACTTTTCCCCCGTCTTCATCTTTTCAGCTTACCCTAATTTTTGTATCTGAAAAACAGAGACTTGTTTGTACAGGGAATGACAACTTGGTCAATTTTTAAGCAAAACACTGTGGTTGAAACAAGCCTTGTTTGATTTTGAGCTATAAAATGTAGCTTTAAAACAAACCATACCTAGGGTTCATTCCTATCCCACTGACAAAGGCCTAGAGGGTCTAAGAGAGTTGGGGTTCTGCTTAATCATAAGTTCAGAGCTGTATTCTTCACATTTAAGAGCCATGGGACATGCATCCCCTCTCAGCCAGCTGTGGACACAGTCCACTAACTGTGTATTGGGGGTGTTGGGGGCAGGAAGAGACAGGTCCCTGGATAAATGGGAGACCCCTCCATCAGTACATTGCAGCAATGCTGAGTTTCCATTATTGGCTGGGATTGCGCCTCTTAGAAAACATGGCTCTGAACAAGTCCACTTGAGGAGCAGCGGGTCACTGGGCACTACAGACTTGGACTGGGAGATCTGCTGCTTTTAGGGACAGTCTGTCTGCTCTTTGCTGTCGAGACACATGAGCCAACATCCATTATGGAGGCAACCAAGACTCTGACACCTCGTAGGCAAAGTCTCACTTTTGGTCTAATGTCTTTAGCAGAGTGATCCTATACAAAAACATATATAACGCAATCCACCCAAGTGTTACATTTTCTCAGATATATTTTTTAAAAGAAACTGGCAGTTAATTTTAATATTTTTATATACCCTAATCCAGGGGTCCTCTAACTTTTTAAACAGGGGGCCATTTCACTGTCCCTCAGACCCGTTGGAGGGCCAGACTATAGTTTAAAAAAAAACCAACTATGAACAAATTCCTATACACACTGCACATATCTTATTTTGAAGTTAAAAACAAAACGGGGCAAAAACACCCGGCAGCCTGGATGAATCCCCTCAGCGGGCCGTAGTTCAAGGACCCCTGCCCGTCCATCCAGACCGGTCATTTCAGGGTGTGATCCATAGAGCAGAGATGATGAGGTCATGTCCTTTTCCCTGAGTCCTCAACATCTGATGTGCGTGCTACATTCATTCCACGTCTCAATGTGAAGGTTCATATTTGGCCCATCTTCGGTGCTCTCATATTTACAGCGGAATAAACAAACCCACAATGCAGGTGTGTGCCATCGAGGGGCTCCCGAGTACTGGCGACCCCGTGCGGCAGAGCAGGCTGCCCGCGGGTCTTCCAGGCCGGCGTAGGTGCAGCGGCATGGCAGCAGCGCTAAAGCCTTCGGCTACAGAGCCGCGGGGTGGCCTAGGGTCGAGAAGTGCTCCACCATCCTGCCACCAGGGCGCTTCAAACGGAATTGTAAACAATTGAATTATTTTAATCGTGAAGAAAAATCAAAAACTCGGTTCCTTGGCTCACAGTGATCTTATGGTAACTCTTCTTGTAGATTAGAATAGAACCATTTTTTTTTTCAGTGTAAGTTGGACTAGCAGGCTATATAGCTATTGTTGGTATGCTCTGACTTCTGTGTTCAATATAGTAACTGCTTTTTAAGTTAGTTACCTTTTTGAAATGTTTATGTAGTTATTTTATACTGCCTTTTCCTATGTTACTGTTATTAATAAGAATATTTCCTTAAGACTTGTTATATGTGTTTTACTAGCATCAAACTGTGCCTTATAAATCCCTTGAAGATGCTTCAAGAGACATTTCCTTTGCTTTTTTAATGCCTGAGATTCCTGACTTATTTCGCTTGATAGAGACACCACCCATTTGGAGATTGAACCCTTTACTCTTCTTGGCGTGTGCGCTGGCCTGATCCCGTACCCTCACCATAACCAGTCCCCAAGGAACACCTATCAGTGTGCCATGGGAAAGCAAGCAATGGGTAAGCTGTCTGGTTCTAAATACCTGGGGAAAGACTTGCGTCCATGTCTTCTTTCACCATCTCTGCATATTGGGTGATATCAGGTGATGGTAGCTCAGAGGGCTGCCCGGGGGCCTACCTCTGTAATGCTGACAGGGGCTCCTTTTACCTGCCTAGCTTAAACAAGCATCGAGAAAGCCTGTCCGAGCTTGGGTTTCTTGACCAAGCAAGCAGATCTGTACAACTGCCACAGAAGCATGAAGGGCAAAGACGAAGAGAGAAGCCCTAGGCAATGGAAGCTGTTTAATCAGGAGAGAGGGGAGGAATTCCAGGCTGGGGAGGGATCAGAGACTGATATGTAGTCTCACTAGAATGTATTTGTGGTTTTCTGGAAGAGCGTCATTGAGCCCATTTTATCCTTGCATTTGCTGCTGTATCATCTTCAACTCCGGGCACACTGATTTCTTGGTTCATTATCCTTCCTCTCATCCATCAATCGTTCTCCTGTCTACCCATCTATCTAGAGAAAGGTCATATTGCTGGAGTCGAAAAGCATACAGGAAAGACAGCTCTGTTAGACTTACTGGACCTGCTGTCTTCCTTTTCAGAATCTTTATGGCCCCTTGCCAATAAAAATTTTAGTACTATTGCCTATAATCCAGGATAAAGTGTAAGTGTCTGCTTTTGCAACCCCCCTGGATCATTCCAGAGGCAACCCCCCTACCCCTACCACCAATAGAGCAATATCAGCACTTTGGAAAGCGAGGGTCTAGTGGGAGAAACGAAATGAACAGATTATGAGATGGTGTGTGATGAATTCTGTAGTAACAGTGAGGAACTAAGGAAATCAGAGGAGGGTCAACACTTAAGGGGCAGAAAGTGGGTTTTTCTGCAGAAAAATAACTGAGTTGAATCGTGAAGACAATGAGTGTCTCTTAAGGTCGGGAAGTGGAAGCAAGCATTGCATGGCGAGTCCTGGCAAAATGGGCGTACAAAATGGGTGTAGTAGAGCTTTGGGTGGAACCTTAGTAAGGAGTTTGGGTTTTATCTTGAAGGTGGTACAAGGCAGGAAACAGCATCCTTATTAAACTTACTTTATGAACAATGTTTTAATTCCTTAACTCCCAGTAAGTATAATAAATTTCACTTTCATATGCATCAGTGATAACCCTCTGTGATATAGGATAATTGTATATGGCCTTTCTCTCCAAGATCTTTGAATTCATACCAAATGATGGGGTGGGATTATGCAAATAAAGTGCTTGTTGCTCACCCAGAGGATGGAACAGCGTAATAATAATACTAACAATGTGTGTGGGACCCTGGGGCATGGGGTGGTGGTGTAGCTATATAAATAAGGTTATGGAACCCTAACAGAGGGATTGGTCAGTTTTGCCTTTTGTCTAAACTTGAAATGAGAACTCCTAGGATCAGGGTCTCTGTGCTGAGGAACTCCTAAACTTAGGATGGAGAGAATGAGCTGCCACACCAGAGAGGACACAGGACTGTGAGAATTGATGGCAACAGAACAAGGAGACAACACACTGTGGGATCCCTGCCCTGGAGTGAGGCAGTTACAGCAGATGTACTGCTGACCCACAGAGAGAGACCAAGCTGAGTTCTTTCACGCCGAGGCAGAGTGACATGTCCTTTGCTCTTATTGGCGGAGCTACCGAGCTTTGTGCCATTTGCCCAACCAAGGCAGAGGCAAGACCTAGGGTCAGAGAGGCCTGGTGGCCTGCTTATGGACACAGTTTCATAGAAACAGTCCCGATTGAAGAACTGTATCCTCAGTCATTCCTGATCTTGAATTGTAATCTTATTTTCCTAACAACTCCTTTAATTGTGAGTACTGTTTGTGAGTTCTTTGTGGCCACTGCAACAAATTGTTGAACCGAGCAGAAAAGTAAGGAGTGCCGTCAGTGTCAGAATTGGGGGAAAAGGTTAGGGAGAGGAGGTGTGTCGGACTTCTGCCTCATGGTGTTCGTCGTCTGAACAGATGGTTTTTCTGGGTTTGTTTTTTGATGATTGTGATTCTCCTCCTTCTGTAGTTAGACGTCAGACATGCCATTCTAGCACACCATTCTCGGCTTCATTGTGACTTTTACCTCTGATATAAAGCAATACAAGGGAGCTTCATAAAGAAATGTTAAAAGTTGAGGAATAGATTTTTGCATTGCTTCTAAAAGTCCTGGTGGTGCTGTCGGGTAAGTGTTGGGTTACTAACTGCAAGGTTGGTAGTTCAAATCCACCAGCCACTCATCAGGAGAAAGATGAGGGTCTGCTTCCATAAAGAGTTACAACCTCCAGGAACCCTGTTTAGGGTCGTTGAGGGCGTGAGTTGGTGACTATGGGTTTGTTACGGGCAGAAACTAGGATGCGATGAACCTGTCCCAATAGTCAGCTGCAGCTGGCCTCCGCGCTCAACAATTACACCATCGTGTTATGGTGGTGTGGTGCTTACTCTTTGGATTGCAGTCAACACCAGCAGCTTCTCAGGAGAAGGATTTGGCTTCCATCTCCTATAAACATTTGCCGTCTCAGAAACCTGCAGGGGGTCGCTAAGTCAGCATTGATTGACTCCATGACCATGAGATGTTTTTTTTTCTTCCCTTACATATGAAAAACTAGACAGTGAATAAGGACAACATAGAAATTGATGCGTTTGAATTATGGGGTAGATGAAGCATATTAAATATACTGTGGACTGTGGGAAAAACAAGCAAATCTGTGTCGGAAGTGCGTCCAGAAGGCTCTTTAGAAGGGAGGATGACAAGACTGTGTACTCATACTCTGGACATGTTACCAGGGAAGACGTCGTGCTTGGTACAAAAGAGGAAGAACCTCCACAAGATGAATTAGGCCAGTGGCTGCAGCAGTGCTCACACACAAGCGACTAATGTGCAGGCGGTGCGGGGCCAGGTGCCGTCCGTTCTGTTGTGTACAGGGTCCCTGTGAGTTGGACTGACTCGGCGTCAGCTAACTACATCATGCGCTAAGGAAAAAGACCCAAGACCCAACATGTTAGAGACGAAAGAGTTCGGCGTGTATTCAGCCTAAAGAAGGACAAAGCTAGACAGACGTAGCCATTCACATGTGGGAGCCCATCGCATGTGCCTGGTGCAGGGGCCATGGAATCCATTGCATGATCGTCCTGGTGTGTATTATGTACTCTAAAGAACGAAGAAAACCATCCCAAGACCGTCATAGCCGGCAGGCCAGTTCATCACTGTTGTAGGCGGGGCTCCCCAAGCTGAGAAAGGAAATGAGAGGGATCTGTCTGTGACGGCAGGTTTCAAAAGGCCATGGGCTTGGTTTGGGGCTTTTAATAACCTGGCTGTATGTTGAGATTAACTCTGATCATACCCATAGTCACATGGCAGTTAAAAGACCAGATACCTCAACTTTTAACTTAGGAGATAGGAGTTTGATGGACTATTTTCTGGAAATCATCTTGTTCTTTGGGTAAGCGCTTTCTACAAGCTAGTTAATCTACTTTGAATCAAATTCTTTTTCAGGGCAGCCGTCCCTCCTCCCTGGGCTTGTCTGGACTTGTCTGTGGGTAGCCTCTTTGTTGGTTTGATGGTCAGCAAGCAATGAAGACGCAGCATAATTCAGATATGTCAAAACTCAGGGAGTTGGGGCTCCAACGGTAGACTGCAGCCTTCTCCAGGCAAGACTTCTGACTCACAAACACCAGCAGCGTCTCTTCCTTTTAGGTAGAGGGCATTCATTTCCTATCACCCCTGGGCTAGCCATGAAGCAGTAACAGGCATGCTGCCCTGCACCAGTTACCCCAGTGATGCCGTGTGGACCGCCCAGAGTCACATTCCCTGGGGGACAATCTCAACAGTAGCCCCTGGACTTAGCCTTTCCCACTCAGCCTCAGTGCCCATCCGGCCGACTGGTTTCCCACTTGCACTTCTGACTTGCTCACAAGTTGAAATATACAGTCCTGAACCCTGTGTGTCCTGAAAGGGCTCTCACTTCTACTGGGTCCACCAAAGCATTTTGTTTCATGATGTGAGCCCCACAGAAACGATACGCCTTTTGTGGAGAAACCTTTAGCAGAGGGAACAGAGGACTCATCGCCGATGCCACGCTTGAGGGCTTTGGAAGATGGTGCAGAAAGCACAGCTCCTCACCTTGGTCAGCTCATCTCTCCCTCTCTTCCGCCCTTCCTTTCTCTCTCCCGACTCCCCCAACCCCCCCACCCTTTTTTTTAAAGAAGCGACTTGAAGGGGGGAAATGTTTTTTTAAATTTTTTATAACCCGTCTGCACAAACAACAACAAGTCCACCCTTTATTTTGTGGCATTCGCATCCGAAGGTTTGGTTAGTTACCACACACAGTTAAGCAGGATCAGTGCGTACAGAAAGCCAATTCAGTGTCTGTAGAGTTCTTTTGTAGTTTTATGTGTGAAGGTTTTTTTCCTTTTTTTGTTCGAGTGTCATTTGCAATTCATTGTCTGTGTTTTCTGAGGCTGGTGTGTTCAGCTGCTCTGACCCCGGGGCCAGCATTTAGCTCCTTGGATACAATCCTCTGACGTTTACTGCTGACACTGACCGGGAAGACAGAAAACACTGAATCTCTTAAGTAATTTTTTTTAAAAAAAGGCTTTGTTACTGTTTGTTATTATAAAACACCTGACTGGAAAGAAAAGCCGTGAGATGAAAGTACATTTAAAGTGGGCACATCCCCAGGCCACCTTCTTCTCTGGGCCCTGGGTGAGCTACAGAAGTAGCCAGGGAGGTCTAACCGGCCGAGAGAGCCCCCAGCTGAGCCCTGGTCTGGGGAACCTGTCGTGCGGGACTTCCGGCCACTTTAGTCCCACGCAGTGTCCAGGCTCCATCTGGTCTTCAATTGCAGCCGTTGTTGCTGAAGGCTGGACCCATCTCAGACACTCGATGTCCATTTCCTAACTGTTCACCCTGTGGGCGGTGGAAGCCAGTGGCCCAGGATGGATCCAGTAAATGCCACAGCCAATGTGGAAAATGGGCTTCCCCCATTCACTGCCAGTCCTCCCACCCGAAGCCCCCCCAACACCGTTTCTGTCTCTGCAGAAAGAGGCACGAACCACACAGACGGACAGCCTTACCTGGTGGGAAAGAGAGAGCTGACTTTGACCCAGCATTAGAATGCCAGGAGAGGCTGTTTCTCGAACCTGTCAGTTATGAATAAAGTTCGGGTTTCCACCTAGCGTCCTCACATGCGGACTGGAAAGCACCCCTCTTCCATGGCCAGTGCCAGGAGCCAGGTGGGCATCTGGGAACGATGAGGTCCCGGGTCAGTCAGCTGGCCAAGTCCGGGCTGTGTTGGAGCCGCATTGTGTGTGCGCTCGTTGTCTCCCGATGCCAAGTTCACATGAGTCACGCTTTCATATCCTGCCGGTTTTATTAGTTGGCAGTCCCCTGTTGGAACACTTTCTCCTGTTTAAAAGGGTCTTTCAGCCACTATCAGCTCACTTAATGAATATGCATCACCCAGCTCCCCCTCCGCCTCCGACTTGTCACCGCTCCCTGCTTCAGCTCCAAATTGCTGGGACTTTTCTACCTCGAGGTTTAAGGCTGCTGCTGTGTTGGTTTCTAACCGCTTCTCTGAGCAGACCGTTTCTTCTCGTGTGCTCGCCGCTCTGTAATACGGTCGGGTATACTGAAAACAGGCTGCGGGGGCGGGGGGTGATATTAAAAAGCATAAAGATTCTCGTAACATTTCCTTTCTTTCTGTCGCCCCCTTCCGCTGCTTTCTGTCTGGATTTCCCCTCCCCCCATTTATGCTTTATCCGTTGGAGAGTATAAAATGAAGGGATAACCTAGGGCAAACCCTGGTCATCCTCTTTGAAAAGTCTGCTATTGGTTTAGCATGTTGGTTTTTTTAAAAGGTCATTATTATTTTCTAAATGAGTTTTTGTAGTGTCTCAAGATTAGGATGTTGATAGTGAATATTTATAGGGGTAAAATTAAGCTCTACTTCCGTATTTAGGGTTGGAGGTATTGAGTGATATTGCAGGGTGGTGTCTATTTTTATTATGACTGCTAATATTAATATTGATTACAGTGAAAGCTGCAACTTGAGTACTCCAATGTTTTGCATGCTTTTTTTTCTTTTAGTAGTAACAATAATCCTGTGAAGTATGAACAACCCCCAGCGCACCCACTCCTCCTCCCCGCTTCTGAAAACTGAATCTAAATTCTGTTGCATACAAATGTTTCTGTTGCACGGAAAACACTCACTAAAACTCTTCTCAACTGAAGAGTCCTCACATCTGTCCTGTTCACTGTGGATTCTGATCAAGGCTACCTTCCTGCCCAGTCTGTAGATGATACTCCGTGAGGAAGAGAACTATGCCTGTATTACATTTTAAATTCTCTTCTTTGCACCGCTTAGTGATGCAGTGCACTCGCTGCCATGAAGTTGTTCCAGCCCGTGTGCTGGTGACCCTAGGAGACAGAGTGGAACTGCCCCTGTGGGTTTCTGCGCCTGCAACTCTTCACGGTTACGAAAGAGGAGTGGCTGGTGGTTTTGAACCGTGGACCTTTCTGTTAGCAGCTCAGTACACTACCAAGCCTCCTAGATATATAGTACAACAGGTACCTAATAAGTGTTTCACAAATGAATGAACCCCTGAGCACATTAAAGGTTAAGAAATCTAGTAGATTTTGAAGTGCATTTTTTGCAAAGAACAAAGTTGGAAGACTTCAAGAACCTGCTTTTAAGAGTAAGCTACGGTCCACGTGACCGTGAGATAGCAACCCAAGGAGAGACACAGATGTCAGGCAATAGGATCAAGCATCCAGAGAGACCCACACTTCTGTGGGCAGTGGTGTTTAATGAACTGCCAAACGAGAAGGAAAAGCCATTCCCACCAGTGAGATGTCTGTTTATAGACAAACTGAATGCCACCCCCACCTTACACTGCATACAAAATTAACTCCAGATGGGGTCTACACTTAAATGGAAGGGCTAAAACCATAAATTTATAGAAGACGTTAGCAAAAACTTATTCTACCTTTAGTTAAACCAAGGTTTCTTACATAGGGGGTGCGTGCACACACACACACACACACACACACACCAGAACCTCTATTAATGAATTCGATTTCCACAAAATAAAATTAAAAATTTAACTTTCCTCTTTGAGAAACACTTCTAAGACTATGAAAATGCAAGCTATGTAATGGGAGAAAATGCTTGGCACATGTATCTGAGGAAGTATTTTAAGAATACATTATAATAATACAACCATTTAAAAGATGGGCACAATCAAATCAGCCACTTTACCCAGAAAGTAGTAGAAATGGCCAGTAAAGACACAAAAGTAGGTTGACTATTATTTGTCCACCAAAAAAATCAAACCTGCCATGCAGTGAATCTAATTCAAGGCAACTCTCTAGAACAGGAGAGAAATGCCTCTTGGGTTTTAGTTTTTTGTTTTGCTTTTTTTAATTGGCATATAATTCACATCATACAATTCAATAGTTCAATCTTATTAAAAAGAGTTTTGATTCCCCTTTGGGTTTTTGAGGCTATAAATCTGTACAGGATCAGAAAGCCTCATCTTTCGCCCATTTACGCCACTGGTGGAATTGAACTGTTGACTTTGGGGTTAGCAGTCCAACATGTAACTTACTACATCATCAGGGCTCCTGATTAATCATCAGATAAGTGGAAATTAAAATGCAGCCATTCAATGGGGATCTACTACATCGTCACTAGGATGAGTGACCAGAGTAACTAAATACTCTTAGAATGCTGGTAGGAATATAACATGTTATAATGATGTTGGAACTGTCTTCGTGTCTTCAAACATTAGCCATGCACTTACCAGGCTAGGCAGTCCTGCTGCTACGTAATTTATCCAAGAGAAATAAATGCATGCTAAGACTTGAGTCTGAACGTTTGTAGCTGTTTTATTCATAGTAGTCCCAAACTGTAAACATCAACTGGCGACTGGGCGAGCAACATGAGCATCCATACAGTAGGAGAATGCTCATCAAGAAGAAGGGGTGTGAGTTACTGTTATGTGTAACCACAGGATGACTATCAGATCACTGTGCTACGTGTAAAGAAACAAGACAAAAATATGTATTAGATGTTCATGATTCTACTTATATAAAATGCTAGGAAATGCAAAGTCATCTATCATGATGAAAACAGCAGTGGTTGTCTGGGACCAGGAACAGGGGGGAGAGATCTCTTGGGGGTGAGAGAAAGGCAGCGGTCCCGAGTGTGGCTGTGGTTTCGCATGGTGCACATCATTCCGAATTCATCAGTGTGCACACTGTAAATGGGTAACGCTTATTATATTGAATAATGCGGATGGCATTAAGAAATTGGTCAAGGGAAAGGGAGAAGAAAGGCATCGTTCAATGCATAAAACTTTATTTTATTTTTCTCAATCTGTTCACATCCCTATTTACCTGTTTATCAATTACCCCTGGAAAGAAAAGCCTACGCCTTCTCCAGTCTACCTCGCTGGGGACGGATTTACTTAAGCAACTTGTGACTTCTTAAGAAAGTTAGTCTCAAGAAAAATGTGACTTTGCAAGGAAGATTATGTCCTGGATAGCGAGGGAAGAAAGCCATTCCAGGTAGCAAAGCGGGCAGTGGAAGGGTATTGCAGCTTGTAGATAATGCCATCGTACTGGCGATCGTGTATGTGTAATGCCCTTGTTTAGAAACCAAGGATGGCGACCAGGAATTCTAGTTGCATAAGGAGCTCGGTGGCTCACGGGTTAAGCATTCAACTTGGAAACCCCAAAGGGCAGTTCTCCTCTATCCTGCAGCAAGACCAGGAGTCGGGACCCACCAGACGGCACCCGACAACAGTTTGAGTACACGCTTCCCACAGGCTAGCCTTCAAACTTCCTGTTGGTCTGACACTGACTCAGATAAGCTGGGCCGCCGGCACCGTAGCTAAGCAGCCACTCTGTGTATGCTCAACGCTAACATGCATTTAAAAGTGTGGCGCTCTGATGGCATTTTGAAGTTTTAAGAGCAAGAAGCCATCATTCATAAATCATGTCTTAACTGGCACACCCATGGTCAGCGCTTCTAATAATGTACACACACACACACACACACACCCCTACTCTCACGAGTTCTTGCATCAGCCTTTACAGGGAAATTTCTGATGGGATCATAAGCACGAAAGATTTGCTAAGTCATTTGCTCTTCGTCCATTCATTCCGTGGCCAGCCATAATGCCCGGGAACTGTCCGGGTCAACTAACACAATTTAGAGCAGGACCGGGCGCTCTCCCCATGGTTCCCAGCTGCAGCTACTTTTTGCTTCCTGCTGCATAGCAATGCTTGTCTCGGTGCAGAAGACATGTTTGGCAGCCTGGTGGGACATTGCATGAACCCTTGTCTCGAGCTGGGTAAATTGGAGCTGAAATCGCAACATAAATTTTCAATGATTTCATGGACAAGAACAAACTTCAATGTTGGCAAACTTTTACCACTATCCCAGCAGCAGTGATTTCTTTGTAGAACCGTCAGTGATCTGCTGCCAGGTAGCCTGCCCCGTTTATTAGTTGGCACTAAAGTAACATAAATTAATTGGCCATGTGCAGTGCATAGTGAACAGCATAGAGTTAACATTTATCATTCAAAATTTGATAGAATTCTGTACATCGCTGGCCATTTATTGAGCACCTACGGGGCATCCAACTATGTACAAGGTATGTGTCTCTTTGGTAGACTCTGTATTTGATTATTTCTTTTTAATTGTAAGCGGCAGGAAGTACTCTATCATTTTTGCTGTTTGGATGGTAGGTTACTTGAAATCACCATCGAGGCAATGAGTTTATGAGGAAAAAGAAAGAAATACTGAGTTACAGTTTCAACTCTAAGTCAGAATGGCATTAAATGCCACAGCTGCACTGGGCAGCCTTCGGCATGGCACAGGCATGCCTCGCTTTATCCCACTTCCCTGTGCCGCTCTCGCAGACAGCAGTGAAGGGAAGGTTGAAGCAACCCTGCTCCGCTGCCATTTTCCCAAGAGCCGCGGCCCAGTTTTTGTCTCTTGGTCACATTTAGTCATCCTCACAACATTTCAAGTGTTTCCATCATGCTAGTACACATTTAATAGACTGCAGCCTGCTGAGTTAAGTATGTACTGGGAAAACCTACACATTTGTGACATGCTGTATGTGAGCTCGCCTTATTGTCATGATCAGCAACGGAACCCGCATTATCTCCAAGGTCTGCATCGTATTCTCCAGAAAAAATGCTTGGAAAGCTACTGGCCACTCTGAGGGAATTGCTTTTGAAATACTGGACCTGGTTATTTTCCCAATTTAAACTGGTGAAGTTAATGTGTTTATCTGTTCCGGTTGCTACCAAGTGATTGATCACGCACACTAGAATGTTGCTTTCCCTTTTCTCCAATGCCAACGAAGGTACCATTGGATACAACCAGCGGAACAGGATCGATACCCTCATGTATCTGTTAGCCTACCCTCAGAAACCCATGGTGAAGACCAAAACCATTGAGCTGATAGAGTTTGAGAAGCTGCCAGCGGGACAGAATGCCACGGTTGCGGTGATGAGTTACAGCGGCTATGACATTGAAGACGCCCTTGTGCTAAACAAGGCCTCCTTGGACAGAGGTAAGTGATCGCAGGTAAAGGAGCCTCAGTCGTGCTACTGGGTAAGCCGGGGGACTGCTACCCACAAGGCCTGTGGCTGAAACCCACCAGACGCTCGCTCATACAGATGTGCAGCCTGGGGAACCCGATACAGAGCCCCAGGGAGTATGACTGAAGCGACTCGATGGCGGGGGCAGGGGTACCACTCAGGGTGCCTTTTAAGAATTAAGATATATGGATGATTAATGGGAAACATCGCTTGGTATCAAAACACTGGTGCTAGCTTGAAGCGATTGGAATTTTATAACATACACACAAGAAAGGGTTTTTTTTTTATAATTCGCCTTTTACGAAAATGTGTATTATATATTTCAGAAAGGAGAGGTTTTCTTTCTTTTTTTTTTCTCCTGCCCCCTTTGTTTATTTACTGCTGACTTAAAACACTTCCTCAAAGGGGTGGGATGGGGGTGGGAGGAGCAGGATGTGAGAATTTTTTTCTGGGAAGACTTAACTAAATGAAGGTTTTTAAAATGTATCTAATGATGTGTTTCCACACAAACTTGTTTGAGAAGGCAGTTGCAATACTTAGATATAAATAGCTATTTTTTATTGAAGATCTCAACCTCATAAACTGTCTACCGTTCTGTTTTCCTCCTCGCAGACATTGAGAGTTCAATTCAAAAGAATACATTACGCAAACTTGCCTCCGGCTTTTCCCTCCTTTCCCTCAGCGTGTTGGCAGTTTGACCGCACGAGTCACCACGTCCCCTCCTGGCTTGTTGGCCATCACCTGAGCTGGTCTGCCTTCTCTGCTCATCCTTTCTGGCCCTCCGCGTTCGCCCTGGCAGACCGCACGGCCGCCCCTGGCCTCTCTGTAGTTGCTAGGCAGCCGTAATAGTCCCCTAGACATGTGTCTTTGGCGTTAATGTCGGCTGCACTTAATTTATGCCTCTTTTTTCCCTCCAAACGACAACAGCCATGCTTTAAAGCTAGATGTTCTCCTTTCTGATTAACTGGTAACGTTTATGTGGAACCCTGAAGACTGTGATGTCTGTCAGAAACTCCGCGCCACAATTTAATGATCTGGGTTTACTGTCCCCGGGCTTTTAAGCTACCACCTGTAAATAAAACATCCATTTACACGCAGAAGAAAACACTTCTGGGTTTTTCATGCCGTTCGGATGCGCACTGCACTCTGGCACGGTGCAGTTAATGACCATTGTACACAGCCTCGAGATAGAGCAGCGCTTCCCCACCAGCTGGCCCTCTGTGCCAGGTGTGTGGCTGCCAGGCACAGTTTGGTAGGAGCCAGGACGCCTGTGGCCTTGCTTGAAGACACACAAACGCCTTCGCCTACTGTCCAGTTACAGAGAGGTGGTTCAACGCACCATCACCCGTCACATGGAAAAAGTCCCAGGACATTGGGGTTTTACTTAGAAATCCACTTTTGCCGATTGCGTTTCTGAACTTGCTCTCTTTAGATTTCCAGAAAGGGAGACACGACTGCAGTGGGGGATTTTTACTGCCCTGCACTCATTCCTGCAGGACTCCCGGCATTCGATCCTGAGCCCGTTTTCTAGTTAAATGAACTCTCACGCGTCTCAGCACACCCTGGGCAGCTTAGAGAGAAACTGTACAAGAGAGTGATGCAGCCAGACTCTCGGGACATGATACGTAGGGTGGCTGCAAGGGCGGCCCTTTGGGGAAACTCTGTCGTGGGTACTTTTCGAGGGATTCTGTGGGTGAAGTTTTTACCCCAGTGCAAGATTTTCCCTCCCACTCTGAAGGCGCTGGTCTCAGGTCTTCTGTTGTATCCACTCAGTAAGTGTGGTCCACACGTAAGCTCTGAATCTCGAGGGCAGGAGCCGACGGTCTCTCCATCAAATCATTTGATGGCTGCTGCATTTCTGTCTCCTTCAAAAGGAGCCCTATTTCCTTCCTTATTGGGCTCTACCTGGATGTCCACCTCACACAGAGGAAAGCTCTGCAGGGAGGATAGTAGAAGTTACCCCCACCCCCACTCCAGTAGGATGTATATGCCAAGAGGCCTGGCACCTTTAAGAGACTTAAGTCAGGTGGCCTTTCGCCCCATTTCAAGGCTGTGATCCTGCCGTTCCAGGGGCTGGCAGAGTCCCAGTGCCCTTTTTGACTTGTCTCACCACCTCCAACATAGCCAGGAGCTCTGCTCCATGCTGAAGCTGCTGGAGGAGACTCCAGCGTCTGCAGACAGCAGCTCGGGGAGACTCGGAGCTGCGTTTCCACACCCAAACTCGCTGCCTTCTGACTTACCGTGGCCTGTAAGACAGGGCAGACCTGCCCCTGTGGGTTTCCCAGTCAGAAACTGTGTAGAAGCAGAAAGCCTCATCTTTCTCCTTCAGAGTAGTTGGTGGTTTCAAACTGCTGACCTTTCAGTTAGCAGCCCAAAGCAGAACCCAGTATGATTATGCAAATAAAGAGTAAGCCTGAAAGTTTTGTTTATTTTGTGCGGGGAGTGGGGTAACTAACACAAACCAGTCTTTTCTTATTGTTCTAATGCACCTTTCTTGTTTGGCTTTAGGCTTTGGCCGCTGCCTTGTGTATAAGAATGCTAAATGTACTCTGAAACGCTACACCAATCAAACGTTTGATAAAGTGATGGGGCCCATGCTGGATGCTGCTACAAGGAAACCCATCTGGCGACATGAAATTTTAGATGCAGATGGCATTTGTTCTCCAGGTGAGAAAACCTTTCTTCTCATCCCCCTCCCAAAAGAAATCTATTTATTATGTTTATAAAGTTTACCAAATATTCAGAAATCTTTCAGGACAATAGAGAAAATAGCATATGCACTACCACTAACCTAATTGCACCTGGGTGGTAATTTTTATAGAATTTCCTTCCACTCTGTTTTTCTATGCACGTGTTTTTTTACATAGCATACTCTATATTCTACTTATAAAATTAGAATCATGTGGGAAAAATCACTTTTAAAGGATATATTTAGAAAAGTGTGCTCCAGAGACTACCCCGGTCCTATTTCATGTGCATTTAGCTTAAAACTGACTGTAGAATCTTCTCGCCCCAAAGTTGTGACTCTATTGTAATGTCAAACGTGTAGAGCAATGTGTTGCTGCTGCCCACAGTACCTCCTGGCCAAGGGTCACACTAATGTCAGGTGACAACCAGGTTATGAAACCGGATTGGGAGCTCTGAGGCCAATTGATGTCAGGAGGTGTGACCTAGTGGAGAAGATCAGGTTAGCCTTTCCCAGCCTTAAAGGCTAAAAGGAGCTGCCGGATGGAGAGGGGGAGGAATGTGTTTGTTCTAAGCAGGGGAAGCAGGTGTGATCACTAAAGGCCCTGCAAGAAGGCCAGCACGGCTGAAAGGAAGAGTGCAGGAGAACACGGTGCAGGTGCTCCGAAAGAGACAGGTAGAGCCAGACCAGCCCATCAGCCTTGTCCTTGTGATTCTAAAAGCAGCGGGAATAGCTGTGATGTGAGCCCATATGCGTTTGAAATAGTCTGTCTCGTGTGTGTGTGTGTGTGTGTGTGTGTGTGTGTGTGTGTGTGTGTGTGTGTGTCGCGCAGGAAGGGGGGGGTGGAGTTGATCCACTGCCATGGAACTGAGGGAGACAAAATAGAGGAGAGAGCTGCTGCTGAGAGCGGCTACAGAGTTCCGGGAAGGCGCCCTAGGAAGGGGCTCGGGAGCTGTGGTGAAGGTGGCAGAACTAGCTGGCGTGGGAGGAGCTAGGAAGGGCCCCTCGTGGTCACATCGTGGATGGGGGCTGGGTGGTAAGTGCTGTGTCAGCAGTGGCACCAAGAGGCGCACAGGACACAGCCCCCTCTTCCTCTCTGCCTTTGTTTCTGGCAGAATTTGTCTCGCCTGTAACCCGGCTCAGTGTGGCTTGGAGAATCAGCTTTGTGACAGGGCTCCAGGGCCTGGTCTCGGAGTCTCCCATGAAAAGATGCAAAACAAAGATGGCAATAGAAAGGAAACCGAAGTAGGAGATATTTTTTACGGCCTTATCCCTCAAATTTGGTTGGTGCTGACACATCACTGGTTAAGGAAAGAATTGTTCAAAATCTGTTTTCATATCTTAAAAGCTGTATAAATTTGCTATTTTATCTGAGGTGAGATTTGTTAGTGCTGAGTTTTTCATGTGCACCCTTAAATCAATTTCTTGATTGTATTCATACAGTGATCATAATTGATGTTTTGTTTTTTTACTGGCTTGCTTTGAGTTCTGGTTCCTACTGTCTGGATTTACTGTGTTCCCTGGGTCTGACGTTGGTAGGACAAGTCGAACCGTGATCATTTTCTGTGCCCGGTCATCTTTTACATCCCCGTAAGGTGATGCTGATGCATTGACACTCCTCTCTTTTCCAAAGGTGAGAAAGTGGAGAACAAGCAAGTGCTTGTAAACAAGTCCATGCCCACAGTGACTCAGATCCCTCTGGAGGGAAGCACTGTGTCCCAGCAACCGCAGTACAAAGACGTGCCCATCACGTAGGTATTTGGGGGGACCTTGGTGATGCCCAGAAAGCAACAAAGAAAGCCAAAGAAGGGGGAAATGGAAGTTGGGCCTTGGTGGGTTGGCGAACTAGAAACAGAACTTTGGCATGTTCATACTCTCACTTAGACTGCCACTCATCATAGCATGGCAGAAGATCAGCCCAGCTGCTCTGGAACCGTTTGGGATGTCTCAGCTGGTGCTGAGCTGTGGCCTAGGTGGGCAGCATGCTCCAGGTGGAGGGAGCACCAAGATGTAAGGCACCTGGACCCAAAGGTACCTGGGCTTTGGAGGGTCCAGGTACCTTGCTGAGTGAGGTTGTGAAGAGTTGGGGATTCAGTTGACTCGATCTGATTTGTATTCGGGATAAATAAGTGAGCCAAGATAGTTTGGGCAAGAAGAGGCATCACCAGGACACTAGATGACTGAACAGCCCACTGTGTAGTGCTGCCCATGCCAGATGGCATCTTCTTAGGCCACTGGCCGGACTTCTTTCATCTGCACAATCAAAGAGACTTCTGACTCTTTAATTCTCGCCAAGCTCTCAAATGGAATGAAATATGACATGGGCCGATGTCAGCGGCCACAGCCTGATACAAAAACAAACTAGACAAGGTAACAGGTGTCTAGCCCAGTGTAAAGGGAACTAGTTTAACGAAATTTGCAAGGTGGCAGGGAGGGAAGATGGAGGACTGGATTCCTGAGCTGTGACAGGTAGTTTAATAAGTGTATTTCGCACACAGGTGTTGAGTACCTACTGTGTGATAGCAGCCATGCCAGGGATACAAAACAACCACAACAAAAACCAACTGCGTGTGAGTGGATTCTGACTCATAGAAACCCTACCAGACAGAGTAGAACTCCCCCTTGGGTTTCTGAGAGTAGGAAGCCTCATCTTTGTCCCATGGAGAGACTGGTGGCTTCAAACTGCTGACCTTGTGGTTAGCAGCCCAGTGTGTAACCACTGTGCCACCAGGCGCCTGTCCTTCCAGGGATAGAGAGCAAAAAAGCTACAAACATCGCCTGCAAGGAGTCACATCTAGTTGGAGACCTACGCACAAAAATAAATGCAGTTGTTACACTGATCGTGGCAGGTGCGCTGAGCATTTAACCTTGGACCACTTCCTGTTCTTTATATTGTTCCTGTGTTCGTTATCCTGTCCCCACCCCAGCCGTGTTCTGTTAGTACCCTCATCCGAGCAGTGTAGAAACAGGCACACACAGTGAGTGGGTAACATTCCAAGGTCACCCAGCCACAAGTGGCAGAGGCAGGGCTTGAGCTCATGCAGTCTGGCATCAGAGTCAAGTGTTCTGGGCCATGGAGTCAGGAGATGGACCAGCCCTGCTCAGGAGAGGGCAGAACCAAGTTCTTTGGAAATTACAACGATGGTTGCATGAGTGATGTTCTTCCTAGCCCAAAGGCGAGCATTTCCTTTTCCTGCTCCAAGTCTTCCCTCCTCCTGATTTCTCCTGGGGGTGGGGTGAGGGGTGGTATTTTCTGCCCTCCCGTGCCCTAACCTCATTTCTCCCGATCCTTTCCCCAGAGGCTGGCTACTGGGCCCAAATAGTTCTTTTCTCTATGCTGGCAGCTTCCAGAGAAACCCAGCCCATTTCAGCACCAGCCCTGCATGGGCAGCTTTTACCTGGCTGCACCTCGAGGGTCCAAGCCCAGAGCAAAGCTGTCCTCCCCACCCCAGCTCCAGCTCTAAACACGCTCCTCCCCCTGGCTCCCCAGAGACCAGTCAGCCATCCATCTACCTCGGCAAAAACCAAACCTGTCTCCTGGGCCCACCCCACAGCAGCTGCAGGCCTGTGAGGCCTGTCTCTCCTCCCGCTCCCTGCTCTTGCTGCTTGAGTTCTGACCCTCCTCACCTGCGGGGACTGTTTCTTATTGCTCCACCTATTCTGCCAGAGTGATGTCTTTGTTATTCATCTGGTCGTGTCATTCTCCCTTAAAATCTTTTCATGAGACTGTTGTCTGTGGGATGAAGGCCAAGTAAAGAAACAGTAAGACGCAAGACCTTCTACCACCCTAGGCATACCTTCCTGCCTCTTCGCACACCGTGTTTCCAGTCAGCAGCCTTGTATTTTCCAAAGTGCACCATTCGCTCCGCCTCTGCCTTTGTTCCAGGTGTTCTCTGCCCGGATGGTCCTTCTGCTGTTCAGGCTGCAACTCTGGGAGCCCCTCCCTGAAGCCATGGTCACCCCCAGCCTCTGGCGAATGGCTGCTCCCTTGGGCCTCTCGGGCCCCCGTATAACTGCCTTCTCTCCTGCACTGGCTCTCCTCTGCACTGGTCTGTGCGTTCCACCTGGGCAGGACACAGGCAGGCCTACTTACTTTTCATCTTTCCAGAGCCTAGAAGCATCTTAAGGACGTGTGTGGTGTTAGAAGCAGACAAGAGGCAGACTGTGAAATAGCTGTTGGAAAGCTGGGGAGATCAGACCACCTGGCAAAGCCTGAGTTATAGTCCAAACTCGTCCCGGCCTCAGTTTCCCCCACAGATGAGGAGGATAGGGCACCTCTGGAGTGGGTGGTAGTAAAGATTAAATTTCTGCCTCTGAAGAAATTTCCAGCAACTGCTAACCATCCTAAACACTGGGACTCTTAAGAGGGACATTGTAAATTTAGGATTATAATGTTGCAAAATAAATCTTTCAGAGCCACCAAATCAAAATGTCGGAATAATCTAGGTTCTCAAAGGGCACTTTGAAAACTCAGTTTCAATGCCTTTCCTTTTAACCTTAGCTACAAAGGGGCGACGGATTCCTATATTGAGAAGGTGATGATCTCGTCCAACGCTGAGGATGCGTTTCTGATCAAAATGCTGCTGCGGCAGACCCGGCGGCCGGAGATCGGAGACAAGTTCAGTAGTCGTCACGGGCAAAAAGGTAGATGGTGTCACTTCTCAACTGGCTTGGAAAGCTGCATGCATTCGAGTATCTGGCACATGGCTATTTTGTTTTATGCCTTCCCCTTTAAAAAATGTATGTTTGAAAGATTCTTATATTGTTATAGCAATTATTCTTATTTTATTTTTCAAATTAACCTATGGATATGAAGACGCTTGCACTGGAGAAATTCCGATGTGTTTTAATTCCGTTTTCCCACAAAGAATCCTCGCTTTTCTTACTGTGTTAAATATGCACATTGTTAGGTGCCATTGAGTGAGTTCGAGACTCACAGCAACCTTGTGTACAACTGAACCAACTACCGCCTCGTCCGGCGGCGCCGTCGTCACAGTGGTTACGTTAGAACCCGTGGTTGCACCACTGCCAATCCACCTCCGTCATGGCCTTGCTCTTTCCCCTGGCCTTTTGCTTTACCAAGTATGATGTCCCTTCCCAGGGACGGCTCTGCCCTGCCAACTTGTCCAAAGTGTGTGGGATGAAGTCGCACCGCCCTCTCTTCAAGGAGCACTCTGGCTCCTGCGCTCCATTGCTCTCGTCACCGGCACTGTCATTCAACACGTGGATTTTTCTTTGGTCGTCCTTGGTCAGTATCCAACTTTCACTTATCTGTGAGGCGCTTGGACATAGTTCGGCTGGGTCAGGCTCCCCTTAGTCGTTAAAGTGACATCCTTGCTGGGTAAAACGTTGAAGAGGTCTTGTGCACTAGACTTACCCAAGGCAGCACACCTTTTGATTTTCTGACTGACTGGGGAGATGGCAGCCTAGGAACTCCCCGGGACCATTCTGCTTTGTCACACGGGGCCGCTCTGGGGCAGCGTTGACTCGGTGGCACCCAAGGACAGCAGGAGTACTTTTAGTGTCCGTGCTAGAAGAAGCCTCATAATATCAGTCCTGCACATTCAGCAGCCAGTCAGGACCACACAGACTGTTAGTTCATGGCCGAGCTGATATTAGAGCCCAAGGCAAAGCTTCATCCATCGCACATACTCACTCTCTAGCTCTTGTTCCTCCACCCAGTCCTGTTGTCACATCTGCTGTTGTCATTTATGGCTCCTGCAGTGTTTTCACCCATTTGTGGTTTGGTTTTTCAAGAATCATTGCACTCTCTCAGTATTGATTGAATCATTATTAGCAGGGTGTCCTCTTACTTCCCATTTAAAAGTGCTTCACATTTTGTGGTGAATGAGGTAAAGATGTACCAAGCAGATGAGCCATCTTACACTCACCCCACCACCACATGCATTTCATTGCATTCACTGCAGCCCCCCACTTCTTCCCTGTCATCCTATCTCCATTCCTCTTCTACACAACCCTTATGAACCTTGTCCTTTGCCATGTACTGCCCTTTTGATCTTATGTGTTTATTCGAAGATGTGTCCACCTCAGGGATCCTCTTGTCCACTTGAACGTCTGTGTCCTGGTGAGAACTTCAGTTCCAGATCCAAGGGCCGTCGTCTCGAATTCCCCCATTCTGTATCCAACCAATAAGGTCGTTTTTACGATTTTGAGTTTTGTTTCGCATTTTTTCCCCACTCTATTCAGGACCTTCTAATGTGATCCTTCTTCGAGCAGTTGGTAGTAGATAGAACAGTCGTCGGGCACCATTTACTTCGTCTGGTCTCAGGGTCATGATGTTTGTGAGGTCCATTCGACTTCGTGCTTCCACGTGTCTATGATTCTCATCCCTCTGCTTTCCTATGGAGAGCAAGAGACCAATAGTTACACCGTAGATGGCTGTCATGAGCTAGCTTGAGAGACCCCAGTTGCTGGACTGTCACACTGTCTTGTGACGTAACTACTGTTATTCTCTGCCTTGTACAGATGAGAGAACAGAGACACCCACATTGGTGGCAGAACTGATCGTTGAACCCTGGCAGCCCAGTACCAGAGTGCTTGCCCTTAACTACCTACTAAGCTGTCCTGCCGGTTAAGTGGTTAGCCTCCTTCCTAGCACGTAGGGGTGAATGCTTAACAAACGGTGTAGTAATTGCGAACACTGGCTATTAGACAGTCATTGGAAATGTTCTTCATAGGAACCAATTTTACTCTTCAGTGCTGAATGTCATGTTAGCTTTTCAGTCTCTTCTCGGTTTTGATTCATTGGTTTGAAGATTGCTACACATAATGTGTTTGTTGATTTTAACTGTTTATTGCCAGCCACATTTTTATCAAATGTATTAAACAATGATTACTGTTTGTTCAATCATATGAACCCAGCCTTCTGCTGGTGGAACAGTATCAAACTAAGATCCTGTTTTAATCCAAAGCATTTTTAGTTCCATTGACAAAAGCAAGCTTATTTCCTTCTCAATGTGTTAGAATTGTATCCATCTGTGTGAATTCGACACTCTTAATTCATACAGCTCCAATACTCTTTGAGTGCTGGGGCTTTCTTTAGTTAGAAGAACTGCTTATCTGTGAAAATCAGATTCTCTGTAAAACGGGCCCTCCATATCCGGGAGTTCTACACCCATAAATTCATCCTACCCTGGGTGGAAAGTATGGGGGTGGGGAGAAAGGCTCAAGGAGCATTTCCATGGTCCTAGGTGTGACGAGTCATCTAGAGATGATATGAAGATTGTGTGCAGATACCCTGCCATAAGGAACGTGAGCAGCTAAGGATTTGGGTATCCAAGGGGTTCCTGGAACCCATTCCCTGCAGATACCGACAGATGACTCTCCTGAAACTATTTTTCTCTGTCTCCTGTCTTTTCTTGACAGTGTCCCAGCTGCACTCTTAAGCCATTCTGGTGTAACAGTAACCTTGTTCACACTCGGTTTACTCGACTTGCGCAGGGACCCTGGGGGGTCAGTGGCTAGCACTCAGTCAGCTACCAACCGAAAGGCTAGTGGTTTAAACTGACAGTCCCTCTGCGTGAGGAGTCCTGCTCTGTCCTGTTGTGTCCCTGCATTGTGGTGGACTCATGGCAACAGGCTGGGTGTGGTATTAGAGCAAAGGTTGACAAGTAGGTTTTCAAATGTGGACACTGACAGTGTTGCCGGAATGCTCATGATGGGAAAGCACCTGTGTTCTGACTCTGTGCACAAGCTTCAACTCTCCCTGCATCCTGTGTCCTCATCCGTTTCAGTGATCCCACACTGTGCCCCAGCTCCACTGAACTCCCTAAGGACAGGGGCTTGTGCCATGTCCTTGTGCTCTTGGAGCAGGTCAAGAAGGAAAGCCGTTCTCCTAGTAGACGCTTAGCAGGTAGTGGATAAGGATTGTGTGAGTGAGTGGATGAAAGGATGCTAGAAGGCAGTGCAGGTGAAAAGAAGGAGAGACGCTTTGATGAGCTGATTTTACTCTGGCCTTAAGCTGTACCTTTATGATGTGTGAGTGCATGGAGTGTCTAGACAGCATGCCTTTTGAAAAGGCCACCCATCCCTGACTGGTGCCCATTGTCACGGAGTTGAGGTAGAGGCCTCAACCATGTCACACCGAGTAGAACATCCCAGAGGTTTCCAAGGGACAGAGTGCCACCTCTCGCTCCATGGGTTCAATCATCAGCCGAGAGCTTAGTCATTGTGCCACCTGACAAGTAGGGGCCTGTCAACGCAGACCTCCCAGTGCGGCCAGTGTGTGTGCTCCGTTCCTCTTTCCAAGCTGTTCCTGTGACCGGGGTTGTGTTCACGGACGGAAGCTGTTGCCAGGCTCCAGCATCGGAAGCAGCAGGTTGTAAAGATGAACTCTACCTAGAGACTTGAGCGCGCGCATCTCTGTGCGAAACTGAAAGGAGGTCGCGCGGGGTTAGGCGACCTTTCCCTTCCAGTGGAGTCTGTCTTCCTAGTTGTCCTTTTCCAGATGGCTTTTAATCCCAGGGTAAAACCTTCTGATTAGACTGGATTCCCTCGGGATTGCCTTCTTTTCCAGCTTCATCTGATTTGCTGAACAGACTGGGGGGAAAGCAAGCCAGCACACACACACACTCACACACACACGCACACATAGATAAAGTAACTGTGACAGAACAATAGGAAGGATTAATGGGACCCTTAACTAAACATAGATTTATTTCAGGTGTAACATTTTGTTTAATAATATGATATATGCACTTTTGAGGTTTTTAAAAAAGCCAAATAGTGCAAAAATGAAAGTTTTGTTTTGTTTTTGTATGTGTACTGAAAACATCAGTCCCTAGCAGACACTTAGCAGATAGTCGATAATGATAAGTTGATAGAAGTCTGTCCTCCAATTCTACTTCCCCGGAATAACTGTTGCTTATTTTTAGCTTCATATTTCTAAATAATATTCTTAAACAACATCTTCATTCCTCAACTTTAAATCTTCCCTATGGGCTTCTTCTTATGACATAGAGCACACTCACTCCTCCCCCACCCCGTCGAGATCGCCAAGCTCTGCTTCTGTGATTATTGCGGATTCACTGCTGCGGCTGCACAACTAGAGCTCCCGCTCCAGCCAAGTGACTGCGTGCCACCCCTGTTAATATAGTGACTGCATGTCCCCCCTGTTAATATAGTGACTGTGTGTCACCCCCGTTAATAAAGTGACTGCGTGTCACCCCTGTTAATATAATGACTGTGTGTCACCCCTGTTAATATAGTGACTGCGTGTCACCCCTGTCCATATAGTGACTGCGTGCCCCCCCTGTTAATATAGTGACTGCGTGTCATCCCTGTTAATATAGTGACTGCGTGTCACCCCCGTTAATATAGTGACTGCGTGTCATCCCTGTTAATATAGTGACTGCGTGTCACCACGTTAATACAGTGACTGCGTGTCACCCCCTGTTAATATAGTGACTGCGTGTCACCATATTAATATAGTGACTGCGTGTCCCCCCTGTTAATATAGTGACTGCGTGTCCCCCCTGTTAATATAGTGACTGCGTGTCCCCCCTGTTAATATAGTGACTGCGTGTCCCCCCTGTTACTATAGTGACTGCGTGTCCCCCCTGTTAATATAGTGACTGCGGGGCACCCCCTGTTAATATAGTGACTGTGTGTCACCCCCTGTTAATATAGTGACTGTGTGTCACCACGTTAATATAGTGACTGCGTGTCCCCCCTGTTAATATAGTGACTGCGTGTCACCCCTATTAATATAGTGACTGCGTGCCACCCTGTTAATACAGCTTTGTGGTTTGTGTGTGAAGGGATTGTTCCCTGAAGTTAATACGCAATCGTAACTTTTATTATTTAATTAATTTTCTGTATTCCTACTACCATTCTTCTCATGCCATCACCAGCCTCTCCATACAAAGACATATTTCTACATGATCAATAGCTAGTCTATTGGGACCATTTTTTTTTTGTTTTTCTAGAAGGTCTCCCTTCTAGACCCCTACACTCACACTCACGCCCCTCCTTTTGATCCAGACCGTACTGGTTGTTCTAGAAGCCAATACTTTTAGCCAATGTGGCAAGAATTGGTCGTAGGTGAGTTGAGCAATTGATCCCCTCAGGACAATTGGGAGAGCCGGGCTGTTATGATCTTGTATGTTGTGGAAAGGTTTTCTAAGGGTTAGCAAGCCCTCTCAGCCTGCAGTAGAGTGGTGCCAGGTGCTGTCAGGTTGGTTCTGACTCTTCACGGCCGTGCCCAACAGGGTAAATCAGTGCCAGGTCCTGTGCCACCCGCACAGTCCTTCCTGCGTGGGAGCATACTGTTGCTGCAACTATGCCAACCTGTCTCCTAGAGACTCTTCCTCTTTCTTTCTTTCTTTGTTTGCTGACCCTTTAGCAAGCATGATGTCCTTCTCCAGGGACTGGTCCCTCCTGAGGACATACCCAAGTACAAGAGTCTAAGAAGCATCTGGCTGTACGTCTGCCAAGCTGCACTTGTTTGTTCTCTGGCAGTCCGTGTTCATTCGGTGTTCATTACCAACACCATAATCCAGATGCATCAACTTTTCCACTGCCTTCCTTATTCGTTGACCTCTTATGCTTTTGCATTCGTAGGAGGAGATTGAAAATACCATAGCATGTGTCAAGTGCCCCCTTGTCCTCAAGATTATATCGCTGTCCTGGGCCTCCTTTTCCTTTCTTTGCTGGGAGACCACGGTCCCCCACACTGTGGGTTCTTGGTCCTTCTGTTCGCAGATGGCTTCTGGTCTGCTTGAGAGCCTCCTCCTTGTTTCCTCTGCTCCAGAGCAGTGTTTGGATTTTCTTTTCTTTTTCTGTTCTTGCTTACATTTTCTCTTCTTGTTCTCTCTAGCAGACTCGCTCGACTTTATTTTCGAGACCGCCTAATGACATTTGAATTTTACTTAACAATAATTTGATTTTTTCATTCATGTTTTTCTTATTCTAATAGCAGTCCATATATCTTAGTAGTTTTTCTCCAGTTCTGTCGTTTTCATGCGGTTTTATGTGTTCTTCATTCTGTCTCTGTTGCTTGAGGTCTGTTTGTTTTAGTATCTGGGGGTAGGGTGCTTGGAATAGCAGCTTTTCCCCAAGGCCTGAGCTTTAAGTAGCAGGAAGTAGTGGAAGGGTCTGGGTCTGGGTCTGTAGGTAGAACTGTTGCCTCACTGTGGGCGAATTAGGCCGAGCGTCTCGCTGAAGCTCTGTCCTTTGAGTGAAGACCTGACGGAAGTGAAGGATGAAACCTCCATGATGAAGAGGACCCGGGCAGGAGGAAGGCCCAGAGGGTGCAGTCAGCCTCCAGCATGGGGTGACCAGCAAGGAGGTCCAGGAGGGACTCCGAACGTCACTGACTGGCCCTCGGCTTTTGCTCAGAGTGAGCCAGAGAGCCGACCCAGTCCGTGGAGGATTTTGCGCAGAAGAGAGGGATGGTCTGAAGCACTCCAGCCGTGACAATGAGAACAGACCCCGGCAGGGGGCGCCTGGAAGAAGGCGCCCAGGAAACCCCAGTGGAGAGTTAGTTGTGGCTTGGAAAAGAACGATAGTAGTGGAAATGGTGAGAAGGAACCAAAATCAAGATACATTTTAGAAGTTAGGGCCCAAGGGACTGCTTAACTGAGTGTCCCCCAGCACGCCCCCCCCCCCACTTTCCTCAGCCCTGTGTGTCCTGAGTCTTCACAGGAAGGGGTTGAAGGCTGAGTTGGCTCGCTTTTCACACCCCCTAAGGGCTCTCCTGGCCAGCTTTCTCCTTCCCTTCAGTCACTTCCTGTTCCTGCTTCTACTCATCATCTTCCGAAATTGTAGAATTCTCATTCATCCACTGATTCCTCATTGTCCATTGTGCTCCTTCGAAGGTTATACCGTAAAGTTTTAAAAACTCTCAGAGAATTAGTCAAAAAGAGTTAGCACTTTGTTCTAAATATGCTAGAAACTGTTGAATGGTGAATACAAGCCACATCGTGACAAGGTTTAACTTACAGTTTTAGTTTAAAGGATCACCTTGGCCTCTGTATGGAGAGCTGGGCAGAGGAGGGAGCAGGGAAGGAGACGTCCAGTGGTCCAGACAAGAAATGACGGTGGCCAGAGCAGCAGTAGAACCCAGCAAGAAGTGAATGGATTCTAGGCATATTTTGGAGCTGGAAACAGTAGGACTCGGATCTGGGAGGGAGGGAGAAGCAGGAGCTGAGATGGAAGTTGGTGGCCCAAGCAGCTGGTGGTGCTATTTACCAAGGAGGACAGGCTGGGGAAGGAAGCGATCTGAGAGTTACGTCGAATCAAGAGTGTACGAGACTGGACGTCAGGTTTGAAAGGCCATGCCAGACTCCACGTGACGGTGCTCTGTAGGCAGCTTGGGGCGGGGACAGAGGATTGGGCTCGAGATGGGATGTGTAGTCCCCTGCGTTTTATGCGTGAATCGCTTACAGGCGTTTCATCTGGAGCTTATCTTTTTCGCCTTGGCAGGTCTCGCCGTATTGTTTGTTACCTAGTGAGGAAAGTGAGGCTCCTAGAGATGAGTTGCCCACTGAACACTGGGAGCCAGGATTTGCTTCTAGGTGCTTTTCCCAGTCTGCTAACTCCAGGTAAAGGTGGCTTTCTCTCTTCGGAGATTTTGTTACCATTTAGCTTCAAGAGTGCCGTATTCCTCAAAACTTCACATTAGAAAAGATAGCTCTTCGTATTTCTTCTTCTACTATTTTTTTTGTGTCTTCTCAAGATGAACATATTCTCACAATTCCAATTCCTCCTGGGTAACGAGCTTCCCCCAGTTCTTCTGCCATCAATTCAGTCAGTATCTAGTCCCACACGCCCTCCTTGTTCCAGAAATGCATGCCAGGAGTTTTTAAGAAAAACTCACTGCTTGCCATCAAATCAGTTCTGACTCATAGCAACCCTATAGGACAGGGGAACTGCCCCTTTGGGTTTCTGAGATTTTAAGTCTTTATTGGAGCAGGCAGCCCCATAGTTCTCCCACAGAGTGACTAGTGGGCTTGAACCGCCGGCCTTGTGGTTAACAGGTCAGTGCATAGCCCTCTTTGCCACTTGAGTTCCTCAGAAGTATTGAGATGTGCTGGTAAAACAGAGCTGTATTCTCAAGCACTCTGTCCATTTCAAGTCAACCGTTATAAAACACTGCCCTGCCCCTTCCCCCTCCTTGAATTGTTCGTCTGGTAGTCTTCTGGTCGCCTTGATTAGAATTCAGGATTCTCAAGAATGTGAGCAGATGCCAAAGGAACTACATTTTTGAACTCTCAGCTTTGATCAGGTTTCAGACACACCTGGCTGGATGTGTGAGTTTAAGTCAGAAGAAGGAAGGCTGGCGAAGTGCTGGCAAGGTATCTGGACCATTGGGTGTGCAGAGCTGCACAACTGTGGGCCAGGCACTGAGGGAGGGACACAACGGGAGTTGCGAGAGCTGGATGTGGACAAGGACATGAAACACAGCCTGCTTCGCAGTCATAGGTGCTTTGCAGTTGCCCTGTCATGAACCGATGAAAATGTTGACATGCTGTGAGCTTTTAGAGGGCATGTGTCACACCAAGATCCACGCAGTGCTTTGTCTCATGAAGCGCTACCCCGCCCGCACTGTCCTCACAGCCGTCCCTGCGTGCATTTTTGAGATGGTGACATGGTTGTTGGGAAGGCCAGTTTCCTTCATGACGTCTTCTGTAAGTTAGCCCATAAGCATTCCCGGGGGGGGGGAGGGGGGGATTTTCAAGGTTCTTTTGAAAGCGTGTGCCTTTATGCCTGTCCTCTTCCATTGCTCCATCCCTCGTGTTTGTTCTTCCCGATGTTCAGAAAGCGTAGTCAAGCTGCCTAATGGTGCCTTATGGTCAGTCTCCTCTAGCAGTATGGTGGCGGCTGGGCTGCTTGTCCACCAGTCGGGTATAGATTGCGTGTCTGCGCCTATTGCTTCTTCACATACATATCCCTTGTACCCACCAGAGAAGACTCGAAGCTTCTGTTCACTGCACATGACTGCCTCATCTCCAGTCCAGTCATTTCAGAGGTGGTCAGCTGCTTAGATGTGAACTGAAGCAGAGGTGAATAGACTGCAGACGCAAAGCTGTCTTACATAGGCCACAGGTTATAAAAGAGCTCATGGAGAAGAATGGACACGACAGAGGGCTGGGTACACCAGAGCGCGAGAATGAGAGTGAGTCACTGGGGACCAGCATCAGGGCCGTGTGAGACAACCAACCACTGGACGCTGTGGGCCAAAGAAGGTCCACTCGGGAGGGTGAAGGCATGTGTTCAGAGCTGTTTACCAATACAGCGAGGCACGAAAGCACAGTATCGCCTTTTGTGGCCTCAAGCAAAAGAGTTGGCTGAGCAGAGAGCCAGCTGCTGAGGTATGTCAGTGCAAAGGTACCACAAAGAACTCCCGGCTCAACAATAAGACAGGACTCACTCAGAGTACTTTTCATATAAGGAAATTTCCATCCCGTCTGGCCTTCTGAGAAAATCGAAAGACTCTCAGTGATGTGCAGGCCGAGCCTGTCTCCCACAGGAGCTGGGCCTTTGACGAGACTTCTAGGGCAATGAGTGCTGCCTCTAGTGATAGGTAAGATCCTGGAGAAGATGCGATCATACCCTAGTAACATTCCACACACCCAAGGGAGCGATCTGTTGCCTGTTTGTTTCCGAAGGAGGTAAAGTTTCACTCGGTTTTGTTTTAAGTTGCGTTAGGGCAAAGTTTTTAATCCCTGAAGTCTGGATCCCCTTGCCACGCGTTCTAGACTTCTAGGTACTTGTAGGGTGAAGTCTTGCCTTAGATGATGGACAAACAATGACATATAGAACATTGGTCTGGAATGGTCTCGCTTGTGACCAGCTTTAAAGATAATTACCGAATAGGAAGAGATAAACTGGAAACCCAAGCGCACAGCCATTGAGTCGATTCTGACTCGCAGGAAGAGAGGGTCACATATAAGGCCGATTGAGATCCGGTCTGGAACAAGCCTTTCTATTAAAATGAAAGCTGCATGTTTAACTTCTTGTTCTTTGGTTTAAGTTCTACATGAAGAGAAGTCATCGTGGAGGGCAAAATGGTTTTCATCATGACCCTGACTTCCCCTAAGGATGAGTGTGTTTATTGGAAGGATCAACAGATTTCCTGCTCCAGTAGTTTATTTTATTTTTTAATTATTTTGTAAAAAGTATCAGTCTGCCGAAATATCTCCCCAGTTCCCCAGTTTCATTTCAATGTCCTGGCGAACCGAATGATTATATTTCCAGCTTTCTGCTGCCGCCTAACGAGGGAGGAAGAAGTGGGCTCCTTTGATTGGGTGGAGGGGGGTGGGCAATATATCACTTCCCTGAAAGAACCTTTCTCAGTCTCTCGTGTGAAAAAGGATTAGCACCTCCAACAAAAGTCCTGTGGATCCCAGAGCTGGCCAGCAATACCACAGAGCCTTCCTCAGAAGAGGAAAAACTGTATTTGAGCAAGAGTGTTTGTCCTGGCAAACAGAAGCTTTTTAATAACTGCCAGTGTGAGGGCATGGCTGCACTCCCGCCTCTCCCCCTAAATCCTTAAGGGCACGCAGCTAGTTTCAATGGCGCAGAATCAACCTTTGTTTGAAGAGAGAAGACTGGCCGTATCAAAGTGTAGTCCTGTCACAGAATGGCTCAAAGGGACCACCTGTGTACAATCGTCTGGCTCTTTCCTCTTGAGCCCCAGCTTGTCCAACAGCAGGCTCCTTGCTTCAGGTGATTGGCCACCAGTTTGCAGTTACAGAAAATGAGCAGAGCACTTCCCTGGGCTCTCCCGAGCTCCGCCAATAATCCCCAGCTAACTCTACAGAGGGGGTAGGAAGTCAAGGGAAATGGCACCTCACCTGCAACCAAAAAGACAGGGAAAAAGTCTGTGAGAAACAAAATCCGGTGACTAACTTGCTTCCGCGTGCATTTCCTGTGTCTGTTCCTCTCTCTAGACTCTTTTCTGAAGTTGGGCAAGTAAAGGGGCTCGGGGACTCGTACAACTCTGATCACAATCCATGTATCAGTTGAATCAGGCATGTTTGTACATGTGCTGCCTTCATTCTTTTCTAGATATTTGCTTTCTATTGAGCCCTTGGGATCAGCTTTTGTTTTTCCCCTTCCTCTTACCCCCACCCTCATAACCCCGATTATACATTGTTATTACATCTCTCATACCAACCGCTGCCTCCCTTCCCCCATGTTTTCTGTTGTTCTTCCCCCTGAAGAGGGGGTGTATGATTATGTTGATCATTGTGATCGGTTCCCCCTTTCTCCCTCCCTCTCCCCCTCTTCCCCCTACCCTTCTGGTATCACTATTCCCGCTCCTGTTCCTGGATCCTGTGTGTCTAGAGTCCCATCCCTTTCTATACCCGTGTACATGTTCCGGTCTAGTCTGAATTGAGAAGCAGCACTGGGGTCATGGTTGTGCGGGATGAGGAAGCCTCGAGGAACCAGAGGAAGATAGTGTGTTTCATCGATGCTTCACTGCACCCTGGTGACTCATCCCTTCACTGTGGTCCCTCTGTGGGGGGATTGTTCCACTGCCTACAGATGGACTTTGGATCTCTGCTCCAGCCCCCCTCATTCTCAACAATATGTTTTTGTTTGTTATATGTCTGCTGATGCCTATTACCCAGTCCCTATGACTCCTCATGATTGCACCGGCGGTGTGCTTCTTCCATGTGGATTTGTTTCTTCACTGCTGAATGGCGGCTTGTGTAACTTCAAGCCTTTAAGACCCCAGATGCTGTATCTTTTAATAGCCAGGCACCATCCGTCTCCTTCACCACATTTGCTTATGTACCCGTTTTGTCATCAGCAGTTGTGTTGGGCGGGTGAACATCTAAGACTGCAGATTAGTTAAAATAAAGTATTCTCGTATTGAGGGAGGGTATAAGCAGAGGCCCAAAGTCCATCCCCTACCTCAGTGTATTGCCATATAAATATATGTACATAGGTCAATACCTCTATTTTTGTGGATTAATGTATTTACATATGTACACACTTATGTTTATACCTCTATCCATTGCTTTGCTTCCTAGGTCCTTCCTCTGTTTCCTTGAACCCACTCCTGCCCCACCGTCACTTTTCCCTTATTTCCACCTCTTGGTACCTCCTCGTAGCTAGTTTGCTGCTGCTCTGACACCCCCACCCCACCCCCACCTCAGATCCTTCTCTCCTCCTTGTTATTGACTCCCCACACCCCACCTTGTACTTGTGTAGCACATGAGGCTGTCTAAAATCCTGTCGGCTGGCCTGAAGCTCCAAGCCGGCTGGGAGAGTGTGCCGTCTCCCTACTCAACTCGATCCTGCTTGAATGGAAGTTTCTAGGTGGGAGAGAAGGGAGGGTGCAATGAGCAGGCACTGGGAGCCCAAGACAGGCTGCATGTTGCCAAATGAGTTAGGGTCTAAAAAGAAATTCAGGCAACTCAGGTATTAATGTTAGAACTGAGAACGATTTTGCCCACATCGACAGCCAGTTGTCAAGACGATGCATTTCATCTCCTTTCTTCAAACGGGACCTCTCTCGTTCTTCACGAGCCTAACCAGTGTAACCCTCTGACCTCTCAGTAAATATCCACTGAAAGCTTTGAAATTAGGGTGGTTAGTGTTTTATGGCCCAGAATAAAAATCTCCCAATTTTGTTTCCAAATAGTGTAGCGGGCAACACATTTTATTAAGCCCTTGACACATTCAGCCGTGTGTATTTTGTAAAGTTCCTACGGTTATTGTTTTACAATAGCTGCTTCCAGAAGCATTGTAAGGGTTTCAATTAATCAGCCCTTTGTGTGCTTCAGACTATGCAAATTTATCACATCAAACCATTCAACTGCTCCTGGGAAAGCCGTGTAAAACGGCATTGTCTTCTAGCGCCTCCTCTCATTTAGAGTGATGTTTTAATAAGAAAGCTAATCAAGTTTTCTTATGCATTATTTATCTGTTAACACGTAAGGAAGCGCCGAATTAAAATTATGTCAACCGGGATATGGCAAGTGATGTGATCAGTCTGGAAACGATTCAACACCAGCACAAAGCCTAATATGATCCAACAGTTTTTGTCTCCGCGTGCCCTTCTTCTCCCCCCCACCCCCCCCGGATGATTTAAGGTGGTGGTGGGAGAAGGCAAAGGAGGCGAATTCGATAACCAGGGTGGATGGGGGAAGGGAAGAAAAGCACAACCACCTGTGTTAGCCTTCACCTTTTGATTTAGAAGTTGATGTTTCTGGAGCAGATCAAGGCCCGCAGCGATGAGTTGACTCGAAGCCCGGCATCGCCTTACTTAATAGGAATCGAGCTAAGCTTCTCTGCTGCTGTTTGGCCCCATTAAGCTCCTGTCTCTCCATCCCCCCCCCCCCCTAGAAAGGGGCAGGCCTGGGCTGGTGAAGTTAGAGAAGGACAGTGCCCCACCCAGGCCTGTGAGTGAGCTGCACAGCCCCGAACTGGCCGCTCTCCTCCCTCCGCAGCCTTTGCCCTCCAGCTGAAGTCAGCACACGCACTTCGGAGCCTCTGTTCATTGGGTCATCTCCTCCGTTTTGCTAGTTTGGGTCCTGCTGAGAATAATTAGGTTTCTTATATAATAATAATTCCTTGTGTTTAGATGCTGCCTTTCTCTAAGGACCTCAAAGTACCTCTCAGACATTAGCTCATCTGTTCTTCGAGCCCAGTTGCCTTGTGCAATAGGTGGCTAAGTATCCCCGTTACAATGACCGAGCTACTAAGGCTCTCCCAGAAAGCGGGTGCTCCCCCAACACACCCCCTCCCTGCAGCACAATATCAGCCGAGAGTCAAATAAAGGTCACTGGTTCTTTGATATCTTGCCATGTCTTGGTCTGAAGGAGCTCAGGGGGTGGTGAACTCTTCGCAGACAGCGTGACCCCCACCTGTCTGAGCTTCGTTGATACTGGGCCTCGTAGAACACTCCCTCTCCCCAACACCAGCCTTTCCTTCCTAGGCTTAGCGTGCCAAGCTGCACAGAGGAAATCACCTTAACTAGCAGCCGAGTAGGTAATTTCTGCTGGGATGGAGTCTCATTTTCTAGGCTATCTTCCAGACTTGCTTGCTCTGCCTCTGAGCGTTAGAGTTCAGCAGGCTGACTTGTGAGTTCCATGCATCTGGGTGGGATGCCACTCCCGCTGGAAGGGAGTCCCTGAACCTCTGCATATGCCTCTTCCCTGCCCTGTAGCCCATGGCACACTTGGCAATCGTGAGCAATGAGTCTCTCCCTTTCCTCACTCAAAAAGCAGGGTAAGGACAATATGCGTCAACCTCAGAGTTTGATGTTTCATCCCAAAATAGTTCGATATAGAACGTAGGCTTGCAAAAGGAAAATTGCAGCCACTCATGATGTTAGAATGAGACTTGGCTATCAGCAAAATAGAAAACCTTTTGCTGGTCAGTTCTCAGCACATTGAAGCCACATTGGAAACAGCTGGTGGATTTATGGTGTTAGTACAATTGTCTTCTACAGTTGGTCTTTGCTTTCTTGTCTTGATAGAGTCCCTGGAAGCTTTCATTTTTAAAAAAATTTCCAACCCCCCCCCCCTTTTGTTCACGGTTTGTTAATAGAAACTAAGATAGATATCCATGACTTACCTCACGCTAACACAATAAAATGTGACTTAAAAGTAAAAGGGACTTTTGAGCAAGGCAGGTGCTTTTACCAGTTAGAAGCGCTGTCTGAAACGCGCCGTCAATTGTTCGGATTCGCTGGACTTGTGCGCAGACCTTTCCTGGAGATGAGCAGAAGCACTAAGCAGTGAGCAGAAAGAGAAGTCACGTCCGTGTGCCCAGAGCGTGGTGCCCGACACCGCCACCTCCCAACCTGCCGGCAGTCTGCTCCCCACATTCTCGGCCTTTGCAGAGAAACCAAGCGTGATGTTGATGGAGTCATATTTTATTGACTGGGCATCTGTAGTCCCTCTCCACTCTTGGGTTCTGCAGTGCGTTTCTCCTTCTCCCTAGGCTGAGCAGCAGCTCTTTCCCCAGGCGGCAGTGAGGGGTTTGTGGTCTAATTCCCAGTCGGCCCTGGTCAGTGTATTAAATTCTCCTGAGCGTGTTAAGCGGGTGTATTTGCATTTCGCTGCCAGGAGGCTGTGCTACAAACAATGGGGTGGAGGCACCAGCCTGAGCCCGGGATGAAATTTTTATTTTAAAATCTGAAATGCTGTGTAAGCATTTAAGGTATGAATCGGTAATTGTTTCCCAACAGTTTCCATTTGCTACGGTCTATTTGTAGTCCATCCTCTTTTCCAGAGTCCCGGGAGGGTTAACACGCTGCAGCGGACTGCATATCATTTACATGTTTAAGCCAGCTGGAAGGGCTAGTGAGCGTAACTTTTAAGAGTTCTAAATATGAGGAGGAATTTCATGCCTCTGTCCCCAGAGAAGAATATGTTTTAAGTATTTCATTCTCAAATAAGAAAAGCAAGTTTCCTGTTTTGATTTTAAAGGTTAGACTCATTGTGAAAGAGAAATACTTTAAAAAGGAAGAAGAAGTATTAAAACAAAGGTCTGGTTTTAAAAGAGAGAAGCCTCCCTCTCCTCCTCCCTAATGAATTGCATAAAATACAACTTTTTAAAAATCATCTGTCTCATTTGATATTCTCGATCATCAGATTCTGTCTAAATATTTTGTTGTAACTCCTAAGCTCATTACGGCCTCTTTGTGTTCCCTGTATTAAAATCCGTCAGCTATGACTGGCCTCATGAGCACAGGCAGCGGAGCAGAATAAGTTAATTATTTACTTGTATCACCGGGCGCTTCATCTAATGAAATGCACAGCTGTGTTAGGACTGCAGTCGGATGTCTTGCCCCCATTGTTGGGCCAGTCAGCCAGGGGAGAAGCCGCCGTGATGGAGAGCCTCCGTCCTCTCTGCTGCTGGGCTTTCTGTGTCGATTTCATGCATCCTTTATCATTCACTTTCACACAAAACAAACAACACAGGGCTGTCTGCTATGGGAACCGTCTTGGCATATGAAAGGGTTTTCAGAACCTGAAGTAATTTTAAGTTTGTGAAGATTGAATTTGGGGCTTCCAGGTGCCCACCCCCCTTTGCAGAGTGTCGGACTCAGCCCACTGTGGAGTGCAGTAACTAGGTGGGGGCAGCGGAGGGGCTGATAAGCCCTGGGCTCCCCTGCAGCCCCACGCAGAGTGGAAGGGAGGGGCTTTCTCTCCCTCGATCACAGCGTAAAGTTGGTCAAACTGGGAACGCACAACTCGAGCCCTCTCTCCTTACCCTGCTGCCCCCCATGCAGGCTCCAGTATCAGTGCCCCCCCCCATCCTGCACTCCCACCTTCTCCTGGGGCAAGGGGGGCAGCAGGCAGCTTCCTTGAGAGCAGGGCACTGTGAACTGCTGCTGAGAGGGTTCTGAGTTTCTTCTTTGGTTATGGTTTTAAGGGTGCAGTGTGTACACAGACACCCTTGGCCCCTCTCCCATGCCGCCCAGCCAAGATGGCCTTCCCTGTCCCCGGCCGGCCACTTTGGGAATTGCCAGTGTGGACATTTCATTCCTGCTCAGCAGTGGTATTGTCCGTGCACCCAGATTTACAGCTCTGTCCTCTCAGAGCCCACTTCCCAGAAGCGCGGGGTTTTGTCAGGGGTGTTGAGTGGGGCAAGATGGATTTTGGGAGGGAAGAAAGAGTGGCACAGTCGGCTTGATTTAAATGCTGCTGAGTGGGGAGGCCGCGTCAGCTCACTCCGCAGGACTGCCGGAGAACCAGCAGATGGGTCGTGGAGGAGTGCAGCCGGATTCTCCTGAGAGGCAAGGGTGGCAAGACTGAATCCTTTGGACGTAGTGTCAGAAGAGACCAGTCCCATCGAGCTTGGTAAGACAAAGGGGCAGCGACACAGAGGAAGGCCCTCAAGACGGCTCGAGCATCAGCATTGGGAGGCTGGCGCAGGACTGGGCAGTATCTCGTGCGTTCTGTTGGACACATGGTCGCTCTCACTGGAAACTGATTGGACGGCACCTAATCGCCACCACTGCGCAGATCTGTTCTTCATAGAGGGACGAGTAGGCTCTTTAGAGCAAGTCGGGAAAATGACACATGCTCTAGCATTCCACCTCACAAGCCCAATTACCGTGTCACTGGCAGCCACTCAGAAACCAGGATATTCATAGTCAGTGGTCATTCCGCACGGGGCATTCCTTCTCATCAGAGTTTCGCCCTCGACAATCATAAATGTTTCCCATCAGAGAGTTAGAACCAGCATGTCATCGAAGTTGAGCAGAAGAGTCAGCCCTGTCTTTGGAGAGCTGGTTCTTGTCGAGAGGTGCACCTGGCCGCTGACGTTGCGCACAGGGAAAAGCAGTTTTATCTTGCTATGGATATGTAACATCTGTCCTCAGTTCAGCACCATGCCCACTCGTTTCCCGTTTCTGGCTTGTGTAGCTAGTGGTGAACGATGTCAGTCCTACTCCTGTCCTTTCGCTCTGACCCAGGAACCAGAGGCACATGCAGTGGAGGCTGGTTGAGAGACACCTGGCTGGGGGCCGGCAGGGAGTGGGAAGGTTGTTTTGGCCCGTGTTCCTTCTCCGGATGCCATGTCTAATTCTCATAGCACACACCCCCACTCCCCCCCGAAAGATCTGGCATTTCATTTTCTCATTCAACTTTACCAATTCAATCAAGGATCACTTTCCTAATGAGTTTGTAAGCTGCAGGCATTAAAATTCCTCCGGGCAGTTTACGCGAGGCCTGGGAAGCCCTGGGCAGCACTGGCAAGTGCAGCCTCCAGGAGGACAGGCCCATCACCCCCAGCCACACACACCTGTCCCTGCCACCATGTACTCGAGTACTACCTGTGGTTGGTGGCCAGGAAACTGGGGTTCTCTTCAATCACAAGTAGCCAAAGAGGAGCAGAATGGCTGCCGACCTGCCGCTTCCCACATTGCAGGCCCCATGTGCAGTCACTGTCCTCGTTGCAGCTGTGGAGGGCACAAGCGCCTGTCATCACTGTGCAGCAGTCTGGTCCCCAGACTGTTGGATGGTGTGTGCCCCCCCACCCCTCGCCGCCCTTCAGAGACTCTGTGGGCAGCCGTGCGGGCCTTCACCTGGCATGAACTCTCTCCCCAGGGGTCTGTGGCCTGATTGTCCCCCAGGAAGACATGCCCTTTTGCGACTCTGGCATCTGTCCGGACATCATCATGAACCCTCATGGCTTCCCATCACGCATGACGGTCAGTTGTCTGCGGCCTGTGAAGGCACTGCGTTGAGGATCATCGGCGGCCCACGGGGGTTGTCAGCTGCAGGGAGGGCCGTGCTCTCAGACCCCTGTGAAGTCTGCAGCAGGTTCCGCCCTGCTGACAGTTCTGACCCACCCTCCTCTCCAGAGAAGGACACTCCCTGAGCTCTGAGTCCCAAACCCGCCCCCAGCAGGGTCCCCTGGTTCTTTCTCACAGTCCTGGCTCCACTGCGTCCCAGCTGTGTGACCCTGGGGAAGTTACCGAGCCTCTCTGTTCCTGAAGTAGAAAACGAGGAACATGGCTCCTCTCTCATGAGGGTTTTCAGAGAGCGAACTGAGCACACACCCGCACGGCACAGCGCCGGCCTGTTCCTTCAGTGGTCACTGCCATTAGGATTGGTAGTCTCCTTCGCCTGGCTGTTAGGGAAGATAACCTGGCTGTTGGGGGGGGGGCTCACTCACTTGCTCTGTTCACACCCCACAGGTGGGGAAGTTGATCGAGCTGCTGGCGGGCAAGGCTGGCGTGTTGGATGGCCGGTTCCACTATGGCACTGCATTTGGGGGCAGTAAGGTGAAGGACGTGTGCGAAGACCTCGTCCGCCATGGCTACAATTACCTGGGAAAGGACTACGTGACGTCTGGCATCACAGGGTGAGTGGGATTTGGAGGCGTGGAGCGGTGAGCACTTTGATGAGGGTCGGGGGAGAGCCTCGAACACGGACAGTTTCCATCCCTTTAGACATCTGATCCCGGGGTGGGGGGTGCCTCTCGGGCTGCTCTCCCTTAGCAGGAAGTGGGGGGAGAGTGATGGACTAAATCAGACTTCTCTCCAGCTTTTAAGGAGCGCTTCATGCCTATGAGCTAAGATACAGGGAGTTTCGTGAGCCGCTGGGCTTGTTTCTCACGGCGTTTTGACGAGGAAGAGTAGATAAGTAGGAGTTTGACAGAGGCCATTGGCCGACCATTGTGTGCTTTGGTTCGCCAACGTTTGTCCAAGGCCAAACACAGGATGGGATAGATGTTGACCATTTAGAAAAACAGCCAGCATCCAGTGGGGCCTTCCCTGACGGCCTGACCAGAGCATCAGCCCATTCCAGCTCCTGCCTAACCCCTGCTCCGCATTCTCTTGGCGTTCCACACTGCCTGACATGCAGGGAGCAAGGCAGCCCTCATCTTCCTAAGACGGCTCCCACCTGGAGCCCAGAGCCTGCTGCACAGCATGCTCCGCACTGCTGGTTGGAGGGGGATGAAGATGGAGAGAAGTGCAGATCCGCAGCTCTCACCAAAATGGAGACGGAGAATGCAGGGGGAGCCTGGTAGGAAGTGGCCATTTAAGCCAAGGCAGAGGGCCCATTCAAGAATGTTCTCCCAGAGGAAGGAGATGAGGCCGGTCCCGTTGGAGGACAGCCAGTGGGGCAGCAAAGTGGGGCCTAGGCCACGACTGGAGACAGGGCAAAGGGCAGCCTTCCTGTTCATTTGTGAAGCGCAATCCTCCGAGCTCTTCTGAAGGGCAGAATGTAAAACTTGGTTCATGCGCGGTTTTAAAGAAGCAAATCAGTTGCTGACATTAAGTCTCTTATGTAAGGTCCCTGGGTGACAACTACTTGGCTTTCAACTCTTAGCCTAAATGTTGGATGTCCAAAAACCACCCAGCAGTCCCACAGAAGAAAGGCCTCGTGATCAGCTTACCAGAAAGTTACATTCTATTCTGTGACACGTCAGGTTGCCAGGGGTGGAAATCAGTTAAACGGCAACCAGACAAAACCCCGTGTCGTGCCTGTGGTTCTGGTAAGGGTCTAGTCACTCGGACAGGAGTTCGACACCCAGGGGCAACATGTGTGAGAACCTGGTTTGATTTGGGAGCCGGAGACCAACTATCCAGATGTGATTCAAAGGGTCAAGATCTAGAGCTGTTAAAAATCTCGAGAGCATTCTAAAATGACCTTTCCACACTGTAATAACATGACTCAGGTACTTCATGCTGGAGGCATTTTAGCAAAATCCCTTTTACAGTAAAAGAGTTGTGGTCCATTTCACAAATGGTACAGTAAACGGCGAGGGGCCCACTGCAAACCATTATCGTTGTCTGTGCGGCCAGGGCTTACATGGGACAGGAAGTCCTGCTAGCTGTCACACAGACCGCTTGAGAGATGAGTGGAAGCCGGGAGACCAATGTGAGGGTTGGTGGTCCGATGAGGACGGTGCTGAGGAGGAGCGTGCATCTGGTTTCATAAGGTGTTCTCCGAGTGTCTCGACGCAGGCCATTGAGTGCTTCTAGTACCTCAGCACCTTGTTGAGCCACTCCAGCAGACACTCTGTCAACACCTGGAGGCTTGCTTCTCAGTTAACACCTGCCGTGCCATTTGGAAATGTGTCCGTGAGTTCTTTTTGGTGTGGTGACTATATTTCTTCCATCTTCTTTTGATACCTCCTGCGCCATTCAGGACTTTGCTGATGGAGTCCTACCGTATTTCAACTTGAGACGGGTTTGTTGGTTGGTTGGTTGGTTTTTCCATTTCTCTCATCTTGAGATACGCTGAGTGTGTGCCTCAATTTTGGTTCTCTGACTCCAAGCCCTTGCACATTTCCATAGAATACTTTGTCTTCTCAAGTGCCCTTTGACATTTCTGTTCACCTCTTTCTTCCGTTTACGGGCGCTCTAGTGGTAAAGCATTGGGCTGCAATCTACAAGGTCAGCACTTCCAAAACACCAGCTGCTCCGTGGGAGAACGGTGGGGCTTTCTACTCCCGTATACAGACACAGTCATGGAAACGCACTGGGGCAGTTCTGCCCTGGCCCTGAGGCCATTCGAGTCTGCATCAACTCCATGGCAGTGAGTTTGGTTTTTTCCCCGTTTGCTTTAGATACTCTTCATTTAAGAACATGGTTCGGAGTCTCTTTTGATATCTACTTTGGGCTTTTCTTTCTCTTGTTTATTTAATGACCTTTTACTTTCTTGATTGGTGAGGTTTTTGACGTCACTGAGTTATATTCAGTTAACCTGACCCTGCCAGCCATAATCCCTTATGTGATATAATATATTTCTGGATTTCATACTCCTGTGGCTAAAGTCCCACTTTGGAGGAACAGAAGCAGGATGAGATAAATATCTGACCTTAGTTGGTGTTTTTAGGTGCCATCAATTCGGTTCCAACCTGTTGTGACCTTATGTACAACAGAGTGAAACGCTCCCCGGTCCGGCACCGCCCTCACAGTTGTTCCAACCCCTGTCTCAGCCCATCTCGTGAGGGCCGCCTTCTCTCTCACTGCCCCTCACTTTTCCAAGCACGATGTCCTTCTTCAGGGACTGGTCTCTCCTGACAACATGTCCAAAGTGTGTAAGACAGAGTTTTACCATCCTTGCCTTTAAGGAGCCCTCTGGCCGTACTTTTTCCAAGACAGATGGGTTTGTCCTTTTAGCAGTCCCTGGTATGTTCAGTAAGGAATGATCTGCTAGGGCTGAGAAAGAAAAGCTGCTTCTGTGTGACCTGGGAAGGAGCCTGGCTGATTACGATTACTAGTAGGGGCCACTTGCCTGCTGGAAATATCCTGCCCGAGGCCCCAAGTCGTACGTGCTTAACTTAGATACAGTCCAGGGTTGAGGATCGATTATTAGGTGAAAGATTATATGTTAACTTGATTGTACCATTGTACTCAATGGACTTGCCACCAAACAACCTTTCCTTAAATTGGTCTGATAAGAAAATGGGGGAAGATACTGTTAGGATTTACCTGTAATTGTGTGCAGGATTCCCTGCATCACAATTCCTGCTGCGGATAAAGTGAGCCTTCTGGGAAGCAGAGGGTGTGATCTCTAGAGCCAGGAGTGGAGTGTGTCCTCTGGACCCAGCATCTGGCATGCGCCTGTCTGGCCTTCCAATTTTGAACTCACCAGCCCCCAGCACCATGCGGGACATTTCCACAAACGCTAGTGAGTTTCTCTGGGGCACTGCAGTGATGCGAAGAACCCAGGCGCATGCGCGCATATACTGGAGAGGAGGGCGGTGAAGGAGCAGACCAGCGTCTGGAAGAGGTGGCCCTCTGGAATGTCTTCTCTCTCCAGCTCCTTGGGACTAGTTTGGTGTTCTTCCTTACAAAAGAAATTGTTGTCACAGCCTTCCTACAGTTTGTCAGGTCTTCAGTCATTAAGGCTTAATGTGCCAAACCTGTCTTTGAGATGCTCATAGAATCCTGGTGAGGCAGACTCCAGGTTGTATTTTGGTTTTTGTGCACTTGTGAGTTTCTTCAGTTTCACCCAGAAGATGCATATGAGCAATTGATGGTCTGCTTCACAGGTGGTGCCTGGCCTAGTTTGGGTTGATACTGAGCTTCTCCATCATCTCTTCCCACAAATGTAGTCGATTTGATTCCAGATATTCCATCTGGCTAAGCCCAACAGTCACCCATTTATGGTATTGAAAAATGGTATGTTCTTTTTGCATTGAAGAAATCGTTCGCCTTGCAAAATCCATCGTGAAGCCTCCAGCTTTGTCTCTACCACCACGGCTTTATGCTCCACCTGCCGATCCTTCCTCTTCGTTGTGACGCTGCATTGCCGTCCGTCATCGTGCATGCTTCTCGGGAGCGTGCTCACAGCAGCAGCTACTCAGTTTCTTCAACCCTACCTTTATTGGTTGGTGTGTGCATTTGAATTAGAGTTGTATTAACTGGTCTTCCATGTAGGTGTATAGGTATTTTCCAATCACAGGCAGCATTATACGTCAAGACAAACCTTGAAATGCTCTTTTTTTCTCATGAATGGGATGCCATGCCTCGTTAATCTCTCATTCCCAGCACATTACACCATGTAGTCGACTCAATGGCCATACCATCTATTCCAGCTCACGAATGCCTAGGACATTGATCTTTACGTGTCGTATTTCGTTTTTAACAAACTTCCGATTTTCCTGGCTCCATACTTCAAATGTCCTGCATTCTGATATTAGTGGACATGTGCAGCTGTTTCTTCTGTTGCACCACGCCCATCAGCAGGGGAAGGTCCTGACAGCGGTCATCTGTCCGCTTCGTGAAGGTCAACTCACTTTGAGGAGGCAGCGCTCCCCGGCTGGAATTTGAGTGCCTACCAATCTGAGTGGCTCGCCTCTGCCACGGTGTCAAAGTGAGTCCGTGGCTTACCCCAGAAGGGGGCAGAGTTCTCCTTGCTCCTCGACCATTCGTGGAGCCCTGGTTACTCACTGGGCTGCTAGCCACAAGGTGAACTGTGTGAAGCCACCAACCGCTCTGCGGGAGAGAAGGCTGTCACTCCCGCGAATCGTTGCCGTCTCTGAGACCTCCAGTCTCGACTCGGTGGCAGTGAGTGCGAGTCTTCTGCAGTCTGTTTGTGCTCCACTAAAACCTGGTCACTGTGGGTGCCATCGTAGGTATATGAAATGCGGCAACACGCAAGGCCCAGACAAGTGATGGCCATGACCACCCTGTGAAGCACAGCTCTGCACTGAGCCACTCAGCGACTCAGTGGACTCCACGGCAGCGGTCATGGGACTGGGTTACTTTCTGATCCAACTTTGTTGATCAGCATGGACCAAAAGTCATTTGTCCCTAGGAAATCACAAACGAGCCCCTAAACATGGAAGAAACTGCAAAACTGCCAGGGATGAGTCCGAGAAAAGTGATCTCTCGTTAACGCAAACCTGGCTCCTTAAGCCTAACCCCTCCCCCCCCCTTTGTTGCAGTGAGCCACTAGAAGCGTACATCTACTTCGGCCCCGTGTACTATCAGAAGCTGAAGCACATGGTGCTGGACAAGATGCATGCTCGAGCCCGGGGTCCGCGAGCTGTCCTCACCAGGTAAGAGAGCTGCGTTCTTACACAGGCAGCTACCTTGCTGTCCTGAACATGATGAGAGTAAACGGACCCAAGGAACCTTCTATTCCTCCCTGACAACGGTCGTTCGCTGTGCGCGCATGTGGTGCCGCGCAGAAAGCTGCATGTACCAGAGCATGTGTGCCTTTGTGCCACGTACCTATCCATACTCCTGCCTGCACCTAGGTGTGCGTGTACACAGAAAACACACACTTTATTCGGTAGCCTAAACCACATTAGAACTTTTTTTAAAAAAACTTGTGTTACTTATGCAAAAGACAACTAACTGTATTTGTATGCTTATTAGACTAAATTCAAGGTAGCCCTGGTCCCCATCCGTCCCATCCACTGTGCCTCCTCAGTTCGTGTATGTTGGTGACTGGCATGATGGCCAGGAGAGGAGATGCTACACTGCCAAGTGTCACCTGCTCTTAGTACTCTACTGCCCAGTTAGAGGAAACATGGCCAATCTCAACCAGGCCTCCTAAGAGACATTTGACGGCCAAAAACCATTGGACTTGTCATAGCTTGGATGGAGGATGTTGTTGGTATCTAGTGGACAGAGGCCTAGCTGGGTCACTCAACACCCTACAGTATACTTGTCAGCCCCCACCTGAAAGAATGACTCAGCTCACAGTGTGATGGGGGAGGTGGGGGGTATCCAGGCCTTAGAGTCAGGGAGCCAGGGGTTTGAATCTTCTCTTAAACTTGTCACACCATCATGAACCTTGGCCAGATCATTTACCTGCTCAGCTTCAGTTTCCTCTTAACGGCATTGGAGAAGTTCATACGTGTCTTCTTCACCGGTGACCGGCAGCTGCTTGAATGGAAAGCGTAGGGAGAGTCTGTCAGGGTTAGTTCAGCAACTACTGCACTGAGCGCTGCTTATATGTTTTGATGCAGGGGAGGGAGATTGGGGCAGGGACTTAGTGCTTGAGGGGTTTTCCACCCTGGGAGAGGTGTGTATGAATGACTGGATCCCTGGGCCATCTGAGACAGAGCAGATGCACTTGTCCGTTGAATTAGACACGTGCGTACTGGAAATGGGGGGAGGGGTGGTGGAGGTGGGGAGTCTCAAGGCTGCAGTGAGAGCCCTCTCCTCCACTTCCACTTCAGTTACAGCATCCACAAACGATTTCAGACGTACATAAATGTCAGAGCAGCTATTTCCTGTTTTTGCTTTGTTGTGTAAAAGAAGTTATGGCTTCAGTCTGACTTGTGTGTGTTCCATATGAAGACTGGGAGAGGCTGGGCTCTCTACTCCCTAAAGAGTTCCAGTCTCAGAAGCTCCCAGGGACAGCTCTGCCCGCGCCTGTGGCCTTGCTGTGAGCCGGCAGTGACTGGGCGGCAGCGCGTTTGTCTGTACGGAGACTGCCTTAGAGTGTGTCTGTCTGTAGCCGGTCATCTCGGACGGTTCAAGTCCAAGTGTTGGGGCCCACGTATGTGCTGATGACCTTGGCTTTGGTGGGTGAGCACTGGTGGAGGCACCCCGACTTGCCCAGGGTGCTTCCACCAGGGGTGATGCTGCCACTGTGGTGTGTGTTCATTTCAGTGTTTTCCCAAATGGGCATGACTTCCCCTAGGGGGTGCCACATGCTCCAGGGGACCTGCAAAAGCAGCTTCCCACAGGTTTCCCTGCATTCCAGGGTCTAGTGGAAGCGTTGTTCATTGTGGGCCAAGGGGCTAGGTCCTGAGTAGTTACTGTTTGTTTGGTTTGGTTGTTTTTGTTTTTTCCTGAAAAGGGAGCAACAGGGAACCTATGATTTAGACCTACTTGTAAGTTTGTCATATGTAAATTTTCTTCAAACAGATAATCTGCAACTGAAATCATTTTCCCATTTTAAATACAGAACATAGGTTGGTATCCGCTTTCTTAATTCTGAGAGACTCGCGGTTAACAACCAAGACGAAAGGTAAAAGCTATTGTAGGATAAAGCAAACAGGACTGGTGGTCCCCGCACCCTGTCCCAGAGCCCCCAGGACTGCCCTCGAGTACCCTGGGCTCCTGACTTCCAGATGTGTGCTCAGGCCCGGCAGCTGCCTAAGCCACCAGAAGTCCCTTCTAGGAACTCACTGCTGTCCAAGTTAGAAGTATCCCTCTAAGTATACTCCAAGAAGGAGGGACCAGCATGGACCACAGATCATTCTCAGTCCTGAGGAAGCGTCCATCTGGCTCAGCCAGTCAGTCCTTCCAGGAGATTCTTGAGCTACTCCAAGCGTCACTTTAAGAATCCATCTTGGTGTTTCGGCTTGTGTGTTGGTGAGTGTGTTTGCACTGGTGTCTAGTTGTAAAGCCCCTCCGGGGAGTCCTGGCACTACCTACCAGGCCCAGGTTTCTTCGTTTGCTGATAGTTTTATTGAGGTACATGTCATACACTTCTCCCATAGCTCATTCAGTCTGATTTAAGATGGTATGTCCATCCCCATTGTCTGCCGTAGTGCATCCGCCCCTCCTGTATTCATGACTGGCTCCTCGTTGCCCGCCAGCCTTTCTCTGCTTGCTCCTTGTTGCTCCTCATCCCCCCACCCCACCCCACCCTAGAGCCCCAGTGAGCCACACACCAATTCCCAGGTTTCTTCTAGTCTGTCTGGCACAGTCCTGCTGCTTTTAAGTAGCAGGTCACCATCGTCATCTATCTTTTCTCATCTGATGCCCTTGGGGTAGCAGTTTAATGTCTGTTTTGCTAATGAGTCTGAGAGACCCGTAGCCCAGTCAAGGTCACCAAGAGGAGGTGATTGGCATCCAGGTGAGTCTGCCCCAAAACCTGCAGCTGGGAGCCAGCGGCCAGTGCTGCTCCCTGCCTCCCTCTTGGTTGCTTATGATGGTAACACGTTTTTCTAATCACTTGTTCCCAGGCAGCCCACTGAAGGTCGATCTCGTGATGGCGGCCTCCGTCTTGGAGAAATGGAACGTGACTGTTTAATCGGTTATGGAGCCAGCATGCTTTTGCTGGAGCGACTCATGATTTCAAGTGACGCCTTTGAGGTTGATGTCTGTGGGCAGTGTGGACTTCTGGGGTATTCCGGCTGGTAAGTGCAGACCAGCTGTCTCTCATACCCCTGGCCTCTTTAATCACACAGATCAAGAGTTGGCCCCAAATCTTACCCTCACATTCTTCAGCCCCTGCCTGTAATCACTAGCTCACACCTCTCCTCCTGAGCATTCCTCCCTCCAGGACTCGGCGGAGACAGGCGTCCTCAGCCCACATCATAATCTGCTTTCCTCATGACAGGCATCTCAGCTTCCAAGGAGGATGGACTTTTTAGTCTTCCCTAAAGTAGCTCTTTTAGCACTCTTTTTAATGGCATCTCGGGGCACCAGTGAAAAGCCCTTGTCCGTGCATTGTTGAATCTCGGAATGACAGCATGTTATAACTTGAAGGAGCCCTGGTGGGGTAGTGGGTTGCTTATGGGACTACTAACCACAAGGCCAGCAGTTCAAAACCACCCGCCCCTTCATGGGAGAAAGACCAGGCTTTCTACTCCTGTACAGATTTACAGCCTTGGAAACCCACAGGAACAGTGCTACCCTGGTCTCTTGAATTGGAATCTACGTCTTTCTGAGGGCTTAGATGATGTCTGTCTCAGCCACTCATTCAGCAGCGTTTAGTGAGGATTTGCTTGGGGTCAGACACTGTTCTCAGTTCCAGAGAGGACTGGCTGTTCACAGGGAGCTACTCCTCCCATTCCTTCTCCTCATACATGTCATGTTTCCCTGGCTTTTCCAGCCTGGAGCCCAGTCTGGGTGACGTTACAATGTAATGGCTGGATGACCCTGAGCCTGCCAGTAGAGACTTCATGTCGCTCCCCTCCTCATGGGCCAGCTCAGAAGATGATTCTACGTATTGGGGGTCTGTGTAGCTGAACCTCTTTCCCACGTGTCAGGATTCTGTCCCATCACCCTACAGATGATGCCATCCAGCATCCTACAATGCCTGGCGCGGTCTTCCCGGAGCCCCTTAGCCACCTGGAGAGGAAGAGGAGAGCCTGCATTGTCAGGGTTGGCGGGCTCTGTGAGCCACCTTGTCCCTGCCCGGTCCCACTGCAAAGCCACCTTCCAGACAGGATCCTCCCGTCGGGCTAGCTGCCATAGCTGCACCCCAAGGGTTGGAAAGCTGGGCTGCTTGGAGCCCAGTGCCTGCCGGGTGGGCTCATGACAAGCTGGGAACCAGCCGAGGGTTGGGGGGTTTGGCGTCAAGAACCTGTGAGACTGCCAGTGGAAATAATTTCATTGTGAAACGTCTCACAGGGCTTCTGGCCCTTTGCAAGGGAGTCTTTTCAAAGGGTGGCCGCAGGGGTGGGCACAGGGTGCTGAGGGTGGAGCCAGCTCCTCTCGTTAAGGTGCCCTTGTGAGGTGCTACACTGCTAACCCAGGTCGATAGTTCAAACCCCCCATTCTCCCCTCCTCTGTGGGGAAAAGATAAAGCGATCTGTTCTCCTGAAGAGCTGCAGCTCAGAAGCCCTGGCTAGGGTCACGATGAACCGGCCTTGACCCCGGGCAGTGGGCTTCTCCCCGTCAGTGTACGGGGAGGCTTCGCATGGCTGGCTGCCAGCCATCATCATAGGCCTGCTCAGACACACACCAACTGCGCTTGCCATGGACCTGGCCGAGAGAGAGACCAAAAAAAAGCCAGTGTGCTGGGAGATATGTAGCACCCGCGGGGGTCACGGGTCCTAGGCTTCAAATGCAGCACAAGGCTTTGTGAAGAACTCTGACAGGGTGGTGTTGGAGAGTCTTTGAAACTAAGGGTCAGGAAACTTGAAAAAACGTTTCCCTCTCCCCCCAGAGAAAAAGAACAGACACAGTGCCTGGCTCTCTAGTGCATTTGGGAAAGCTGACCCCACCCTGCTGGACACACAGGGGAGGACTGTGCGGTGGACTGTCCCCACCCCACGCAGAGCAGCTCATCTGCTTCCCACCTAGTTCAGAGACCATCGGTGGCAGCACCCAGCTCCCGAGCCCGTGGGTGCAGGGTGTATTATATTTGCAGCCCTTTGAAAGAAGACCAAGTCAGGGTATGCTTTTGGTTCAAGGGTCTTTACTGTAACTTGGCCATCATGTGCTGTAGGCCTGGACTCAAGTGGCCTACGTCTGCCCTCATTGTCAACAGAGAGCAATCCGGCCCGCTGCTGGCCAGGGCCCTCAGAGACTGCTCTCCTTGCCTTGCCACCCTTACCTGACCGCCGCCTGGGGCTGGTGCTGGAGGAGGAAGCTGCTCTCTAATGAGCCGCACAATGGAGACTGGGTAATTAGAGCAGCTCAGACCCGTAACTGGCCTTTTGTCAGTGATTTGCACATTAGTGAGGCATTGCTATGGGGATGTTTACAGCAGGGCCGTTGTTCCTTGTTCTGCAGAAGTCACAAAAGAGAAGGCCAGCAGGAAGGGTGAGGGTGGGGGCTCCCTGTGAAGATAATGAGCTCCTGAAAGGTGTGTCACTGGACAGTCCTGTCTCGGCTGGTGCCGCCTCTGCCCTGGGAGCTCCGTTTCTCCCCTTGTTTGGGTCACACTCCGGGCTCGGGGAAACGGCCTGCACACAGGTTAAAGGACTGAAAACATTCTGATAAATATATATTTTCTTTAGTTTAAGATGCATTTCTAGAGCAAGAGAGAGGTCATCTTTATATAGAGGTGCATATTGAAGCCTTTTAGATGGTGGAGAAATATCAGGTAATCAAGATTGGTAAGCTTTCTAGGTGATGAATCGGAGCCCATGGGAATTCCGACTAGATCCGCGTGGTGTGGGGCCCAGAGCAGATCAGGCAGCAGTAGTCCTGTGTGGCCGTCTCTCCAGTTCAGAGCCTGAGCATGTTCCTGAATGTATTTGATCAATGCAGGCGTGTTAACGATCCTCATTCTAAAACTATAGTGCTTGAATGAGGCCTTCATGCAATTTTTTAAGAGGAATCCTGGTGGCATGGGGGGTACGCATTAAAGTGCTAGCCTCAGGGCCAGCATCTTGAAGCCACGAGCTGTTCCCAGGAGAAAGACAGACTTTCCACGCCCATATGGAGTTCCAGTCTGGAAACCGCCGAGGGCAGTTCTGCCCTGTCCCGATGCAGCTGTGTGAGACAGAATTGATCAGATGAGAGAGAGTTTGTGTAATCATTTAAGAAAAAGTAACTCACCAACTTTACCTTCTACTGTTGATGTGATCAGGATGTGTCGACCCTGCAGTGGCCTAGTGCAGTCTCAAGTCCACGGCCATCACTGCCCACCTCTGATCACTGGGGAACTCCTCACCCCACAGAGTCAAGTGCCATGATTCTTCAATTCTCAGCCTCCACGCTTTCTTTTTCTAAATACAGTTTTCCTACCTGTGAAAATGACCCCTGCTCACGGTAAACATTTCCCAACTTCACAAACCTCACAGAGGAAAGGGGCCGCCACCTCCAGGTTCCAGGTGATGTTAGAACCCCATGCCAGTCCCAAACCCATCGGAAGGGCCCTCTGAGAATCAGACTATTCGGTGAAATGCCCCCTTCACAGCACCCTGGGACCTGCAGGCCCCTGCATTTCAGTGAGCATGGGTCTGCTTCAGCATGCTTCGTGACTGGACCGGGCCTGTTCTTGTCTGGAAACATCTGAAACCACAGAACCAGTTGCCTAGTGGGCATTGAACTGGTCTTCTGCTTTGCGTTACTAGAAATCACTTACCTGCTGCTGCTTGTCAGTAATCATGTCCTCCGGCTGCTTTCAGGGCTCTCTATCTGCAGTTTCATTTTGTGTGTGTGTGTGTGTGTGTGTGTGTGTGTGTGCTTGCTTCTGAACGCTTTTGAAGCCTATCTGCCACATTTGTGCTTACTAAACAAAGAGCAGGCACATGTACCTGCCTCACTGCCCTCCTGCACGGCGCGTCCTCTTGTTCCTCACCAAGGACTCTCCATCCTGGTCCTGGTTAGCCGTGAGTCTTTTACATCTCGGTCTGCTAGTCCCCACCTGTAGCCTGAAAGGACCTGTGTCTCTACCGCTTCTATATCGAGCTTAAACTGTGGCCCTATGGGCCCAGCTGCGCCGGATCCTTGAGGAGTAGAGGGAAGCCATATTTGGAATTCATTTTCCCAAGATCCTTTCTTTCCTCGTAGCTATTGAGGGTAGAAAAAAGTTAGAGCAAAGACAATCTTCATCGGAATCAAAGCAGGTTTGTTAGAAACACACAGGCTGTTCTAGTGATTGAGCAGGGCTTCGTATGCATGTGGGCATGCGCGAGCGCACACACACACACACGCGCGGGTTGTATGCCAGGGATGGCGCATGGGAAGTCCAGTAGCTTCTGTACTACTAGGAAAAGCTGAGCTTGAAGAGCAAGGGAAATCCCGAGCATCCGATTGGCTGTTGTTCTCCTCTGTGAAACTTGGGTATTTCCCATCAGTGTTGCTGTTAGTGACTGTCACTTCGGCTCCAACTCCACGACCTTATGTGGAAGAGCTTAAAGCACCGCTGGTCCTGCCCTGTCCTCACAGTGTCCATCTCCAAAAGGTCTCCCTCATTTTACTGGCCCTCCACATGACCAAGCACGATGGCCTTTTCCAAAGATTGACTTATCCGAAGCAAGCAAGATGAAGCCCAGCTTTCCTGCTCTCCGCAGAGCATTCTGGGCGCTTTCTCTAAAACCAGTGCTCCAGCCAGCACCACGATTCAAGTTGTTGAATGTACCTGCGTCAGAGATGGGAGACGATTTTAAAAGACCATTAGCCCTCAGTCAGAGTGACATCTTTGCTTGCTAACCCTCCAGAGAGGTCTTCTTCAGCTGGTTCCCCAGGGCAGGGCGTCTGGACTGTTGCTGTTGGGGGCGTGGATGCTTAATGCCAGTAGAATGAGGCCCTTTTTCTTCACCCACACTCGTGTGGGAAAGACCAGGTACGTGGAGATTGAACCAGTTGAAACCATATTCAACCATGAAAAGAAACCTAAATGGGTGCATTTCAGCGGTTCAGACTTAATAAGCTCGCTCAAAAGAAGTATATAGGCGGCTTCTTGCGTTTTAAGGAGAAAGATCTTGAAGGGGCTGTTAAAAACCGAGCGAGGGCGCATTTTATACATGTATGATAGTGACTGGCCGTCTTTGGGGGCATGGGAACAGAGTTCTGTGGCAGCGTCCTCGCTTCCTGGGTGCGACCCTGCCTCTCCGAGTCCCCCTCTAACCGTTGCCCTCTCGGATCCAGGTGCCATTACTGCAAGTCGTCGTGCCACGTGTCTTCCCTGCGCATCCCCTACGCCTGCAAGCTGCTCTTCCAGGAACTGCAGTCCATGAACATCATCCCCAGGTTGAGACTCTCCAAGTACAATGAGTAGAGGTGGAAGGCACGCCTCTGGAAAGGAGGCATCGGTGTGCCCCTCTCAGCGGAGCTGCCGCTCCTGTGACTCGTCAGCTGGGTGTCCCGGAGAGGCGGATCGCACAGCCCAGAAGGCGAGAAAGTCCGAGATGCCGAGCCCTGGCCGCTCGCGAGACAGCAGCAGCGGGGCCCTGTGCAGCCAGCTTGACTCACGACAGAAAGGGCCGGAAAGACAAATAAACTTGTTTTATGCTCCCATGTCTTGGTATTTTCCTACCTTCTAAAAAGGAATGTGGGGTTCGCGTCTCCGTGCTGCTGTCTAGCTGGCACACACAGGATGAGAACCCGTGCAAGGGACAGAGTGGCCCTAGGCGGTGACCATGACCCTGACTGTGGAGCAGGAAGTGGAGGAAGGAGGCGGCCTGTGTGATAAAGGAATGGCTTCCTTGCCAGGTGCTGCTGAGGGAAGGGCTGCCCCCGCCGTAGAGTGTGCCCTTATACACCGGGGCATCTCCGAAGCCCCGCCTTCTACGTCTGCCAACAAGGCCACCTTTTCTTAGGGCCTCTCTTACTCCTCCTTAGGGCAGTAGTTCTCCACCTTCCTAATGCCGTGACCCGTTAATTCAGTTCCCCGTGTTGCGGTGACCCCCAACCACAAAATTATTTCTGTTGCTACTTCATAACTAATTTTGCTGTTCTGAATCATACTGTAACTATCTGATTGCAGGATTTATTAGATGACCCCTGTGAAAGGGTTGTTTGACCCCCAAAGGAGTCCAGACCCACAGGTTGAGAACCACTGCCATAGAGGCTCCGGCTAGTACTGCCCTGCAGTTAATGTGGGTTGAATGTCTGAACACAGTCCTTGGGTGCTCTTTCATTTCTCTGCCCCTACCACTGTTGTGCCAGCGATGTTCTCTTTACCTGGCAGCCTGCCTTCCCTGTTTCTTCATTAGCCTCCCCGCGGCCAGAGCAGTACCTGTGCTGAGGATTATGGGTAAAATCAGAGTAATGACCTGCGATTGCTTCCCCTCGGGTGGGACATTGAACTTTAGTCGCCCAGGACACTGCCAGATTTTAGACTCCAGGGCGGCTAACCCAAAGGTTAGAGGTGCAGGTTCACCCAAGCAGGGCACATGGGCCTGAAGGCCTGATGATCGACTACCTAAGAATGGGCCGTTGAAGCCTTTTTCAGCCTGGCACACGTGGGGTTGTCAGGGGTAACTCAGTGGCACCTGGTGGTGGTTGTGGCAGGACAGGAGGAGCTGCGGTGCCACTGGCCTTGCACAAAGCATGTTCCAAACTCGTGCGCACAGTACCCCTCAGACGAGAGAGAGGTACCAGGGAACCGGAGAAGCCATTGGCATGAGAGCCACTTACCATCCCTGCCTTGTCTTCACAGGAAGTTCAGGCCCTGGTAGGCATCTTAGCAAAAGCAATGAAAGATGCGCCCCCCCCCTCCTGCCGAGCAGGCCCCCCTCCGGTGTCACTTTAAAAACCAACAAAACTCATTGCTATTGACTTGATCCCAACTCCGCCAGGTTCTCCTGGCATCTCCCCATCGCGTCAAGAATATGGTGGGCAAGGCCAAGAGAGTACGCCGAATGCCCGGATGTTTGGCACTGTGGAATAAGCATGGTGTTCAAAGCCACCAGCTTCTTCACAGGAGAAAGCAGAGGCTGACTGCTGCAGCAAGCGTGCCGTCTCAGCAGGCTCAGAATCGACTCGATGGCAGCGGGTATGGGTTTGCCTTCCGTTCTCTGACATGTAGTTCTCCACATTGATGGTCCAGAAAGGTGACTGTGCTGGATTGGACATAAAGAATGCAAGTATGCCCTGTGGGTCATTGACACTGATTTCTAGGGTGGCTGTTTCCCATCGCGGGTCAACTGCAGTTACCAACTCCATCTGCGCTGCCCTAACACAGGCACCTGCAGTGCGCCCCTCCCACTAACTCGCCAGAAGGCGCTTTATCACTCAGCCCTGGGGGAGAGGACTGTATTAAGGCCACAGAGGGGACAGGATGTGGCCTCACCACAGCAGAGACAGCCATGTCCGGTTGTCACACGACACGTCCTGCAATCAACACTACGGTTCAACCTAACTGGTGCTAACAAAGATTGCTTATGCATCGGACTGCGATTCACAGGGTCAGCAGTTCAAAGCCACCAGCCGCTCCGCTGGAAAAGTATTGGACTTTCTACACTAAAGAGTTACAGTCTCAGAAGCCCACAGGGGTGGGGGGCTCACTGTGCATCAGCATTGGCTAGATGGCGGTGATAAGGTTTGGAAAGACCAGCATTACAAGTCTCTTTAGACCAGTGGTTCTCAACCTCCCTAATGCCATGACCCTTTCGCACAGTTCCTCATGGTGACGACACCCCCCCCCCCAACCTGCTTTAGACCAAGGGTGGGGAAGCTTTTCGCTGCCAAGGGCCATTTGGGTTTTTTTTTTTTCACTTAAAAGGAATTTATGGATTAATGAAATGAAAGTATTTCTTCAAATACTTTCATCTTTCCTTCATTTTTCTGTTTAATCGTTTTATTAGGGGCTCATACAACTCTTACTACAATCCATACATACATCAATTGTGTAAAGCACATTTGTACATTCTTGGCCCTCATCATTCTCAAAACACATTTGGGTATTTATAATATCACTCTTGGGCCATCCTAATTAAACACTTGATTAACTCACCCTTAATTGGACAGCCGGAACGGATTCTCTCTGAAGAGGTGTGTGTTAGCTGGTCGTAATGATGACACGGGCTTTAGACCAGGCATTGCCACCTCTGCTTTATGTATACCTTAAAGAAATGGAGGTACCACGGGCTGGCTGACCCCCACCCCCCCAGAGGCCCACCTTACAACCAGGGAGCAGCAATGGTTGTTGACCAAACTTGCAGTTTCAACCATAATCCAGTTTTCAGTCACACAGCATGGCGTGCGGGTGCGCACGGGCACCTTCTCACCTTGCTTTGGGGGCAAATGCTGCCCTTTTGGTCTCCCGTGGTTAATTATTCTAAGGAATATCTCCCTCCCAAGTGTCTCCTCGTTTCGTAGGCCTTTTTATTTGTCTGAAAGTGAAAGGTGGATGTGGGGGTGTTAGCAATAAAGATGTGTGCGCCTATGTTTCACTCTCGGTCGCGCTGACCTCCGGTCAAAGCTGGCTCAAGAGCAAACCCCCCTGTGGGTTTCCCAGACTAACTTTACGGGAGTAGAAAGCCCAGTCTTTTTCCCTTAGAACTGTGGGTGGTTTCAGACTGCCAACCATGCGGATCCCAACCCAAAGCGTAACCAGTGCACCAGCAGGGCTCCAGAAGGTTTCTAGCAAGCTTATTTGCAGTAGCCCCCCCCCCCCCGCATAAGTAACGCATGCCCGACAGCAATCGAATGCGCAGTTGTAGTGTGTTCTTGATGCGGAATACTAAAGAGCGATGAAACCAACTGCTTTCACGTGTCAAGGTCTCACTAACCGCACGGAGGGGGCTGTTCAAGAAGGACCTGCTGCCTGCTGGGAGGTTCCATCGATGGAAAGTTAAGAATGGGGTGACACTGTAAGAAGTCAAGAGCACGGCTCCTCCCCGCAGAAGGCAGAAGGGGTAGCTCTTGGTGACCCTCTTTTCCTGCGGTTGCTTTGAGAGCTGTGCCCACTTCATGAAAATCAGTTGAGCTCTACACTCAGGGTTTTCACTTTTCTGAAAGTGTGTTATATTTTCATCCATTTTTTAACCTACTAATTGGCAAAGTGGTTAAGAATACAGGGCCAGATATAATCTGTGTGTCAATCTGTTCACTTAGTAAATATGTCACCCAAATACAGCTTATTTTAAAATTCCCCTATCTCCAAAATAGGGAGAGTAGTATCAACTCGGAAACCATTTGCCACCAAGTTGGTAGTGACTCACAGCACCCCCCGTGTGTGTAGAACAGGGCCCCAGGGTGTTCCTAGTGGCTGGTGTTTTAAGAAGCGGCTCTCCAGGCCTTGCTGCCAAGGAGCTCCTGGGGGGACTCAAACCTCCAACCTTTCTGTCAGCAGCTGAGTGTGCTGCCCGTTGACACCCACCCAGGGACTCATCTCGGACTCTCACTTAGAAAGACCTAGGGCGGTCTTAAAGATGAGACGTGACGCTGCACCTTCAAGGCCTAGTGTGGGGCCTGGCCCACAAGTGTCCATTGATGGCAGGCTGATCATGGCCCTTCCTGACCGCTGCCTGCCCTCCTCGGCTTCAGCCTCAAAGCACCGCCCCAGCTTCTTTTGCAAGAGGGGGTGTGAAAATGAGCACCAAGTGCAGAATCGCTCAGCTTTTGCCAAAGCTGTTTGTGAAAAGCTGTCCTGTTCCACGGTGACAGGAGGAAGGAAGGTGGTAGAATTAAGAGAAACACACTCCCCTGGAACCACCATTAAGCTCTGACATCAAAGGGAAGTGTAGGCATGCCCCCCCAACCCCCCATAGCTGCTCAGAACCCATCTGAGCCAGCTCAGTCAAAACGCTTCCAGGTGCTGGGCGGCCAGAGACTTTGGGTTCCACAGACCGTCCCCCCACCTCCTAGAGTCATTGATGGGGTGCTACCTGGTGGGATTGTTTTCAGCTGCCTCGGTGTTGAGGCCAACACCTTGCGTTGCAGTAATGAGTTGCATGAGAGTGGCGTGTTAGGGGCCACTGCATGCCAGGCTGTCTGAGTCACAGAAGCTGGGGGCCCAGAGCCTGTGGGTCCCTCTGCTGTGCAGGGACCAGTCAGGAAAATGGCTGTAAACGTCTCACCTCTTGACACCCACGGTGACCCCAGATGTGACTTGAGCCCCATGGGTTTCATTTGCTGACCCAAAGCTGCATCTTACGGCCTTGGCCCCACAGGGCCAGGCTCCAGACGCAGTTCCGAGCTCGGTGTGGGCGGGTCACCCGTGTGATCAGGATGTCGTGGCGGCATTCCCCAGGGTCACCTGGAGTCACCGATCTCATGCGATGACGTTAAAGTCGTCTTTCAAGCCCCGGTAAGCATGCTCATTCCACGCGTGATAAATGTTCAGTCTGGCTAGCCCCCCACCGCCACCCCTCCCCCACTGATGGAGGCCAGGAGCGATGTGGCTAAGTTAAAACAGGTGGTGGATCCAGGCCGCAGGCACGACATTCGCATTTCCACGCCATCCCATGCATGCGGAGTGGAGGGGGTGCATTTGCTGTAGAAGCCCCTGTGATTGGCATTCGCAGAGCCTGGAATGACAGCACCCATCCCGCCTGGTTGTTAGAAGCACTTACCCGTCAACCCAGGAGAAAGACGCGGAGGTCTTCATCTACACTGGTTTCCCGCCTTGGAAACGAGGGCGCAGCCCAGCTCTGTTCCACAGTGCCGCTGTGCGTCTCCATCGACTCCATGGCACTGGCCTTGTGCTTGTGGGTGGTGCGGTGGCTAGGTGCTGGACGGCCACCCGAGAGGAACCCATCAGCCTCCCCTTGGGAGAAAAGCCCTGGCAATCTACTCCGTAAAGATGGCATCCTAGGAGTGCTCGGGGGCAGTGCCACCCATCCCATAGGGTTCAACTCCACAGCAGCCACCCAGCAAGTGGGTTAAATAACTCTTACGAGCTCCCGGGACGGGCACAGAAGTCGGACGCAGCTGGGGGCGGGAGGTCTGGGTCAGTGGTTCTCATTGTGTGTGAGGTGGGGGTGGGCAAGGGGGTGTGTCCCTGAACCAGTAACATCAGCGTCACCTGGGAATTGGTTCCAACTGCAAATTTGTAGGTTCCTCCTCAGACCCGATGATTTCGGTAACTGGGGGCAGGACCCAGCAAGTCTCCAGGGGAAGCCAATGAATCTACAAGCATGAGACTCCCTGTTGTAGGCACCGACATGAGCTTTGGCATTTTACTTTCCAAAGATCCAACAAATGTGTCTTGTAAGAAGTCCAATCCGAGCGCGTCTTGAAGGCCAGGATGGTGCGACTTGGTCTCCCATCCTTGGTACGTGTTGACAGGAGAGACCAGTCCCTGGAGGAGGACATTGTGTTTGGGAGAAAAGAGGGTCATCGAACAAGGGGAAGTCCCTCGACAAGGTGGATTGACACAGAGCTTCGGCAATAGGCTGAGACTTAAGTACCCTTGTGAGCTGGTGCAGGGTTGCCAGTTCCGTTCTGTTCTGTACAGGGTCGCTGTGAGCTGGAACCGGCTCAGTGATACCTCACAGAAATCATGCCCAAGTAGCCACGGCCGTTTGTCCATCAGCTTGTCATCCTGTGGTTTGCATGCTGCTGGGGTGCGTGTAACTCCATCCCTCCAGGCTCGCAGGTTTCCGTTGAGCTTCCAGAGAAAGAGGCTTTCTGCTTCTGGGAACCTCGCCGCTGAGAACCTGACAACAACCAGCAGACAGTTGTCCCTTCCAGTGCCGGGAGATGAGCCCCTTGGGTGGAAACACTCAAAATCCAACTGGCGAAAAGCTGTCTTCTCGAGGGAGAGTCAGCCATAAAGCCACGCTGGCCTCAGGACCTTCTTCGCGGATGGGGCGTGACTCAAAATGAAAAGAAGCAACTGTCAACATCGATTAATAATCAGAACATGGAATGTACAAAGCATAAATCTGGGGGAAATGGAAATGATAAAAATGAAATCCATGGCATTTTCCACAACTTCCAAGTGTCCCAGATGAACGTGTTTCAGTGGAGCTGAACATGTAAACATTGAAACTCTTCGCATTCCAAAAAACTCACTGCCATTGAGTTGATGCCAACTCCTAGTACCCTGAAGGACAGGGTAGAACTATCCCCTGGCTTCCTAGACTCTGACTTTCTACAGAAGTAGGAAGCTTTGTCTCTCTTCCAAGGAGTAGCTGGTGGTTTCAAACTACTGACCTCATCGTTAGCAGCCCAACACATAACCACCAAGCCATCAGGACTGCCTATCCTGGGCCTTAGTGTATGGATAGTGGCCATTTTGAATCCGACCATCATGGTTTACTAAGCCGGGAACGACAGACTACAAGACTAGTGGTGTTGCTTCATCCTCACAAAGGACCAGAGCCGATCTGAAGGGCAGTGCTGTCTGCGATCACACAGCATCCATATGCCTACAAGGAAGTCCAGTTAGTACAACCGTTACTGAAATGTACACGCCAACAACCAATGCCAGCAGTGAGCGCGGTGAATTCTACCAACTTCTTCTATCCAAAGTTGGTTAAACATACACTCGAGATGAATTAATAACTATTGGTCATTGGAATGCCAAAGTTCGAAAGAAAGGAAGGATCCCTAATTGGAAATAGATGCCTTGGGGAGACAAGTGAAGCTGGAGAGCCTACTATAGAATTTGGCAACATTAATGACTTCCTCATTGAAAACACCCATTTTTAACAAACTAAAGAGCAGCCAGATACATAGATCTCACCAGGAATTAATCGGCTGTCTCCATGGGAAAAGTCCATGGAGAAACTCAATATTAGCAGCCAAAACAAGACCAGGGGCTGACTGTGGAACAGACCACCAACTGCTCGTATATAAATTTAGATTGAAGGTGAAAATTAAATCAAGTCTACGAGAGCCAAAATGCCACCCTAAGTATATCCCATCTGAATTTAGAAAACCTCTCCAGGGCTGATTGGACATATTCGACATTATTGACCAAAGGCGTGGAAGAACGTCAAGAACAGCATACATGAAGAAAGTGAAAGATCATCAAAAAGAGAGGAAAGAAAGAAAAGATCAGAATGGATGTCAGGCATCATCAGAACAAAAAATCTAACCATAGTGAATGAGCCGGGGGAGTGTGGAGTGGAGATCCAAAGCCCATTTGTCAACCACTGGACATCCCCTTACAGAAGGGTCTCAGGGAGGAGATGAGCCAGTCAGGGTACGATGTAGCAACAATGAAAAATACAACTTTCCTCTAGTTCCTAAATGCTTCCTCCGCCCCCACTATCATGATCTCAATTCTACCTTACAAAGCTGGCTAGACCAGAGGATGTACACCGTACAGATAGGAACTGGAGACACAGGGAATCCCAGGGTAGATGATCCCTTCAGGAACAGTGGTGTGAGTGGAGATCCTGGGTGGGTAGAGGGAGAGTGGGTTGGAAAGGGGGAACTGATTACAAGGATCTACATGTGACCTCCTCCCTGGGGAACGGACAACAGAAAAGTGGGTGAAGGGAGACGTCAGACAAGTCAAGATATGACAAAATAATAATTCATAAATTACTAAGGGTTCATGAGGGAGGGGGTAGTGGGGAGGGAGGTGAAAAATGAGGACCTGATGCCAGGGGTTAACTGGAGAGCAGATGTTTTGAGAATGACGAGGGCAATGAATATACAAATGTGCTTTACATAATTGATGTATGTATGGATTGTGATAAGAGTTGTATGAGTCCCTAATAAAACGATTTAAAATAATGAATGTCTGAAGAAACTCTGAACCTTCCTCATGATCACAAAGTAACTAACAAATGGAAGGAATGAGGAAGTAAAAAAAATTCTGAAACGAAAAATTTCAAAGGGTAATTCAAGAAGACAAAGTAGTGTAAGATATGACTAAATAATAATTTATAAATTAGCAAGGGCTCATGAGGGAGGGAAGAGTGGGGAGGGAGGAGAAAAAATGAGGAGCTGATGCCCAGGGGCTTAAGTGGAGAGCAAATGTTTTGAGATGATGAGGGCAACGCATGTACAAATGTGCTTTACACAGTTGATGAGTGTCTGGATTGCGATAAGAGTTGTATGAGCCCCTAATAAAACAACAAAACAAAGTAAAGTATCATAAAGTCAAGAAATGAGCAAAGACCTGGAGCTGGAAAGCCAGGAGGGAAGAGCACACTCGGTGTGTATCAAGCGGGACAGACCGGTGAGGAAACTCGAGCCCCGAGCTGCTGTACTGGAGAGTTCTACAGCAATTTCTGCATTCTGTTGGGTCACCTTGCTTTGGGATGAGCATCAATTTGCCTCTCTTGTAGTTTGTTAGGCAAGAAGCTGTCTTCCGTATTTCTTAGCACAGCTGAGTGCCTACCGTGCTTCATCAGTCACTGAAACTTCCATTGATTGCCTATTAGTTCCTCAAGCCTTGCTTTCACTAGCGCCCCCAGTGCCGCTTCAACTTCGTCCTTCAATACCATTGGTTCTTGATCATACGCTGCTCTTGGAATAGTTGTGTGCCGACCCATTCTTTTTGGTTCCGTAACTCTGAGTATTCCTCCACCTTCTCCCCATGCATGCTGACACAAAGCAACCTTGTAGGACAGGGTAGGACTGCACAGGGGCCAAGGGGAAATCAGTCGACCCGAGCAAGGCAATACTGTGTGCTTTGAAATCAGGAGAATGGGCATCAGGCATCAGGGCATCCCTTCACTGTACTTCTTACAAATCAGCCGAGAAGCCGGACTCCGTGACAAAGAAGGTGGCTTTGCGATAGGAGAACGGTTCTTTAAAACCCTCTCTATGCAAAAAGCACAACGTTCTTGGTGAAATCGAGGAGAGCTTGAAGCACCTATTGATGGAGATCAAGTATTGCAGCCTTGGGTGTGAACGGCAGCTCAACATAAAGAAAACAGACAGCCTCACAACTGGACCAATGGAGAGCATCATCCTAAACAGAGAAAACATTGAAGTTGTCAAGGATAATTGACTTTGGGGATAGCAGGCCAACGTAATCGTCCCCCCCACCCCAACCCCATGCCATCAGATGTAAATGGCATCAGATATGACTGAGCATATATTGGCCACTAAGTTAAAGATGTACAGACAGATGCTCCTTAGAAGAGGCGGTGGTGAGAGTTTGTCTCACGGACTTTGGACGTGTTATCAAGGGGATGCCATCCTTGGTCAGTGACAAAGAAGACCTTCAGTGAGGTGGATGGACATGGTGGCGGCAGCCGTTGGGTCAAACCTAACACTGACCGTGAGGCTGATGTAGAGCCAGATGGTGCTGGTTCCATGTACACACGATCCCTAAGGGTCCACACCTGCTCAACGGCTCCCAACTAGTGAAGAAGGTCTCATTGCTGCTGTGCTAGAGCGGGAGCTGCCTTCGATTCCACTCCAATTCGCAGCAGCCCCAAGTACAACCAAATGAAAGGAGGCCCAGCCCTGTCCCATCTTCACAATGGCCCCTCAGCTCTAGTCCACTGATGCATCTGTGTGCCTTCCAGCACTTGCTAACGGAAAACCCAAACTCACTGCCATCGAGTCAATGCTGACTCACAGCGACCCCCTGACTCACAGCGACCCGCTGAGAATAGAGCTGCTCATGGGAGTAGAAAGTGCAATCTCTCTCCAGCAGAGCTGCCAGTGGTTTCGAACTGCAGACCCTTTGGATAGCGCCCAAACACATGACCACTAAGCCACCAGGGGTCCTTTATCAGGTAATAAACAGTCTGCCGAAGCAAATCTCCAGGCCTGCCTTCTTACTGCGCCTTCGTCTGGAAGCTTTGCGGAGGCCTGTCCACCATGGGTAACCCTGCTGGTATTGGAACCACTTCTAACTGCACAGAGCTGCCAAGTTCACGGTGCCCCGTTAGCCACTACAGCCCAGCAAACTGACAGCTGGGTCATGGGTTTCTACTGGGCCGTGTTCTTAGGAGAGCTGATGTTAGAGGCATTAAAGGGTGTCTGGAACATCCCCATTCTTCACACTTGCCCACAGCCTGGTCTTATTTTATCTAGCTCGTTCTCTTTTTCTGTTAATCAAAGTCTTATGCTGACTTTCACCGTCTCCCCAGCTCTCCATCTGCCTGCCTGCCTGCCTGCCACGGGGCCAGGACTATTGGCTCCGCCGTCTTGCCCAGCGCTGAGAGCTCTGCCCTCCCTCGACCCTGTGTGAATAAACAGGCTCAGCAGTGCTAGGGAGAGCCCTACTAGGGGAGCCAGGGCACCGCCAGTGTTTAAGAGACAGCAATAAGGCTCGGCCCCTGGAGCAGACAGCTCGGCCTCAACAACTTCCCTTTCTGAGTGGCTGGGAGTAGTTCTTCAGCTTGACCCTGGGACATGTAAGTCAACAACCTGTCAGCCCCTGAAACGCATACATGTGGGTCCAGAACACGCCAGGGGAGGCTGGTGGTGTTGCCGTTACCTATCTCTGCCTGCTGGGAGAGTTCTTTTAATTATCTTATTCCGGATCAGATGTTAGGAAAATCCAGGAGCAAATATTTGCAGATGAAGAGACAGCGCAGTGCCGAGAGAACAGATGCCATCGAGTCGGGGGGCAAATGCACATGGGGGGTGGGGGGCGGCGTCAAGAAGTTCATGGAAGGCGGGGGTAGGGGGGCTTCAAGAAATTCATGCAAAAGCTCCATTCTCTTTCCCTCAAACGTCTTGAAGGCCCCTCATCCATGTGCTTCCCGTCGGAGGCTGGCCCTCCTTGACAGCCGCCCTGCTCAGCCAAGGCAACGTATTCTCCTGAACCTGAATCTGGCCGCACACCCGAGCTAAGGGAAGCTCAGCCCAGGCGGCCCTGACCCATTGACAAGCACCGTGGGCAGGCAGAGAACTTGGGCTCTGTACACAGGCAGCCTGCCTTCCGACTCTGGCTCCCCTGCCTACTGATTCTTGGGCAAATCCCTTTGCAGCCCTGTCTTCCTCCGTGGAAATAGGGTTGTAAGAGTACCTGCTCGCTCTCTGGCAGCTCGGGACTGAAGTGCAAGTAACCGTCGCCTTGATTCTCCAAAGGCTCTGCAGGTTTTCCTCTCTTGTCCGGTCAGCCGTCTCAGTCCATATGCGGAGGAACATTGGTGTCACAGCAGTGGCACTTAAGGAACTTGATCCTACACAGAAACTTTTTTTTTAATGCACACATCTCCAACAGATTTATTATTTTTTTTTTTTGAAAAGCATGAATTGTGAGGAAAGAAAAAAAACATGAGGCAGGGCAAAGTATGGAATAGAAAATAAATACAAATGTAAGCCGTTTTGCTAATTGCTTTATAACCACAAAGGAGTCCAGAGGAGGTCCTGTACCAAACGACACAAAAAGCTTCAAAGGTGGGAGGTGTTCCTAGCAAGGCTCAAGAGTCCAGTCTCTGGTATTTGGAATTTAGGCGGCAGTCCTTGGTTTTGGATGGATCACTGGGTGTGTGGGCACAATCCATGCTTTAACCAGATTTGAACAGAAGGATGGCCACTTGGCCCAGGTAGAAGTAAATGAAGTGCTTCGTTTCATGTGTCACATAACTACCAAAGTTTCTGCCCGCAATGCAGTGCCAAGTGGGACTGTACTTCTTGTCAAACTCATCTTGATGTGGCCGCAATGTCCTTCTCTGTGTTGTATTTCTCCAGCGCCTGAGTCGCGCACTCCACCGAATCCTGTTGCATCTCCTCCGACATGTCAGCATTTTTGATCACGGCCTTTCGGTCGCACATGGTCACCGTGAAGCGCGGACTAGCCGACTGCGACGGTCCTGGGAGAGGGGGTTAGAGCGGCTCAAACACAGCGAGAGCCGTCGCTACCGAAGCCGTGGCGCATCTCTATACAGAAACTTTTTGTGGACAAAATAAGAGAATACAAATCTAAGCGACAGGCATCTGGAGGACCTGTTGATGCTGGCCCAGAATATCAGCAGGAGATGGAGAAGGAGCTTTTTAAGCTCAAGCAAATGTTTGGTAAAGCAGACATGAATACGTTCCCTAGCTTCACGTTTGAAGATCCCAAATTTGAAGCCGTTGAAAAACCTCAATCCTGAAGCAATATGTAAAATCAATCTGGTAATTTGTCATGGGTTAGTTGGAGAATTAAGCAGTAATCAATAAACATGTTTAACAGTTAAAAAAAAAAAAAGAGTACCTGCTCATAAGGCGGGTGGGGTCAATCATCGGAAGCCTCTTTCCCGCACGTGCCCGTCATCTGAACTGAGTGTCAGCTAGCACTGCCATCAGAGCTCGGCGGGGGGAATGGGCAAGGCCTGAGGGCACGGTGGTCACGAGCTGGACCGCTCCCGGCAAGGTCAGCCATTGGAGCCCACCAGCTGCCCCTGGGGAGCAAGACGAGGCTTTCTGCTACAGAGAATGCTCCTCTTTCAAGCCCACAGGGACAGTCCGCTCTGTCCTGCAGGCTCGCCAGGAGTCACGGCAGGGTGTTTCCCTTTGGCGGTGAATGCTGCTCACACACTTGGCTGCTAACTGAAACGCTCCGGTCCACCCAGGGGCAACTTGGAAGAAAGGGCTGGGGTCCATGGGAAAATTTGCCATAGACAAGCTGGTGGCGCACAGTCCATTTGACGGCAGCTGACAGGCTGAACAGGACAACTGATGAGTGGCTTCCATCTGAAACCTCCGTGCCACCCTATTTGCATAGCAGCATCTCCTTTCTGTCGATTCGGTTCAATACCACCGCATGATTGGTTAACGACAGCTGGCCGTGCTGAGAAGGTCCGAGTCTGGCCCTTGTTGGAGCGTCCCACCACCATGGAGACAGTTCTGACTCATTGACTCCACAAAGGGTCTCAGAGGCTGTAAATCTTTAGGGGAGCAGACACCTCCACTCTTTGGTTGGAGCAGGAGCTTTCAGAGGGTCTTTTACTTGTTCAAAGACCCTTAAATGGGTGTCTTTGCTTATGGAGCAGGCTGGGTCCAAGGGTGTTGACTGAGAGGAATGGCGGCCCCCGAAAAACAGCCTGAAGTCTCTCCCTATTACCAGGCACGGTGTGTGGCCTTCATGTGTGACTTCTACCTGCTCATTCCCCACCCACACATCCTTGTGCAATGAGGTCTGCATCTCTGAGGGGGCTTCAAAGCATTCATGGAAACATGGAATTAAAAGACAACGGATTTTTCCCCCACACATGTCTTCGACGCCCCCTCGTAGATATTCAGCTGTGTGTGTTGAACACAGCATGGATGTCCCCAGCATACGAAGCCGATGACCTTCATGAGAAAGAATTTGTCTACAGAGGAATCTTTGGCTTGTGGGCAAAGGAAAAAGTCTCCCCTGGAAGCAGGCAGGCCTTGCACATTTCACAGACCCTCACGTCCGCAGGAGCAGTCACTGACAATTAGGCGACTGCCAAAGGATCAGAGGCAGGCGCCCGCACATGAAACAGACAGCCCGGGAAGATGGCCACTTCCTCTCTCTGAGTTATGAACAGACCAGGCGGGCTCCCCCGGTGCCCAGCCGGCCCTGAGCTTTTCCTGCTGTGGATGGAGGCCCCTGGGACTTTTATGCACCCAAGTTTTTATGCAGTTCACTGATCCCCTTTTCACATGAATGTCAAACGCCTTTGATTTTGAATACCCACGTCTGGTTTGTGTAACACTTAACTCGTGTGCCAGAATCATTCTGTACCTTAAAGGGGGTCTCTCCCCCTGGGTTATTGAAGTCAGTCCTTCTGTGAAGAGTCATTTTGATCCCTTAAAGGATACCCCCCCCCACGCCTGTCTTAATGATGCTCATGAAACCTGCGTGCGGGGAAAGAAGAAGCAGCAGACCAGCAGTTGAGACCCATCCAGAGCCCATGGATGGGTGGGGTCCAGCCACGAAGAGGCTTCCCAGAAATATTGATTATCTGCCAAGCAGCTGGAGCCTCCTCCGTCTTCCAGCCCTGCCTCAACAACTTCCTGCCAGAGACAAGTCTAGTGAAACCTTGAGCCGGTGGGCCCACTTTCCTGGTTCAGCCGACAGAAGGAGTTGTTTCATGATCAGAAATGGCATGGTCTCCATCTCCGCACACATTCAAGCCATTCGCCCGTGCCTCCAACGCGTTCTGTGTTCATCTTAGGTCGTGTGCACACTACTAAGTCCTGAGGCTGCAGTTAGATGACTGGCCCTGCTATGGGCAGCGTCTTACCTTATGATCCCGCAGCTCCTCCTGGGATACAGCAACGGAAATGAGGCTCCTGCCTACCCCAGGACAGGGACGGAGGCACTCTATGCTTAATAGCCCCAAACTTACAACAGCCTAAATGTCCATCAACATTTGAATGGGTAATAAGGTATTGGATAGCCATTCAGCACAAAGAAGAAACACTGTCATTTCTATACCCAATAACATGGATGGATGGATCTCCCAGGTACGACATTGGATGAAAACAGCAGACATGGTCAGATACGTTCTGGGGGAGTTACCTAATCTGGTGTCAACTTGCGAAGGGGTGGTCTAGCCTGTCAATCAGGTAGCAGCTTGATGACCTCATTTGGAGGTGCCACAGAGATAAACAGCTCACTGGAGGCCAACTACACACAGACTCTCTGCTTCATCTTCCTGCTGACAAGACACATGGAGTTACGGTAGAGCCCTGGAGCTGGAGGAGACACGTGGAGACCCACGCCAGCGCTGAGATGCTTCTACCGCCACAAGACTTCCCACCCACTGGCCTGTGATCTGCCTGTATTTGGCATCATTGCATGTGTTGCGTGAATCTGAAGAGGAATTTATAGATTGGTATCAAACATATGGGTTAATATCGGACTTATGGACTTGACCTGGACTAGGCTGGGATGTTTTCTCAATATACAATTGCTCTTTTATATAAAGCTCTTTCTTGTACACACGCACACAAAATGGCGCCTCCATTTATATGAACTTTCAAAAACAGGCAAAGCCAATCAACAGCAATATATATGAAGACATGGCTGTGGGCAAGGATGGTGATACAAGGTGTTAGAAATGCTTTTAATCGTCACCTGGCTGGTGGTTACCCACATGGATAGAACATGTTAACAATGCAATTCACCAAGCTATCCACTGAAGCTTTGTGCAAGGGGTTGATTTGATAACAACATGCAGTAAACGGACAGTGCCGAGGGCTCAGGCGGGGCCGGAGGCCATCCAGCTCATCGAATAAACACCACAGAGGATTACAGGTGGTTGGTGTCTGGCCCATGCATGCGAAACCTGAGTTAAGGAATCCAACTTTACCAGAAGGGAGACTCTGGGGCTCCTTCAAAGGCCTGGTGATCTACTTCTTACAAACCAGCCACTGCCAACCCTTGGGAGCCCAGTTCTACTGTGACCCACGGACTCACCAGGACTCAGAACCAACTCCGTGGCAGCTAGCTTTTTTTTTCTCTTCGGGGCAAAGACAAGCCCCATGTATTCATCTGCTCTGAGAAACATGAGCCACCCCGAGACACCCAGTCTGCCCCCAAACAGGAGCAGTGTAACCACCGCCATTCCTAGTCTCCAGTGAACTTCCAGTCCAAGAGCTGGAAGAAAGGGTTGTGCTTTTCCATGGGAAGGGCATCTGGGACGCAGCGCCTTAAAACCACATCTACCCTGATGCTGCGGTGGCCTTCTGCTTCAGGACCTACATCCACTCACTGGACGTCACTGTCGGAGGGCCTTCGGAGACCAGGCTAGCCAGTGCACTGCAGAAGGTCAGGCTGTTCACCGCCAGCTCCTGCAGGGGCCTTGCCCTCCACGCCTCCTGGACAGCAGTGGACTGGCACAGGGAGGTCCCGGAGGGCCTCATACATGGCCCGAGAGTATCATGGTCCATGCACCTCACTCCAGCCTAGATAGAAGCATTGGAAGAAGTGCTCTATATAGGGTTTGACAGATATATGCCCATGAGTATTTATGTATTTTTGCTGCAACTATATCCATGAATATGGTGGAGCAAGCAGGAGGCAAAGTTATGAAAACTTCTCCCCTATAGCCAACCTCCTTGAGGGATGAGTCACGGGGCCTGGAGACTCAGGAGCATAGGCTTAGAGGACTCCAGGGACAGCGGGTTCAAGGACAGTGTTCGATGCCTACTGCAGTACCAACCAAGGTGCTAAAAGAGCATGAGTGGCCATCTAAGGGGCGACTACGGGTCTTTTCCAGGGCTCCGTCACAACAGCACCCCTTGCTTGTTCATCCCTGTCTCCTCCAGCACTCTGACAAGGCTCCTGAGGATGGGTTAGCTATGACTGTTAATAGTGGAAATCCTCAGGATAGAGTTGCTCGGCTTGAACGTATTTGTTCATTAATGGCTGCTAATAAATGCCCAAAGGGCATGCCACTCAACTCTCACCTCAACCGCAAAGCAGCCAGCTTCAGTTCCGTGGGTCAGCAAACCCAGCGCCTCAAATTGAGTGCCCAGAGGTATCCCCACCCCGACACGTCAACGACCCAAAGCACTCAACTTCACTGTCTCTGCGTGGGCTGGGAAGGCCACCACTCGGTCTCATGCTCTGACTCATGGTTCTGCTGTCGCTGCTCATGTTGTCTCTGGGATGCAGGTGGCTCAATACGGAGGGGTCTCAGGGGTCCTAAAAGATGATTTTCATTCCTGGATCTTCTCTTCCTGACAGACAAATCCCCTCTCCAGTGTCTGAAATAGCTCACTTTATATAGGGCAGGATCGTTACCGCTCACAGCGGAGTCATATCATACAATCAGTATCTTCCCCTCCTTCCCAGACCCATCGGGAAAAGGTCATGCAGTGGGAATGAGATAGTATGGTTAGATGAGTCATTTTAAATCACTTCCCTGAGCTCCCATCCACAGGAAAGAAGAGTGATGGCAATTGAGAGGCATGGAAACAAGTGGACCACACAGACATCCGTCTCATGACCTTGAGACCAGAAGGACTAGATGGTGCCCTGCAATCACTAACAACTACTCTGAGAAAAATTGCTTTCTGGGGCCCTGGACAAGTGGGTGAAAAATGAGAGACGAAACTCAAAATCATTTAAAAAAAAAAAGATGAGGGCTACTGGTTGGCTAGAGACTGATGGGACCCCTGAGACTACAGCCCTTAGTCATCCTTGAGGTCTGAGTCAATTCTCAATCCAATACTAGAGAGCTCTGTAAGGGAACCAACAACCCTAGTAAGGAATGCACGCCTTAGAACAATTGAGGATTGGAGATCATTCACGGAATGGCAGCAAGCCTAGGAAGGAGGGATGGGAACAGGAAGCAGGGGGCAGAAGCGGGATGAGAGTTACTCTGGATGACTAAAGAAAATGTGGGTGAGCTGCTGAATGGAGGACTGACGGTCTGCTCTGTAAACCACCCAATCCTCCATACAAAGTTAAAGAAAGAAAAAGAAAACCCAACTCTCTGTTCTCAACAAGACCACCAAGATCACTCACTGTTTCAGTGGATGTGTACCACGCGCTGAGAATAGCAATACTGACATTCCCACCAACAATATCATGGGGTTTAAATTTTTTGTGGAAAGAAATGTATTTTTCCCCACAGAATTTCTGAAGGCCCTTCATATTATTACCCTGCTCAACAGCTGTAAGAGGAAATGTCTCCACTCTCTCAATGCAATCTTAGGGTTTTTCTCTAAAAAGCATTTCCTCACTTCTAGCATCACATTTGGCTGTGGTTTTGTAAAGTGCTCTCATCCTTGATTTATTCTGACAAGTGACGAAAATAAAGTATTGGAGATGACTCAAACTCATCAGCGCCAGTTTTTCCTTAAGAACGCTTAATACCCTGGGGCCTTAAAAGCTGGTGAGCAGCCATGTAAGGTGAAACTATTAGTCCCTCCTCACCCCAAGGGCAGAAGAGAAACAGAAATCATAAGACACATGGAGACTATTAGTCTAGCTGACTACCGGACCACGCAAATATCAGTCTCCCCAACCATGAGGCCGAAAGAGCTACCTGGTACCCAGCTAGCACTGCCAACCTCGCAGAAAACGGCCGCATTATTAGGTCCTGGAACGAGTGGGAGGAAAATGTGGAAGAGAACTCAAAGTCATAAGAGAGATCAGGCTTACCAGTCAGCTAGAGGCTGCTGGGTAGCCCCACCCAAGTTTATTGCCCGTATCCTTCAGTTCTGTAACTGAACTTACCTCCACGTGAGATGGATCAACCATTTCGAATCAAACAGGCAGCATCCACGCAAGAACAAAGTTCAGGGGGGTCTACAGGCAGGAGGCAGGGAAACAGGAAACACAGGGAGGAAGCGGGATGAGCAGAAACATATTGAGGGGGGATGGCAATGGATGAATTGAATCCGAATATGTACGAACTGTTCAATGTAGAACCATGATCTGCTTTGTACACCTTCACTTAATTCACAACAAAACATACACAAAAGACTTGATACCTACTTTGACTATTAAAAATCATGAAATATTGCCTTTGAGGTAACAGGTTCTAACAGGTAAATACTTCCCATTTCATTGAATTACTTCCCTTTGACCAAGTCACTTGGAATCATTGAAATAGTTCTAACTAGCATCTTTGGTGTTATAAGAAATGTTTATATACATATATAATTTGGTGTTATGAGAAATGTATATATATATACCTCTTCTCTTATTTGAAAATTCCTAATAATTTACCACCCAAGCAGGAACTAGGATTAAAAATGGTGGTCATCAAGAAGCAATCACTAAAGATATTGGTACTATAGCAAAGTGTGGTGAAGAAAGTAGATGGTGCCCAGCTATCAGAAAGAATAGTGTCCATGTTCTTAAAGTCTTGTCTTGAAATAGGCAGTCATCTAAGTGAAGCATCCACTAAGTCCACACGGAAGAAGCACACCAGTCTATGTGATCCAAGGATTGTAAATAATAAGATCCAAATCCTAAGGAGGGAATGCTATCAGAACGTAAATTGTGAACACCTGGTTTTCAGAAGGCTCTGGATGACAGTGGAAGCCCAGATCCATTTGCAGGGTCCACACATGGTTTAAGCCTCAGGTGAATGCCCTCTGAACATAGTCCAGGGAAGTGAATAGCCTTGCTATCAGATAGAGAACCCTGTAAGGTTGACTATGGCAGATGTAGTTCGGTTAAAAGATAATATCTTATCATTTAATCTCCCTTTTGACCCACTCTCTAGGAGAAAGGAGCTTTCTACTTCCATAAACAGGGACAGTCTGGGAATCCCACAGAAAGGTTGCTATACGTCAGCATTGGCGGTGAGGTTTAGTTTTGTTTTGTTTTTTACCCATTTTAAAGTTATTTCCTTTTTTAATATATTCGGCCTTCTTTTTAGTTGATGTTTTTCTGTGGGTTTTTTTTCCTAGTTGCTGCTGGTGGATTTTTCTTTGTCTCCTGTTTGTGTTTTATATCATTTTCTGCTTGTTAAAGCCAGGATTGGTAAATCTCTAGAGTCAGTGACTGGATTAAGAATTTCCTGGAGTTGAATTATCAAGGGTTCATGAGAGAGGGGGAAGTGGAGAGGGAGGGGAGAAATGAGGCGCTGATGCCAGGGGCTTAAGTGGAGAGCAAATGTGTTGAGAATGATGAGGGCAATGAATGTACAAATGTGCTTTACACAATTGATGTATGTATGGATTGTGATAAGAGTTGTATGAGCCCCCAATAAAATGATTTATAAAAAAGAAAGAAAGGGGGAAAAAAAGAATTTCCTGGGGCAGGGACCAGTAAAGAACATCATGATAAATGGAGACAAGGTTAAAGTTGTCAAGGATTTGTATCTTGCTTGGATCCACAATCGATGCCCATGGAAGCAGAAGTCAAGAGATCAAACGGCCCATGGCATTAAGTGAATCTGCTGCCCAAGACCCTTTGGAATGTTGAAATGTAGGGCGGCTACTCTGAAGACCAAGTGTAGGAATAATTGAGAGGATGGCACAGGGCCGGACGGTGTTTCGCTCTGTTGTCTGTGGAGTCACTATGAGTCAGAACCAACTCTAGGGCACCCGACAACAACAAAGGGTGTGGGGGGCCAGATGGGGGAGAAGGGAGCTCACAAGAATGAGGACAGGATGAGAAAAAAATGTCCTGACATTGATTGGGGTGATGTTTGCACAACTCTTCTTCATCTGCCCCAACGATTAAATTGTCTATGCGAAGTCTAGGCCAATGAAACTTTATTTGTCCCCAAAAGACAGGTGGTGGTCAGGGGTCTATAGCTTTGGTCATAGTTTTGGGAGTTTTTTTGTGATAAAAATACCCTTTATGAGCCCCAATAAAATGATTTTTTAAAATATCTTCATGGACTATTTATATAACTGGAGTCCCTGGGGAGCGCAAGGGCGAAGCACTTGGAAGGGCTAAGCTACATGAAAGCTTGGCACGTTGAGCCCACCCAGAGTCTCCTCGGAAGAAAGGCCTGGCCATCTGGCTCGGCAAAACCAACCACAGAGAACCTGTGGAGGACAATGTGCATCACTCTGCTACACCTGGGGCCACCAGGAGCCAGAGCCCATTCAACCGCAACTCAACACACACACACACACACACACACACACACACACACACACACACACACTGGGGCTTCAGAAGTTTGAGGGAAAATGAATCTAAGATACACTGGAGTTTCTCCATGAGCTTGATGTCTCCTCTTGTGTTGTGGTGGTGAGGGATCACTGAGTTCACTCTGACTCAGAGCGAGTGACCTGGTAGACAGGGGAGCGATACAGTGCTTGGTCCTGTGCCATCATTCTCAGTATTGCGATGGTTTTACCCAATGGGTGCCGCCACTGTGCCAATCGGTCTCAGATGCAGGTCTTCTTTTTCACGACCCTTCGACTTTGCCAACTTTCTACAAGGACTGGCCTCCTGAGAACATGACCAAAGTACATGAGATGGAGTCTCTTCATCGCACTTCTGAAGAACACGCTGTCATTTTTGGAAGACATCTGTCTGTCCTTCTGGTCGGTCGTCCATGATATGGTCCATAGTCCTTGCCAACACCATGATTCGAAGGTCCCCCTTCTTCAGTTGTCCTTACACAGTCAGTGTACATGAGGCTTGCACATGAGGCAAGGGGACACCAGGCCTTGGGGCAGGCGCACGTTAGTCTTGAAGGTGACATCTCTGCTTTTCAGCCCTTTAAAGCAGCAGGTTTGTCACAATGTAGTGAATCAGCTGATGTGTTGCTGCTTCCAGAGATGTTGAAAGCGGATCCAAATAAATGAAAACCTTCATGACGTTAACGTTTCCCCTCTTGACAATGATCTTCCTGGTTGGTCCCGTTGTGAGAGTGTTTGTTTTGTTTAAGTGTGATTCACAATGAAGGCTATAATCTTTGATCTCCATCAGGAAGGGCTTTAAGTCTCCTGATTTTCAGCAAGCAAGATTGCATCATCCGCCTCTTAGAGGCTGTTAGTCTTTCTCCTATGCTGATATCATATTCTTCACATCGCGCATCGTGTCCAATTATGTGCTTGCTATATTCAGACTGAGTTTGTTGATAAGAGGATGCAGCCCGAATACACATCTTTCCTGATCTTAAACTAAGCAGTATTCTCTTGTTCTACCTTTTGGCCCATCTCTGGTTTCTACAGGAACACAATGAAGTGTTACGGAATTCCTATTCTTCACAACGTTATCCATAGTTTGTTGTGATCCATACAGTTAAATGCTTTTGAATAGTCAGTAAAACATAGTAAGTCAACATTTTCCTGATATTCTCTACTTTCATCCAGGATCCATCGGACACCCTCCTCTGAATCCAGTTTAAATTTCTGAAAGTTCCCTGTTGACATATTGCTGAACCCATTTTAAAATTATCTTCAGCAAAATTTTACTTGAGCGTGATTTAAAATATATAGACCATTGCTTAATAATCTGCACTTTGTTGGTCTGTCTTTCTCTTGCCCCGTCAATTGGCCTGGTACCTGTGTCCCACTTTCTTGGCATAGCCTTAAGAGTGCTTCCAGCTTTGTATCTGTTTGTTGAAACATCTCCAATAGTATTTTATCAATTTCTACAGCCTTGTTTCTCACCAATGCCTCCAGTCCAGGTAGGATTTCTACCTTCGACACCCCCTGTTCTCAATCAAAGGCTACCTTTTGATAAGTGGACATTTTTTGAACAGTGTGAATTCTTTTGCTGCTTCCTCCGTCATTTAATTTTTTTGTCCCAAGACTCCTTCAGTTTTGCAATTTGAGGTTTGAATCTTTTTTCTTTCGCTCTTTCCACTTGAGAAATCCTGAAGATAGTTTCCCCCTTTGACGATCTAACTCCAGGTCTGTGCATATGTCATTCCAACATTATGCTTGGCTTCTTGAGATACCGTTTGAATTTTTTTGTTCCGCGATTTAATTTTGTCACTTATTCTCTTTGCTTTATCGGGTCTACATTCCTGTGCAAGTTCTGGGATCCACGCTTGCCTCTTCTCTCGCTCCAGTCTGTTTAGGGCCCTTTTCCTTTCTTCATGCGTGATGTCCTTCATGAAGAACAATGCATCTGTTCTTCAGCCATTACTGGTCAGTGCATCAAATCTATTTTTGCGACAGTCTCTAAACTCATATGTCATGCGTCAGCTCTTAAGGACTTGTTTTAATTTTCTTCAGCGTCAACTTGAATTTGCCTAGGACTAACTGACCTTCTCCAGGATTGGCCCCTGGCCGTATTCTGATCGATGGTATTGAGCTTCTCCATCATCTCTCTCCACAGATGTGAGTCCTGTGCATTCTGTCCAGTGAGGTTCATGTGTACAGTTGTCATGTATGTCTCATTCTGGAAGCTCTGCTGAAACTTGCCTGCCGTGATTGACCCCGTTGGCAATTGAAGTACAGTTATTGAAGTACAGTAGCATGCAATCCACCACAGTATGACAAACTGGCAGATGCGTAGTGGTATGTATACATGGGGGCTTCAAAAAGTTCATGGAAAATTGGAATTCAAAGATAAGGGGATTTCTCCCATTAATTTTTGAAACCTCTACATGATTATATATATTATATGTATTTACATATGTACTTATATAAGTATAATGATAAAATGTCATTATGGCATGTGAGTGTGTGTGTGTGTTGAGACCACTTGCATGATGAGCACCTCACCTTCGTCATCCACGGCCAACTCACTGCCCCAGGAAAATCCTGGTCTCATGATCACTCAGACTTTATTTGGGTGACTGAGATGGGATCCTAATCACAACCTCCTTTCTTTCCTTCTACCGCAACCAGATCAGGAGGCCTGTTGTTACCACTGGCTATTCTCTGTGGCCCCAGTGCTGTGGACATTGGCCACTGGGGGCAGCAGAAAAAGAATTAAAGGCAGGTCCGAGCTGATACGTGGTTGCTGTTGAATCCAGGTGTTGTTGAATCCATTTCATCTGTACAACATTGTTCCTGCTGTGCTGTTGACTCGTGGCAACTGTGTACACCACGGCAAAACACCGCCTGCGCTCTTTCTCACAACTAATCTCCCATGATGGAGAAATAAGTCTCTCTCTGGAGCTTCTGGTCTTCCCAGTGCACATATTGTCCATTTCTGCTTCTGCAATGTGTAGTCCTAACTACTGTAGCTTCATACTACATCCACATTTCTTGTTGTTGGGTGCTGTCGAACTCATTCTGACTCATAGGGACCTTCTGTACAACTCAACAGCGCATGACCTGGTCCTGCACCACCTGCCCAATTGTTATGCTTGAGCCCGTGTGGCAGCCACTGTGTAAAGCCATCTCATTAAGAGATATCCTATTTTCTGATGACCCTCTACTCTACCAAGCATGATAGCCTTTTCCGTGGACTGGTATCTCTTGATAATATGCCCAAAGTACATGAGATGAAGTCTGACCATCCTTGCTTCTAAGGAACATTCTGGCTGTCCTTCTTCCAAGAAAAATTTGTTTCTTCTTCTGGAATTCCATGGGACTTCCAATATTCCTCACCAACACTGTCATTCAAGTGTATCCATTCTTCTTCAGTCTTCCTTATTCATTATCCAACTTTCACATGCTTCATGAGGCCATTGCAAAGACCATGGCTTGGGCCAGGTACCTATTAGCCATCAAAGTGACGTCTTTGCTTTTCAACACTTTCAAGAGGTCTTGTGCAGCAGACTTGCCCAGTGCAGTAACATGCCTTCCTCCAATCCAGCTTCTCTGATTATATACTCAGCATACAGATTAAATAAGTATGACGCAAAATACAACCCTGAGACACACCTTTCCTGATTTTAAACCACACAAGTGTTCCATTGTTTTGTTTGAATGATTGCTTCTTGGTCTGTGCCCAGGCTCCACATGAGCACAATCAAAGGTGTTTCCAATTATCCTTAATACTATCTATCCACAGTTTGCTGTGATCCACAGTTGAATTCCTTTGCATAGTAAATGAAACTCAGGTAAACATCTTTCTGGTGTTCTCTGCTTTCAGCCAAGATCCATCTGACCTCGGCAATGATAACCCTGCTTCTAAGTCTTCGTCTGCATCTGGCTTGAATTTCTGGCAGATCCCTCTTGACGTTTTATTGCAACCACTGTTGAATGATCTTCCACACAATTTTACTTGCATGTGATTTTCATATTGTTCATTCAATTCCTCGTTCTGTTGGGGCCCCTTTCTTTGGAATGGGTACAAAGATAGATCTTTTTCAGTTTGTTGGATATGTTGGTGTCTTCCAAATGTCTTGGCATAGGCAAGTGAGTCCTTTCAGTGTTTCATCCACTTGTGGAAATACTTCAGTTAGTGTTCCAGAGATTCCGGAAACTTGCTTTTCCCTATTGCCATCAAGCGCAGCAGGGACTTCATCCTTCGGATCAATTCTTGATCATATGCGCCCTCTTGAAAGGATTGGATGTTGCCTAGTTCTTTTTGGTGCAGAGACTCTGTGGAGTCCTTCCATCCTCTTTGGATGCTTCCTGCATCATTCCCTGTTGGCCCATAGGATCTTTGTTCCGTATTGCAACTGGAGGATGCTGTTTTCTTGGGTTCTTTCAGCCTGAGACATGCTGCGCTCTTCCCTTTGGTTGTCGAATCCAGGTTTGGCTCATTTCATTGAAACACCTTACTTTGTCTTCTTGAGCTTCCCTTTGACATTTTCTGTTCAGTTCATTTCTTCCATTTGCTTTAGCTACTCTACACTCAAGAGCAAATTTTAGAGTCTCTTCTGAATCCACTTTGTATTGCCTCTCTCTCCTGTCTGTTTAGTGACTCTTGCTTTCTTCGTGTATGACAGTCTGTCGGATCTTCCGTCATTAATAGTCAGCGAGTCAAATCTATTCTTGAGATGCTCTAGAAATTCAGGAGGGACAGATTCAAGGTCGTATTTGGGTTCCCATGGACTTGTTTTAATTTTCTTCAACTTCAACTTGAACTTAGACACAAGCAATTGATGGTCTGTTCTACAGTCACCCTCTGGCCTGGTTTCAGCTGCTGATATTGAGCTTTTCCATCATTTCCTCACAGACGCAATCAATTTGATTTCTGTGTTTTCTGTGTGTAGAAGTCAGCTAGCGGCTAACATGTGCTAACGCAGGTGAAGAGAAAGGCAATGTCCAAGAAAAGGGAAGTTAGGGAAAAGTGTGGCAACTGAGGAAGACCCTGGAAGGGTTGCAATAGTTAAAACAACAGACACAAATACTGTTATATACACAATCCTTCAATAGTGGAGATTTACAAGTATATGCAGGCTGGAGGGATGTGAGAGGGAGTGGAATTATACCCACAAATATATATAGGTCGGACATAGGACATTTGTATTTACCTTTGATACAACTCTATCCGTGAATGTGGTGGAGCATAGCCAAACCTCTTGCGGGAATGGGTCACCAGGCCTAGAGGAGCCAGACCAAGCACTTGGAGGACACCAAGGTTAGCTGGTATGCTGTAGTTCACAAAGGAAATGCTCGGCCTCCTACCTGGCTAAGCAGTGACTGGGGCCTTGAAAACTCATGAGCAGCTGCCTACCATGCAACCTTTGGTCTCTCCCAGTCCAGGGCAAAGAAGAGCGATAAAACTCAAAAGACATGGAAGCAATGAGTCCAACTGACTAATGTACCGCACACACCTCAGTCTCGACAACTCTGAGAACGCCAAGGTGCTACGAACAACTGCTCTGGAAAGGACTGCATGGGAAAGTCCTGGGCAGAGTGAGAGAAAAACATGAACCATACCTTAAAACCATAAAAGAGACGCGGCTTATTGGTCAGGTGGAGATTGGCGAGACCCCCTAAGACTATGGTCCTAGGTCGCCCTTCAGATCTGGAACTAAACTCATATTTGTGTTAGAATAATCAACCTTTAAGACAAAACAGGCAGTTTTTACCCAAGGACAGAGTTCAGAGAGATGGAAGGAAGAGGAAATGGACCCAGGAATCACAGAGAGGAAAGTGGAATCAATGGTGGTACATTGAGGGGATTGCAATGGGAATTGGATGTAAAAGTTCACCTAATAAACAATAGAAAGTTCTTTTAAAAAAACATGAAAGGCAACTGAAGACTACCATCTAATTGCCACTTGCATATTTTATGAGCTTTAAAAGACACGTCTTCGTCATGCTGTAGTAAATGAGTGTTACTGAACTTTGTGCCCAGTGTCCAATCCTCATTGTTTTCTTAAGCAGGATTCAATGACTGGAGTTTGTAATATGCATACATGAACATCCCACACACTTTAGTCTAAAAAACTTTCCCATTTATCCATTTCCCTCTTACCTCAATGGTATTTTAAACCATATACCATTGGCTAGTTTGATGATAGTATTATTAGAATTACCAAAGGCCCCATGCAGGTTACTTCTACTATTTCTCAAAAAGCTTAGCTATATATGTATATATTAGGTATATGAATGGGTTTGGGGTTTTCATTTAACCCTAAGTCCTAACCCAAGAACCATCAGTGCTTATGATACGGCTTCTTGACCCTTACCCTCATGAAGGGATTGCTGAAGAGATGGGTGTTATAGCAAAGGATGAGGAAGAAAGCCGGTGCTGCCTGGCTATAAGAAAGAACAGACACGTGGGGGAAGGGCGACAGAGGACAACATAAGATATGAAAATAATAATCTATAACTTACCATGGTTCATGAGGGAGGGAGGGAGGGCGGGAAAATGAGCTGATACCAAGGGCTCAAGTAGAAAGAAAATGCTTTAAAAGTGATGATGACGAAGTGGCCCGGATCCCTTCAGGCTGTTTGAAGGGCTCTTGGTCTTTGGGGCGCGGCACAAACCACGGTGAGGAAAGAGGGAGGCAGAGCCTGCGGGTCCTCGCAGGAGTAACTTATTCCAAAAGAAGTTAACAGTAAAATACGCAACATGCAAACATCTTGTGAGGAAAATGAAGGGACGCCGCAGAACATGCCACAGGCGGAGGAAGATCACCCTTCAGATGGGCCTCTGGAGGCAGGAGGAGAGCCGCAGCCCTCGGGGAAGGTGTCAGCCAGGAAGCACAAGGAGGCCCTGGAGGAGGGCCGGCCCCGCCCGGCCAGAGTTTTAAAGAGGACGCTCCTGTTAGGCACTGGACCCTGAAGAAACGATAAGAGGAGCAGATGAGTTGGAAAGGCGTAGGGAAGAGATAAGAAGAGTCAGGAACAAGGTTGTGATGATGCAGTGGAAACAAAGACGTTCTCCAAGCCGCCCTTACCCGGTGTGCTTTAGGCCTTGATTTCATTGCCTGATCATTAAGATCTGGCCCCTGCTTTCTTTTTCTTAGCATCTTTTCTGATGTATCTTTGACCTTCGTTTTTCCTTTTCATGATCTGGTGGTATTTTGTTTTAGTTCGTTTACCTTGTTGCCAGCATATCGTTGGCGTTTGTATTTTAATACGTTTCCTGGGTCTGTTTTTCAGTTGGTAAGTTGTCAGACATAGGCATGGGAAGATGTTCGTTTCATACTTTAAAGTAAAACACTACAGATTACAAAGCAGTGTATTTAGTATCAACTCCCATACGTAGGCTAAAATCCCCAAATTGTGTATGTGTGTCTGTACATACATATATCAAAAAATTACCTGTGCTTATTTCTGTGTGGTGTGAGCTTTTGTTTTCTGCTTATTTGTATTTTTTAAGAAACACATTACTTGTGTCATACAAAATAATTAAAGTTTTGTATAAGATTTGATCAAATAATTTGCAACTAGCTTATAATGGTACTGGGGCACTTAATCTCTTCATGATCAAACTATTAAAATGTAAATGTCAAATTACCTCTGGATCTCTTTTCCAGAGGAATAAAACTGGCAATTATTACTCTTAAAAATAAAAAACAGTGATGATGGCAACATATGTACAAATGTGCTTGACACAGTGGATGAATGTATGGACTGTGATAAGAGATGTAAGAACCCACAATAAAAGTTTTTATTAAAAAAGGAGAAAGAATAGTGTGTGTGGTGGGGCCTTAAAATCTTATCTTAAAACAGGGAGCCATCTAAGTGAAGTGTCAGTTAAATTCACGCAGAGGAAGCACACCAGCTAGTGTGATTAAAGGATTGTAAATAATAAGATCCAAGACCAGAAGAGGGAATTGTACTAGACTTTTATTCTGAGCACCCAGTTTGCAAAAGGCGATGGATGACAGTGAAAACTCAGAAATCCATTTGCAGAGTCCCCAAGGTCAATAGCTTCCATGGAAATTCCTGATAATCGATCAGAGATGTGAATGGCTTTGCCCTCAGACAGAGTGCGTCAGAAAGTGAATTCATGTAGAGGCAGTTAGGTTAAATTTTAACATCATTTGTCTTCCTTTTGGCTTACTTTTCATTATTTTCTGCTTTCTTTTGGAGTGAGGTTTTTCTATGTCTTATTTTGTTACGGTTGGCAGTTTGCTTTTTGTTTGTATGATTTTCTTTCTATGAAATCCAAGACAGGAAAATGTCTTAGCGTTATGGTAGGGGATTTTGAGGGAGATGAGTTTGCGGGAGCTAACAACAATGAGTACAAAATGAAGAAAATGTTCTAAAATTGATTGTGGCGATGAACACACAACTCTTTTTAATATGTTCAAGCCATTGAGTTAGACAGTACATGAATTATATGTCAATAAAACTGTCTTTTAAAATTTTTTAAAAAGAGAGTGAGACCGATTAAGAAATCCAGTAGAGAGATAGGAGGGAAGAGAAAGACTGAACCACAGGTACATCCCCCAGAGAGACCTTCTTCGAGAGTCCACACAGAGAAAAGGTCTTCATGTCTAGAGCTGGACTTTGTAGCCCCCTTTAACTGTGAGAAAATAGATTTCTATTTGCTAAAAGTGAAAAATTACAGGGGGCTAAGGATATGTGGAAAGCCTAAACTCCATATCTATCAATGTTGCCTGGTTTGGAAATAGGGTTTTTCTTTTGTTACCAGTTCAATGAAATGAGATCAGACCGGAGTAAGATGGGTCCTAATCATTCTGAAAGGCAGGTAGCCCAGGGCAGCACAGTACAGGTATGGAAACCTGGTCGTACACAGAAGGATGGTGTGGGGATACAGCGCAAGTAGCGCCGGAAAGCCAAGTATTGGCAGTAGCAATTAGATGGTTGATAGAGGCCTGCAGCCATCCCTGACTGAGAGCTGTCAGAAGAAGGGGTCTTCATGTGCTGAGGGGGCGGGGCTCAACATGCAGAGAAACGGATGCAAAGGTCTCTGAACTGTCAGAACCTGGAGTGTACAAAGTTTGAATCTAGAAAAATTGGAAGTCGTCAAAATGAAATGAAACAAAAATTCTGAGCTGAAATGGACTGACATTGGCCATCTGGGGCCATGCAGAGTACCCTGCTGGGAACGACAGATAAAAGAGCAACAACATCGCATTCACCATCAAAAAGGACCTTTTAGAATCTGTCTCTAAGTACAACGCTCTCTGTGATAGGATAATATCTACATGGCTAAATGAAGCCCAGTAATGCTAGTGGTGAAGAAATAGAAGAATTCTACCCATTTCTTCAGTCTGAACTTGATCTTAGATGCAATTGATAATTGTCGGGTGATTGGAATGCTGAAGCTGGAAACCAAGAGGAAGGAATTTAACCGCCACCCAGTCAATTCTGACTCATGGCGGCCCTATTGGACAGGGTAGACTTGCCCCTGTGGGTTTCTGAGACTGTAACTCTATGAGAGTAGAAAATCCCATCTTTCTCCAGAGAAGAGGTTGGTGGTTTTGAACTACTGGCCTTGAGATTAGCAGCCCAATGCATACCTCACTATGCTCTTAGGGATCCTTAAAGAGGAAGGAGCCAAAACCCCCAAATCAAACTCACTGCCATGAAATCAATACTGACTCAGAGCGACTCTAAAGGCCAAGGTCGAACTGCCCGTGGGAGCTTTGAGAGCACCTGTCTGTGGAAGGAGAAAGCGTTGCCTTCCTCCCTCCCTCGGAGCTGCTGACCTTGCAGGTCACACAGCCCAACACGAAACACGGAACACGTATCAGGGCGCCTGCCAGAGGAAGGAACGGTAGTTGGAAAATAAAACCTTAGTCAGAGTAACAAAACTGGAGATCCCAGGACAGACTTTTTCAAGACCAACAACTCTTTTGGCAAACAACATAAATGGCAACTATACACGCGGACGTCCCCTAATGGAATCACAGTAATCAGATTGACCACATCTCTGGGAAGAGACAAGGGAGAAGCTCCATATCAGTAGCCAACCAAGGCCAGGGACTGACTGTGGATAGATCATCTGTCACTCACATAGATGTTCAGAATGAAGTTGAAGGGAAATTAAAACAAGTCCACAAGAGCCAATATACGACTTGAGTATAACTCAACGTGAATTTATTTATTTATTTAAAAGATCCTTTTATTGGGGGCTCTTACAGCTCTTGTAGCAATCCACACATCAGTTTTATCAGGCATATTTGTACACAAGTTGCCATCATTATTTTCTAGACATTTACTTTCTATGGACCCTTTGGTATCAGCTTCTCATTTTTTTCCTCCCTCCCCATTCCCACCCTTGTGATCCCGCGATAAACTATAAATTATTATTTTCATATCTTACACCGGCCGCTGTCTCGCTTCCCCCTTGGTTTCTGGTGTTCGTCCCCCTTGAGGGTGCCTGTGTGTTTAAGTGTCCATCATTGCAGTCGGCTCCCCCTTCCTCCCCTCCTCTCCGCCCTCCCCCCACCTGAATTTCTAGAACATGTCAAGTATATATTTGACTCATTGAACATTAATGCCACAAGACCTGACAAGCCGTGCGGTGACATTAAGGATATCATACAGGAAGAAAGCAAAAGGTCATTAAAAAGACAAGAAAGAAACGATTAAAGTAGATGTCAGAAGAAATTCTAGAACTTGCTCTCATTCAGAGAATTGTGGTTGTCGTGATTGTTAGGTAAGGTAAACACTGAGTCGGTTCCAAGCCAGAGCAGCCTGTGCATCACTGGAGGAAATCCCGCCGGTCCAGCCCCGCCCTTACAATGGCTCTTCCCTCGTCAGATTCCCATCGCCGCAGCCAATGTGTCAATGCATCTGGTCACGGGCCTTCCTCTTTTTCCCTGCCCCTCTGACTTTACCAAGGATGACCTCGTTCTCCAGGGTCTGGTCTCTTCAGACAACATGTCCAGATATGTGAGGCCAAGTTCTTGCCTCCGAGGAGAATTCTGGCTGTACTTCTTCCAAGACTGATTTGCTTGTTCTTCGGCAGTCCATGAAATTGTCCAAGATGCTTTGTCAGCACCATCATAGAAAAATCATTGATCCTTCATCAGTCTTCTTTATTCAATGTCCACATCTCACACACATACCAGGAGATTGAGAAGAGCGTATCTTGGGTTGGGCGTAACTTAGTTCTCAAAGTAACATCCTTGCTTTTCAACACTGTAAAGAGGTCTTGTGCAGCTGATTGACCCAATGCGATGCTTCATTTGAGCCCTTCTCGGCTGTTTCCATGAGCTCTGATTGTGGATCCACGCATGATGAAATCTTTGACAACGTTAATCTACGTTACCTATTGGTTCAGCTGGGAGGATTTCTGTTTTCTTTCCATCAGGCTGTAAGCCACAGGGACCACTGTAATCTTTGATCTTCGTCAGCAAGGGCTTCAAGTTCCCACTTCCTGCAAACAATGTGTCATTTGCATATCTCAGTTCGTTCATAAGCCTTCCAACGACCCTGATGCCACATTCTTGTTCATACAATCCAGGTTCTCTGATGTGCTCAGCACACACACTGAATGAGTACGGTGAGAGGACACCACCCTGACCCACACCTTTTCTGATTTTAAACCATGCAGAATGCCCTTACTCTGATCACACAACTGCCTGTAGACCCACGTACAAGTTCTGAATGAGCACGGTCAAGCGGTCTGGAATTCTCATTCTTCACAAGGTTATCCACAGTTTGTTATGACCCACACAGTCCATTGCCTTAGCACAGTCAATAAAACACAAATAAACATCTTTCCGGTACTCTCTGCTTTGAGCCAAGATCCATCTGACATCCGCAGTGGTAGCCCCTGTTCGGTGGGCTTTTCTGAATCTGGCCTGCACCTCTTCAGTATACTTCTGCAACCATTGTTGGATGATCTTCAACATTTTACTTGCATGCGACGTCAATGATGCCGTTTTATAATTTGCGCGTTCTGGTGGGGTCTCTTTTTTTGAATGGGTACAAATATGGATCTCTTCCAGTCAGTTGGCCAAAGTAAGTAGCTGTCTTCTAAGTTTCCTAGCATAGAAGAGAGTTTCCAGTATTTTATCAGCTCGATGAAGCATTTCCGGTGGTGCTCCATCAATTCCAGGAGCCTTGTTGTGACGAATGCTTTTGTTGCAGCTTTACCTTCTTCTGTCAGCACCATTGATTCTTGCTAACCTGCTACCTCCTGAAATGGTGAGATGTTACCTATGTTCTTTTGGGACCGTGACTCTGTAGATTCTTTCCAACTTCTTTTGATGTTTCCTGCATCATTGAATATTTTGCCCATAAAACCTTTCAATATTGCAATGCAAGGCTCAAGTATTTTCTTGAGCTCTTGCAGTTTAACACATGCTGTGTGAGTTCTCCCGTTTGGCTGTCTCATTCTAGGTCTTTGCAGATTTCATTATAGTATTTGGTTTTGTTTTCCTGAGTGTCCCTTTGAAATGGTCTATTCGGTTCTTTCACTTCATCGTTTCTTCCATGTTCTTGCATGACTCTGTGACTTGGATCATGTTTCAGAGTCTCTTCTGACGTCCACTTTCATAGTTTCTCTCCCTCCTTTCTTTTTAATGCCCTTTGATTTCTTCATGTGCGATATTCTCGATGTCCCTCCACAGCTTGTCGGGTCTTCTGTCATTGATATTCAAAGAGCCAAATCTCTTCTTGAGATGCTTTGGAAATTCAGGAGGGACACAGTCAAGGTTGTGTTTTGGTTCCCAGGAGCTTGTTTTTCTTCAGCTTGATCCTGAACTTTACACATGAGCAGTTGCTGATCGATTGCACAGTCAGCCCCTGACCTGCTTTTTGTCGTTGATATTGAACTTCTCCAGTGTCTTCCCACAGATGTCGTCAGTTTGATATCTGTGTATTCCATCTGGAGAGGTCCACTCCTTTTGTGTTGTTGAAAAGAAGGTATTTGTTTTGAATGAGTTGAAAAATTCTATCATTTGATCTCCAGCTTAATTTCTATCACCAACACCATATTTTCTTTCTCTTTGTTTCCAACTTTTGCATCCCAATTGTCCATAATTATTAATACATGTTGATTGCACATTTGATCAATTTCTGACTGAAGACGTTGGTAGAATTCTTCAATTTCTGAAGCACTGCCTTTTGTGGTTGGTGCGTAAATTTGAATAATTGATTGAATTACCTTGAAATCAGATAGATATTATCTTACCACAGAAAACATTGCACTTCAAGTCTGATTTTGCAATGGCCTTTTAGATAATGAATGTATGGGCTCATTCCCAGCACAGTAAATCATATGTTTTTCTGATGCAAAATGGCCAATACCAGTCCATTTCAGTTCACTAATGCGTAGGATATTGATCTTTCTGAGTTCCATTTCATTTTTTACCACTTCCAATTTTCCTAGATGCATATTTCACACATTGCAAGTTCTGGTCATTAGCACATTTTTGCAGCTGTCTCTTCTTACCTTGAGTCATGGCCATTAGCAAGTGAAAATCCTAAACATTCACTCTCACAGGCTTTACCTGGCTCACATCACCATGGTCGACTACTCCAGGAAAGCTGCTCCCCCTAAGTCACCTTTCAAGTGTCCTCTGACTCCAGGGCCCCATCCTCCGTCACTATTTCCGACACTGTCCTCCTGTGCATTAGGCCATCAGTATCTGACCGTGTTCCAAGGCTCTGCATAAAGTGTTCAGCGGCTATTTCCTCCAAAGTGGGCAACTGAGTCCTTCTTTGTTGGTTGCTTTTAATCTGGAAACTCCGCTGAGACCTGTTCGCGTTGGGAGACACCTGCAGGCATTTGACATGGCCTCCAGCATCCCAGCAGCACACGAGCCACCACAGTACGGCAAACTGACAGTCAAGTGGTGGTCAAACCAAGCAGTGCTGTCTGGGGGAGCCATCAAGTTGGGCCCCACCCAAAGCGACCCAATACACAACAGAGTGAAACCCTGCACGGCCTGCAGCAACCAGCCTGACAGTTGTTCCTGTGCTGAGCCCACAGCTGCAGACACTGTGTCCGTCCATCTCCTGGAGGACCTTCCTCCTTCGGCTGCCCCTCCACTTCACCAAGCAAGATGGCCTTCTCCAGGGACGAGGCTCTCCTGACAACGCAGCCAAAGTAAGTAAGATGAAGCTATGTGTGTCTGTTTCGAAGCTATGAAAGCCTTATGTATAACTTCAAAACCATGTACTATTCTCTTAATTCATGAGCACAGAGTAGCTAGGGCAAATGGAAGAAATAATTAACTCAAGGAGCTGGACGGAAAAAAATGAAAAGAGCCGCTCAGGAAGGAAAGGTATTATAATGAAATATGCAAAACTGGAGTTAGAAAACTAAACAGGAAGAACGAGCTCAGCATATACCAAGCTGAAAGAACTGAAGGGAACAATTCAAGCCTTGAGTTGCAATACTGAAAGATTCTATGGGCAAAATATTGAATGATGCACGAAGCATCCAAAGAAGATGGGAGGTGCAAATAAGATACTTGACCCCTTGTGGGGTGAGATCATGCAAATAAAGTATATGGCGGTGTAAAGAAGAAGTAGGAGAAGGAGAAGGAGGAGGAGGAGGAGGAGAAGAAGAAGAAGGAGGAGGAGGAGGAGGAGGAGGAGGAGGAGGAGGAGAAGGAGAAGGAGAAGGACAGGATACACAGTCCGTATACCAAACGTAACTAGTTGACATTCAACCATTTCAAGATGACGGAGAACTAGTGCTACGGAAGGAAGAACTCCAAGCTACAGTGGCTCCTTTAGCAAAGCTGAGGCTCCAGAAATGGGCGGAATATCTACTGGAATGCTTCGGCAAGCTGTTGAGGCACTGAAAGCACTCACTCACTCCTGCTGAGCCACGTGGAAGAGCTCCCTGGCCAGCTGATTGGAAGAAATCCATATCTGTGCTCATTCCCAAGAAAGCCAATCCAACAGAATGAAAATTGAAGAATATCATTAATATCACATGGAAGTAAACATTTGATGAAGATCATTCAACAATGGTTGTGCAGGACAATGACAGGGAGCCGGTGGAAACCAGAGAAGATGTAGGACACGGGATACTATGGCTGAAGGCAGGTGGAACTTGGCTGAAAGAAGAGAATACAGGAAAGATGTTTTCTTGTATTTTATTGACTATGAAAGAGCATCCAAGTGTGTGGATCATGCAGAAACTGTGGATAGCATTACAAAGGATGAAAATTCAAGAACACTTCATGTGCTTGCGAGCATCCTGTGCATGGACCAAGAGTAGTTGTGCTAACTGAACAAAGGCACACGGTGTCATTTAAAATCAGGAAAATGCTTTCATCAGTTTTATTTCACCTGTATGCTCAGCAAGTAATTTGAAAAGATGGACAATGTGAAAAAAAACATGGCATCAAGGGCAACCTTATTAATAACCTGTGGCATGCAGACGACACAAGCTTCCTTGTTGAAAGCGAGGACGTGAGGCACTGATTGCTGATCAAGGACTGCAGCACTCAGTGTGGAGTGCATCTCAAAATCCTCACAGCTGGACCAATAGAAAACATCATGGTAAGCAGAGAAAAGATGGGAAATTTCCTCTTTGGGGATCCACAATCAGTGGGGGTGGAAGCAGAAATCAAGAACATAAATGACATCATTGCATCGGGCAAATCTGCTGCACTATCTCTCTTCCAAATTTTGAAGAGTAGGGATGTCACTTTATGGACTACGGTGCATTTGACCGAAGCCCCAGTATTTTCAGCTTCTTCACATGCACGTGGAAGTTGGACATTAAAGAAGGAAGACGGAAGAATGAACGGTGCACTTGAGTTATAGTGCCGGGAAAGAATGTTGCAAACTCCACAGACTTCCAGAAGAACCAGCAAATCTGTCTTGGAAGAAGTACAGCCAGAATGTTCCTTAGAAGCAACAATGGTGAGGCTGTGTCTCATGTGCTTTGAACATGTTTTTGGGAGACATTCGTTGTTGTTAGGTTCCATTGAGCTGGTTCCGACTCAAAGCAACCCTGTGCACACCAGAAGGAACCCCGCCCGGTCCAGCACTATCCTCACAGAGGTTCTTTCTTGTTAGACCTCACTGTTGCAGCCACTGTGTCAATCCATCGTGTTGAGAACCTTCCTCTTCCACTGCGCCTCCGTTTTACCAAGCGTGATGTCCTTCTCCAGGGACGGGTCTCTCCTGACAACATGTCCAAAGGACTGAAGACGAAGTCTCACCTTCCTTGTTTCTGCAGAGCATACTGATTCATGGACTCTGTCATGAGTGGGAAATTAGTGACAAGGTGATGTGAGGAACGCAGATGTGGTAGACCCTCTGAGAGGGCCAACAGAGTGAAGATGTTTATATCTCATGTTCATCAGAAAGGTACCTCTGCAGAGGAGAATTTTAACCGCGCAGTGGATTGGAATCCGTGGAAACCAGTCGTTCTCTTTCCCCGCCACTACCGTCATTGTCCAATGGGCTCATGAACAGTGTCCTGGTGGCAGGGATGGAAGTTATGCATGGGCTTAGCAGCACGGACTTCCACTCACTAGAAGGCTGACTTACTCCTGCCACTGCTGAATGCCCAAGTTGCCAGCAATGGGGACCAACGCTAAGATTGGGATCACTCCTTGGGGAGCTCAGCTGGCAGCCTGGTGACAGGTAGATCACATTTGGACCATGTCTATCATGGCAAGGGCAGGGCTTTGTGTTTACTGGGACAGACACTTATTCTGGATATGGACTTGCTTTCCCTGCATGCACCGTTCCTCCTGATACTACCATTGGTGGACTTACAGAATGACTCACTGGATGAAATGGCGGGGAGGGGGCTATCTGTGACCTCCCTGGCTTATCTATTCCACTTTCATCCTCCACCCTTCTTTACCCTATTCTGACATGACCATTTCCCCTATATCACTCTACTAATATGCTAAGTTTAGTCATTCATTTTCACAAATAATATTAATGGTTAAAGGGATTTACTGGGGGGGGCGGGTAACAGGCTACCACAAGCCAGGATTGGTAAACAGTGAGGATGCGGCCATCGGTCCACAGCAGCACCTCTCCTAGCCAGCAGCCAACCTCTCTCCAGTCCACAGGCTCTCAGCCACATGGTTCCCTGGCCTCTGTTGCCTTGGTCGAGGCATCTGGCATGCTGCATAACCTCATGGTCTTGGCCCAGCCCCTCTGCTCTGTCTCATGGTCTCCTTACCTCAACCTCTGGGGCCTCTAGTCTCAGCCTCCACTGATTCAGATGGAGATCTTAAACAAGCTGCATTGGGGGGGGGGGGGTTCTTCTTCCAGCGCTCCTGGGATTTCCATCCCTGACAAAATGGCTCATCCTTGTAGCCGGGGGAATAGCAACTAAAGCAGACCCATCATGCCTCCTTATGCTTACCACAGGCTGTGCTCTTGCACTGACTGTATAGAAAAAGGAGGCAAAGTAAGTGCCCTGTATACACCTCAACCCAAGCCCTGTCTGTGCCTGGTTTGAATTGTGAACGGGGCGACATGGCACCAAGAAAAAATAAATAAATAAAGCAGACCCATCTATTATTGTTACTCGGGCTCTATTTGCATACTTCTTCTATTGTGTTTATTCTATAATTACTTTATTTTCATGGTTATTCTGTTATAGTTGCCCTATTTGCATTGTTGCTCTATTTTTGCTATACCATGTGCATAGCCCCACCTAATCATCTGAGACAAGGATAGAAAAGCCATATGAAGACATTTCACAAAACAAACAAACGAACAAAGAAATGTAATTCCACCACGCTTTTCACTTTTCTTTCTTTTTACAAAGTAATAAATCATTTTATTGGGGGCTCTTACAGCTCTTATAAAAATCCATACATCAATTGTATCAAACACATTTGGACATATATTGCTATCTTCATATTAAAAACATTTTCTTCCTGCTTGCGTCCTTGGTATCAACTCCTCTATTTTCCCTCCCTATCCTACTCTACTCTACCCTCCCACCTTTGTAGATCCCTGATAGTTATAAATTATTACTATTTCATAGCTTAGATCTTCCATTGTCTCCCTTTGCCCATGTTTCTATTGATTGTCCGCCTGGGGGTGCTGGTGGCAGCTATATGTTGATCCTGATAATTCCCCATTTCACCCCTTTCTTTCCCCACTTCTCCCCCTTCTCCCCGCACTTTCCCCCACCCTCATGGTATTGCTACTCCCATTACTGTTCCTGAGAGATTTATCTGTCCTGGAGTCTGTGTGTCAAGAGTTCTTATCTGTACCACTGTACATGCTCCGGTCTAGCCGGATTTGTAAGGTAAAACTGGGGTCATGATAGCGGTGGGGAGGAAGCATTATAGAACTAGAAGAGTGTTCTGTGTTCTGTCGGTGCCGTGCTGCACCCTGGCTGTCCCATTCTTTCCTGGTGACCCGCCGTGAGGGAATGTCCAATTGTCTCCAGGCTGCCTTTGGGTCTCCGCTCCGACCTACATCATTTGCACTGATGTATTTGTTTGTTTGGGGTCTTCTGATGCCTGATCCCTGATCCCATGATCACACAGGCTCCACCACATTGTTCTCCTGGCATGGTATCCCACTCAGCATAGTCTCAGATCCAGGGACTCATTTCACAGCACTTTTTCCTGGATCCGTGGTGTGGTTTTTGCTGTTAGGTGCCATCGAGACAGTTCCGGCCCATGGAGACCCTGTGCACGACAGAAGGACGCACTGCCAGAGCTGCGCCATGCTCACAATTGTCCCTGTGCCTGAGCCCATGGTTGCAGCCCCTGTGCCCGTCCATCTCATGGAGGGCCTTCCTCTTTTGTTGCTGCCCCTCCGCTTTACCAACATGATGTCCATCTCTAGCGACTGGTCTCTCCTGACAACACGTCCGAACTATGGATCCAAAATCGAGTAAAACTTAATCCTGGACCCCTTCAGTGTTTTCTGTTTATCATGATGTTGCTTACTGAGCGAGTGTGAGGATTTTTCACTTGATTCATGTTGAGGTGTGATCCAGATGGGTGGGTGTAGTCTTTGATCTTCATCGGCATGTGCTTTAGGTCCTGTCCCTTTCTGTGAGAAAGATGTGTCATCTGCAGAGTGAGCCTTCCTCAGTTTCTGACGCAGATTTCTTCGTCAGCCAGTCCCGCTTCTTGGACAATTTCCTAATTTTAAATCACGCCGTGGTCTGTGCTCCATTCGGATGACTTTCTCTTGGTGGAGGTGCGGATTCCTCATTAGCACAACGAAGGGTTCTGGAATTCTCATTCTTTGCGATGTTATTCAGCGTTGTCATGAACCACAATGCCAAAAGCTTTTGGATAGTCAATAAAACATAAGCAAAAAATGTTCTGCTATTCGCTGCTTCCCTCTAACAGCCATCTGACATCAATAACAATGTCCCTGTTCTCACTCCTCTGAATCAGGCTTGAGTTTCTGGCAGCTGTTTTTAAATCATATGCAGTGAACTGTTACTGATATTTGATGCTGATGATATTGTTTAATCGTCTCTTTAGTGCGTTGGACCACCGTTTGTTAGGATAGGCACCAACATCGATCTCTTCCAGTCAGTTTGCCTGGTAGCTTTCCAATATTTGGCATGGGTGAGTGGGCATTTCATCCATTTATTGAGATCTCTCCAATGGTATTCTCTCAATTCCTGGAAACTTGTTTTCACCAATGCCTTCCACATAGCTTGTCCTCCTCCCTCCTGTGCCATGGCTTCTTGATCATACACTGCCCCCTAGCATGGGTGAAGGCTGGCCAATTCTTTTGACTCTGTGGTGAAGTGAGGTGATTTGCGACCGCTCTTCTATCCTTAGTGTTTGCAACTCGTATCCCAGGTGCAAATAAGGTGTGAGAGCTGTAGCTCACGCACTGGTCAGTTTTGTCATTGTGCTGGGTGTCGAATTGCATTATTTCAGATGCAGAAACAGAGAATTCCACAACCATCAAGACAGGAGAGCCATCAGATGCAGGGCCCTGGGTGGTGTGGCAGCAGAGGTACCCAAGACAGACAGACAGAATGTAGACTTCTCTACAGAGAGTAAAGCTGAGAGCCTTTAGGCAGGAGGCTAGTTTGAAGAGTAGGGTGCCCTTTCTGCCTCTTTCAGCATGAAAAGAGCTTTGTAACACTTGCCTGAGTGAGGTAGAGAGCAAGGAGCTGCATGGTTAAGAGACTGAGGACCAGAGAGAGACATGCCGCCTGGCATGACTGAGAAGAGACGCTGTAATGGGAAGAGGACTGAATCTGTAATGCTTTTTAATCCTGCCTTGTAACCTGTTAGCTTCCTAACAAATCCTATAATAGTGAGTTTGTGGAGGTGTTGAAGGGATCAGGTGGCAGACACCAAAGAACAAAAACCATCATTGTGTGATCACCTTCCCCACATAAACACTGAAGACGAATGTGTGCATAAGTAAGTGTGGTGAAGAAGGCTGATGGTGCCCGGCTATTGAGAGATATAGTGTCTGGGGACTTAAAGGCTTGAAAGTAAACAAGCGGCCATCTAGCCCAGAAGCAACAAAGCCCACATGGAAGCAGCACACCAACATGTGTGATCATGAAGGGCCGAGGGGACCAGGTTTCAAACAACAAAGGCGGAGAAAAAAAATCACATCACCGTGAATGAGGGGAGTGCGTGATGGGGACCCAATGCCCATCTATAGACAGCTGGACATCCCTTGCAGAGGGGTAGTAGAGAGGAGATGAGTCACTCAAGGTTCAGTGTAGCAACAATGAAACTCAAAACCTTCCTCTAGTTCTTGAACACTTTCATGATCCCAATTCGACCTAGCGGACCTGGTTAGACCAGAGGATGCACAGTGGTGCAGTGGGGATCAGGAAACACAGGGAATCTAGGATGGATGAACCCCTCAGGACCAGCGGTGAGAGTGGCTGGCAACACCGGGAGGGAAGGGGGTATAGAAAGGGAGAACTGATCTCGGTGATCTACATGTAACCTCCTCTCTGGGGGATGGGCAACAGGAAAGTGGGTGAGGGGAGATGACGGGCAGTGTAAGATAGGATAGAATAATAATTTATAAGTTATTAAGGGTTCGTGAGGGAGCGGGGAGGGAGAGCGGGGAGGGTGGGGAAGGGGGGAAAGGAAAATGAACTGATTCCAGGAACCCAAGTGGAAGGTGAATTTTGAAAATGATGAGAACAACGAATGTATAAGAGTGCTTTACTCAATTGATGTATTATGGATTGTGATAAGAGTTGTATGAGCCCCAATAAAATGATTTATTAAAAAAATAGTGAGTGTTGTTTGTGCGTTTTCTGTGTGCATTGCAAGGGATTATTGACTCCAGTAGAAAAAGAAGATGCTGTGGAAGAGATGGTTGGTTTCAGAAGAAGGTAAAGGAGGTTGGTGGGTGGGGGCAGGTCTGACCTGTGCCTCACAGGAATCATCCTTGGACAGATGTAGAGTTGGATTCTCCTCCCGCCTTGTTTAGCCAGGGGAATTCAGAGGAGGCCTGCGCATCATCTCCTCGGCTTCCATCTTCTTTGGATGCTTCTGGCATCATGAACTATCTTGCCCATAGAATCCTTCAATATTGAAACTCGAGGCTTGACTATTTTCTTCAGTTCCTACAGCTTGGAAAATGACACGTGTGTTCTTTTCTTCTGGTTTTCTAACTCCCGTTCTTTTTAATTTTTCTCCAGTATCAACTTGAACTTGCATATGAGCAATTGGTATCTGTTCTGCAATCATCTCCTAGACTTGTCTGATTAATCGCATTCAGTTTCCCGAGGTCTCTTCCCGCAGATGTAGTCCATTTGATTCCTATGTATTCCATCCAGCAAAGTTCATGTGTCTCGTCATGGTTTGTGTTTTTGCAGAAAGGTGTGTCTGCAATGAAGAAGCCATTGGTCTTGAAACATTGTCTCGTGTGATCTCCAGCATGGCTTCTCTCACCGAGGCTTTATTTTTCAATGACTGATTCTTCCTCTTTGTTTCCAACATTCACATTCCAATAATTATGGGCGCATCCTGATGGAACGTCCAGTCTCAGACAGCAGAGGTTGGTTTAGGAGTCTTCCATTACTTCATCTTTGGCTTTCGTGGTTAGTTTGTCAGTTTGATTACCTGTCATGATAACTCAGCATTTTTGCAGGCGAATGGACATTATCACCTACAGCATTGTCCGCGAAGCTAGATATTGAAATGCTATTTCCGAGGATGAGTGTGACGCCACTCTTCTTCCATCTGCCATTCCCAGCACAGTAGACTATAGGATTGTCCGATTCCAAAGGGCCTATACCAACCCACTTCAGCTCATTGATGCCCCCAATCTTGATCTATGTCTTTTTTATTTTGGATGGTTTCCAATTTTCCTAGATTTATACGTTGTGCATTTCACATTCAAATCATTATTGCTTTTGTGACTGTTTCTTCTGTTTTGAGCTGCGCCACACGGACCAGGGAAAGTCCTGAGGGCTGTGCTGCATCCTTGCCTCTTCTCTAGCATATTGTCAGAGCCTTCCAACCGGAGCGGCCCCTCTCCTGGCGCTGGATCAGATGGTCAACTGATCCTGGCCAACTTTTCTCCTTTCTCCCCCGTAGTCTGTCTTCCTCTGGAGGATGAATGGTGCCTCACATGCCTACCTTTACGCAAACACAATAAACAGAACGCTGTCCGTTTAATTTGGGTCATTTCCTATTCTTTTTGATATTTTCTTTTCAGAAGACTGGAAGCATGGACAGATAAAGATCAAAGACCATAGCCTTCGGTATAGATTCCCTCTCAATATCAACACAACAAAAATATCAGTACAACAAAACTCACCACTGGACCAATAAACAGCATCACACTAAACGGAGAGAAGATTGATATCATCTAGATTTCCCTTTCCTGGAATTTACAATCGGTGCTCATGGAAGCAGCAGCAAAGCACCATAGTATTGCACTAGGCAAATCTGCTACACACACACACACACACACACACACACACACACACACTTCTAAAAACGTTTAAAAGCAAAGGTGTCCTAAAGTGCCCTTGACCCAAGCTATGGTCTTTTTAGTAGCCTCATGAAGCTGGACAAAGCGTAAGGAAGCCGGAAGAGGAGGTGAGACCTTTGCATGGTGGGGTTTGGAGAGTGTTCAATATCCCATGGACCGCAGCAAGAATGAACGCGGCTGTGCTGGAAGGAGTACAGCCAGAATGCCCATAGACGCCAAGGTGGTGAGACTGCATCTCGTGGACTTTGGACTTGTTACCAGGAGAGAGCAGTCCCTGGAAAAGGACATGTTGCTAAAAAGAGGAAGCCCCTTCAGGAAATGGGTTGTTGCGGTTGGCCTCCAGCGTGGGAGCTCGGGGAGGACGTCTTTCACTCTGCGGTGCGGTGCAGAGGGTCGCTGTGAGTTGAAATGGACTACGGGGCACCTGTGGGTGTTGCTAAGTGCCTTGGAGTCCATTACGACCCACAGAGACCTTATGCACAACATATGACCGATGACCAGACTGGAACTTCCTGGGTGATCTGGCTCCCGGTGGCCTCCTGAGTGCTGCATAGCACTCTGCTCCATCCGGGGTTCAAGGCTGTCATTTGTCGGTGGCAGATTGCCAGGTTGGGGGTGGGGGGGTGCGGGTCTTCCAAGGTTCCTACTGGTGGAATCCCAACCACCAACCCACCCACCGTTAGGTCAGTGGCTGAGTCTTAACCGTGGGTGCCACTCAGGGACAATGTTGTGAGGTCTTCTACCCTCCTATTTAAGGAGGCTTAAAAAAAAAAAACCCACATCCTCTCCATTTCCAGCAGGGGGAAGTTGAGGCAGCAAGAAGTGGAACTGAGCATAACTCCAGGACATGCAGTGACAGTCGACCCCCTGCCCCCCAGTCTTCCTTCTTGACCCATTTCCTTCACACCAAATATCACTGCAGGAAACAAAACAAAACAAAACAAAACCATCTCAGGAGCCACGGGACTGTGCCTGGCTGTGCAGCCGGGTTCAGGGCACAGGTGCGAACAAAACAAAGTTCCTTCAGAAAGACGGAGGAGGAAGCATGTCCCCCTCACGTTGAGTGGTGAGGCCACAGGACACTTAGCTGAGACTTGGGTTTTAAGAAAGATCCAGCCATGAGGGAGTATGTTGGGAGGGCAGGGGAAAGATTTCAAAGAAGGTACCGCTAATGCCAGGGGTGGGGGTGGGGGAGGGCTCTATAATCGCTCCCTGATTTAATTCATGCTCTGCCAGGGGTCATTTTTACCCCATTTTACAGATGAGGAAGCTGAGACCCCCAAAAGACGAAGGAGCTTCTGAGTGGGGGTGTGGGGGGTAGGTTATGAACCCCTTCGTTGGAATCCGCTAAACTCTGAAACTGTCTAGTCCCAGACTGAGCCACCCCCCTCCAGCTGCACCGTGACCTTAACTCGGCACGTGCTGGTCCCTGCGGCCCCCTCCCGCTCATCTCGCACCCCTCCCCCGCTGCCCCGTTTTGCCCTACTAGAGTCTGGAGTGAATTTTGGGGGTTCTCCTAAGGCTGCAGGGAGTCACGCCCAGCCTGGGTCTCAGATTAGAGACCCCCACCCCCTCCCCACTCCCGCACCCCCACCCCGAGGCCGGCGTTAGAGACCCGCCTGGCCCGCCCCCCTGCCCGGCGCGGCGCGGCGGCGCTGCCTCTGTCCATGGTCAAAGCACCCGCGTAATCCTCCTTTCTCTTCCGCCCGCCGAGGCCCATTCATATTCTAATCACAGCGCGGCCGGCCCGCGAACAGCCACTTTATCGGGGCCCGCGGAGACGCGGCCGCCCCCCCTCCCCACTTCCACTTCCAGCCCCATCGCCCCCCTCTTTCTGCACTTTAAACTCTGCCGGGGAGGGGGTCCCTGGGAAAACCGCGTCCCCACTCGGTCGCTGGGGCTTCTCACCAACTTCCCGGCTGGTGGGAAGGAGGGGAGGGGCTGGACCACAGACAGACTGACCGACAGAGTTAAGGGAAGAGACGGGGGTGGGGAGAGAGACAGAGGGGGACAGAGTCCTAGAGAGAGACAAAGAGACTTGGGGGGCAGGGGCTGGACAGGGACCAGCGGGCAAAGAGGGAGCCGTGGAGGGGGACGCAGAGACACAGAGAGATACAGCGAGGGACCAGGAGCTAGAACCCGGGGCCCGGCGAGCGCGGAGGGAAGGAGACCAGCCGGGAGAAAGTTCTGGAGGCCAGCGGGGCCCTGCCCCCTCCCTGGCCAGCAGCCCTCTGGACGTCCGTGCTGGCGGCTGGCTTCTCAGGGCTGCGACTCCTTCCCACTCCTGGCCACCCCACCCCCGACCAACTCGCAGCTAGTTCCCCTCCACTCCCCCCACGCGTGTCCACGAATGCGCGCGGGAGTCGCGATGCCGGGCCCCCCGCGAGTTCTCAAGGCCCCTCCCAAGTCTAACAACCCAGGACCGAGGGGGAGGAGGCTTACGAGGAGACGCAAGGGAGAGGGGCCCACTCGTGGCCGAGGAAGCCAGTCCCCAACCTTGCGGGTGTCCTAGTGTCCCCTCGCCCCCGCCGGCCCCCGCCCTGCCCGCGCCGCGCGGGGTCGGAGAGGGAGCCGGGGAGGGGGAGGGGGAACGCGGGGGGAGGGGGCCACATCTAAGCCAATTTTGATTTCGCCCATAATGAGTGCCCAGCGAAGGCTGGAGCAGGCCTCTGGAACTTTAAATAAGAAAAACGTTGCTAATGCTATAATAGAAGGGGGAAGTCGGAGGGCTGGGATTGCGTCGCTCGAAGCCCCCCTTTTCGGAGGCGGCTTTTCTTATTCAAAACAGGCCCACAATGGGCTTCACAGAGCGCCTCGCCACGGCCCCATCTGACGAGCGGCCATTCATCAGGCCGGCTGGCCTATCAATGACATCGCTCCCATCGGGGCTCCTATAAAACGATGCTTTTTCCCATGAAACATTCGCAAACATTTTGACGGGTTAGGCTTTGCCCGGCTGGATTACGGAGTGTCCCCGCGCTCGCTCGCTTCCTCGCTCGCTCCTTCTCCTTTTCGGCACTCGCCCCTCGTCTTTTCTTCTTTCTCTTTCTTTCTTTTCCGCTTCCCCTCCACTGTACCCCGTGGCCCTCTCGCTCTCCGCGGCCCCCTCTCATTCTTCCCCTCCCTCCTTCCCTTCCTCCCTGGGCATCTCTGGCACAGGGGATCCCCAAACATCAGAACTTTTGGGGGCGCCTGTGCTGTCCATGGGAAGAGCATGCATTGTGGGCTACTGGAGGAACCCGACATGGATTCCACAGGTTAGTCCTGCGGGGGTGAGGGGGGCCGAGGATGGGGAGCCAGTTCGGAGGGAGAGGGGGAACTTCTGCAAGAGTTGCAAAAAAGTTCCGATGCTTCAACTTGACAGTGGGGCCCCGTGAAAGGACGCGGCGTGGGTACCCGTTTGCAACCGGTGCCCGTGGACCGCGTGGAAGTACGTGCGCGCGCGTGGAAGTGTGTTGCGCGTGTGCGCGCGCGGGGAACGGGGCGCGCTTTCGCTGGCCGCGGACACCCCGTCACGTCGAGAGGCGCCGGCTCGCGGCGAGCTCGCAGCCACTGGTCGGAACTTGGCGAGCCGACCTGCCCCTCTCGGGTCCCGCTCCGCCTCCGGATTTGGGGGCCTCCCGGGCAGAGCGGTGCGCGCCCGGGCCGGGGGAGAGGGAGAAGCGGAGCGGAACGGCCTGCGGGCCCAGGAGGGCGGTGGGCTCCGCAGCTGGAGCGAGCGGCGGCGGCGAACCCGCTAGTCCTGGGGAGCGCGCGCGGCACCGTGCCTCCCGGGCCCCGGGTGCCTTCCTGCCCGGAACAGGCGCCCGACGGCGCGCGGCGCGCCCAGCTCCCACCCGACTGGAGTGAGCGGGCGGGGCGCGGCGGGAACGGCGAGGCCTGGCGACCGCCTCGGCACCCCCACTCCTCATCACCCCCCTCCTCAGCGTGAGGGCTGGTGGTGGTGGGAGTCAACTTTTGGGTAGCGGCGGCCTGTCGCCGTGGAGAGGAACCGGGGAACAGTTTTTAAGGAAAAAAAACCAGGCATCCAGGTTCTTTCCCGGGCGCCTTCAGCCCTCGCGACCTCCCTCTCCAGAGCTTGTGAAGGGCCTCCAAACTTCTAGAAGCTAGTCAGGCGCTCTGCAGCCCTCCCCGGGGCGGGGGGAGTGGAGTGCTTTGGGGGTGAACACCCCCACCCTCAGCTGCGGTCCTGAGCCTAGTGGGCGCCGGCTGGGGCTCGGCAGCAGCCTCAGGGTTTCTTGGGGACATGGGGTCTGCGACCCGCGCGATCTGGGCCGAGGCAGCAGCTGGACTGGATGCGATGCCTGGGAGAATCCAGGCTGCGCTCCGCCGCGCCCAGCAACAAGTGCCTCCCAGCCTTTGCTGTCTCCCACCCCGCAGGTGCCTGTTTCCTGAGCGCATCAACACCAGCAGGAGATCCCCCACCAGCTTACCTCCCCACCCCCTTCCACTTCCAGGCGGCCTGGGAATGGGTGTGCTGTGGGAGCAGAGGTCATCCGGGCATAAACCCCCCATGATCTTTCCTTAGTCGCTGCAAAAAGAATCCGGGCCCCTCCAGGCTTCTGCCGCGGCCCTACTTGCGGGGACACCCGCGCCCTCGGTGTATCTGTGGAGTGTTTCCGTTTTCCTCTGGAGTTGCTTGTCTTGGATCCCTCCGGGAGCGCGCCCCCCTAGTGGGTGTGGGTCGCTAGCGGATGGGTAAAGACAAAGCCCGGGAACCCCTTTTCTAGCTGCAGTGACATCCTCGGGCTGGGAGAGTTGTTGGGATCCCCGCGCACCCGGCTGCAGGTACCCCGGCAGGTTGTACTGGGGTCTTCTCCGCCCTCCGCAAAGCAAGCGCAGAGCGGGAGAGGAGTCCTGCCCGCATTTTGATGGCCAGCGCCTGGGTCCCTAGGAACCTTCAGAACACCCAAACTTTCACGCCGCGTTAACCTAGAACAAAAATCCAAGGCTACGGTGTGTGGCCAGTCCCTGCAAGGGGCTCCCGCAGGAAAGCGGGGTCTGCCTGCATTCCAAACCTACCCTGACCCAGCTACATATAGGACCGGATCCCCGACACGTTCTGGGGCGCGCTGTGGGATGCTGCTCCTCTCTGGGCTGGGGGGCTCTGGAAATGTTCTTTTCTGCCCCCGATGTAGCACTTAGTCACCTTGTCCTCTGCAGCAAACGCCCTAAAAAGCCTTTGCTCATTCGCTTCGCTCCCCGCTATTCCGTGTATCTAAGACACCCCTAGGGAGCCACTCGGAACTCAGAATCAAAAGTTTCTGGGGAAGGGCGGCGTGCAAAAAATGACCTGAGACGCGCCGGGTGTGTTTCACTCGCATGTGCAAGATCCAGGACGAGGGAGGGCGGCTCAGCGTGGTCCGGCCCAGGAACCAAGCCTCACCTCCCTCCTAGAGAAGTTAATCCAATTAGTTTTCACACACACACCCCCGCCCCGAGTCTCTCTTGTTATGTAAAAGTCCCCTCTGCCCCGCGGGCTGAAACGAACGCTCCTGGGCGAAGTTCGATTCTGCTCGTTTTACAGCAAATTGCGCGCGCTCCAAACCACGACCCTTAGGAGCGCTAAAGTTTCATTCCGCTGCCCGGGCGAAGTCGGGAAGTGTCCGGGTTGCGTCCGAGAGGCCGCAGGCCGGGCGCAGGTCCCCTACTCCCACGATGAAAATCCCCGCCAAGTGCCACGGGGCCAAGGAGAACAGTTTTGCCGGGGCCGGGCTCTAGTGGCCTGCCTTGGGGCCACTTCAGCGTGACCTGCGGAAACGCGCCCCTTTGTTCCTGGCACCGAGCCGGTAATATATTCCTTGCGTTGCCCCCAAATACTCAACAAGTGTGGGACGAGGACAATGGCTCCATCGGGGGAGGCGGGGGATCAGGCGCGCGCCTCCTGGGCCCTCAGGCTCCTCCGCCCGGCCCTGGAGCCCGACAAAGCGGAGCCATCCTGGGCGGTGGCTCCGGCTGCGCCGCGCCGCTCCAGGCCGAGACTGAGGGCATGTGCGGGGGGCCGACGGCGCGCTGTACCTCGGGGAGCGCTCTGCAGCTGGGACTGCACGCGGGGCACCCATTGCGGGCGGGCGGGTAGTGGGGGTCGAGCCCCGCGAGGCCCGCGCGTCCCACGAGGACGCCGGCCGCGCGAAGTCCAAGTGAGTCCAAGCCCATCTGCCCTGCTGGGTCCAGCTTTGCGCAGTTACCCTCTTGCTGGGACATTCGAGACGGAGAGGGAAAAGTGGGTGGCATTGCAGGCCACCCAGAAGTTGAGCCAAGTGGGCTAGGGCCGAGTTGGTAGCCTACGCCATGGAAGGATCATTTCTTGCGACACGGAAGGTCACTGCCCTGTCCGAGCTGGAAACTTCTGCCGCTGCCCCCTTCCAGCCCTTATCCCCAGAACCCTGCGCTGGCAAAGTTCCCCGGTGGGCCGCACTCTGGTCTGCGGGTTCTGGTAGGGCCAGGCCGCAGTCTGGCTCTGTGGGCCCCCAAAGCGGGGACATTCCTTGGAGTGGTGCCCACCGGGAGAGCCTCCTGGAAGGAACCCGGCCCGGGCTCCTGAATTATCTCCCAGATACTGGCCTGGAGAAGCCGCCTTCTCAGCCTGGGCCGTCGAATAAGCTGACCGGGGCTCCGAGCCTCCCTCCTGATCCCAAACTAGACCGACTCTCCCTCCCAGGGCCTGTGTGTGGCCTGAGGCGAGGTCATGCGCATCCCCACCTCAGCCACCTGCCAGGCGCTGGTGTGTCTGGGTTTTGTCATCAGGGTCAAGGTCCCTCGGGGTCCCAGAGCCCCGCGGCTGCAATCCTTGTGGGTGCGGATGCCGACGGGGCGCCCAGGGCGCGTATGGCCCTGCGAGGGCAGGCGGCGGGCAGCTCGCCTTCCCGCAGAGTCCAGAGTCCGAGAGCCGCGAAAGTTTGAGGCGGTCGCACAGCGGCCTGGGCTTGGGATCGCCAAAACCGCGCCCGCCCCCTCCCCCAGCGCGTCGCCATGGAGACCCCTGGAAGTTGGTGGTGGAAAACAGACCCGGCGCAAAGCAAAATATTATGAGTGCAGTTGGGGTGACTTGGGGGGAGGCGGGGGGCGCGGGGGACCGTAGGGCAGGAGCGGGAGCCAGAGGGCGAGGCTGACAACAAAAGGCTGATGAGACCAGGAGAGAGGGCAGCTTGCAAAGAGCTTCCAGCCACTGTGAGCGCGCTGGACCGGTCGGCTGCCCAGGGACGCCGAAGTCAGTCTTTTCTGGACACCTGTCCTCAGCCTGCCCCTCAGGGGTTCCCAATCCCCTAGCCTCCGTCGGCCCCTGCTGGGAGGTGCACCTGCCTCCCACAGAGAGTCACAGGTTCACCCCAGGAGGTCGTCCAGGTTGAGTTTCTCACCCTCCTCCCTCCTCAACTGGATCTGACGGGGTGGGGTGGGGTGGGGTTGGGGGTTATGCTGAGTCAGGAAAGAGAAGAGAAAGCCGGGCAGCATCCAGAAGTCTAGAGGGTGGGGGAGAGCTCCTGGTTGGCTTTTCATTGCGACAGAGGCACTCTTAATGTGATCCAGGCCAGCCTTTCAGCCCTCCCAAGACGAATGTGCATTGCCTGTAAAATGAGGGTTGGGGCAATTGAAAGCCATCGATTCCCAAGCACGTGAGGCTCCTCCTACTCATTTGGCTTTACCCTAGAACAAATGAAGTGATTGGCCGGCTTCATCCCCTCTCCCTGACCTACTACAGGAGCCCTGGCATTCCCTGGTTCCCTGGGGCTGCAGCTCTGGGGCAGCAAAGAGCAAGCTTTCCTCTCCCATCCTTACAGCCTCCTAATCCCACAGGGAACGTTCTACACTCATCTTCTATGGTCATTACAAGTCAGAATCCACTCAATGGCAGGGAGTGTGTTGAATCTTGCCTCGGCAAGAACCTTGGTTAACCATTTGTTTAAGGCTCCCCAAATATCCTTTCTCCAGTGCCAGGTCAGGTGCAGTCTGTAAGACTTTCTGCAACAGCCTACAACCCCAAAGGAATGACTGGTAGACTCTAGACTCATAGCTGGTGTCACCTTAGGAAACACTGGACGGCTTCCAGATGATGAAGCCACCACCAGAGCTCCCCACAGATCCCGGAGAGATATAGACTGTCCAGTGTGCCAAAGGGTTGTCATCCAAGACCCAGTCCTCCACTTCTAAAACCTTTAGAAAGAAAGAAAGAAAGAAGTCTCTTTTGTCGCCGCCCCCCCCCTTTCTTGGTGATTCATTGAACAAAGGAACACTTCTCCCTCTCTGAGACCTTGTTGCATCACCTGTGAACGATTTGATTGGCATTAAGCAATTAATTGGTTGATGAGCCGAGCAGCTAACTGAAAACATGGAGGTTGGATTCCAGTCAGAGCCACCTAAGAAGGAAAATCCGTCATTGATGACACACCATGGATTGGTGTAGACTCCATGGCAACTGGTTCTTCCCGTTCATCTAAAATTCAACCACTCAACCACACGCGTGTGTTAGTGTATCTCTTCAGACATGCATCGGGCCAGTGGCATCTGCTGGGCCCTTGCAAAGGCGTTTTACAGACACGGGCCTCTCCAAGTCCTCACAGGGGCTCCCCGCAGGCATCAAGTGCAGGTTTCCCTTCCTTGTCCATCCTTGAGACACTGGTTCTAAGCCATGGCGGTATGTTTGTTTGCCTTAGGGTCTTTGCCAAGCCAACAGAGAAGGTATAAAGGTTGGGACACCCAGCAGTCAGGGCTGTATTGCCCTTGGCCTCCCCTAGCAGATCCGCCCGTGGCCCGGGGGTGGGGTGGGGTGGGCTCTTCAGCTATCCCCTGAGCTGCTGCTGTTGAAAAAGGCAGGAGGATCTGGGTTGTCATTTTCACCCCTTCTATTCAATCCATTGCAGGTGCTTCTGTGATTTTATTATGGTTAAGGGACAGAGGATGGACACAGAGATTCTTTAGAGGTGTCAGGTGAGAGTAGAAGGCTCCTTAGGGTTCCTTCATCAGATGTGATCCAGTCTCGTTTACCGAGCACCTGTTGGGCAGCAGCAGGCCCTGGAGACAAGCACTGCCCCTAAGAACTCCAGAATCTCTTGGAGGAGAGAATGTCGACACCTTGAGAGTGGGGCCAGCCGCAAAGGACACCCACAAGGAGTCCTCTTGGAGCCTAGATGGAAGGCTATGTCTCGTGTTGAGCCCAACCGTGTATTAGTGCTGTCACAGGCATTTCCCCACGTGTATGCTACACGGTCCCTTTTTAGGGCGCAATAGGATCCAGGATTTTCCCAAAGTCACACCTTGTATGTGGCAAGACTGGATAGTAGGCAGACAGTGGGAAGCCCAGTGGCCGGCATGCCCACCCCACCTCATCCAGACGAGGACGCTCTCAGGTCAGCCTGGAAGGGTTTTGGTAGGACTCTGGCCTTTAGGTAGATTTGAATTCCACTAGGAGAAAAGATAAATATGTGGATGGGACCGGTAGAGATTTGGAATGCCATCATTTGGGGGCACCCAGGAAAACCCCATGTGAAGGGGTTTTCTGATGCTGCCTTTGACAGGATTTAAGAGGATGGTTGCTGGGAGAAGCAGAGTCTCACAGTGGTTGGGTGTACGTTTCGATTACTGCATGGAGCTAAGATAATGTTCAAGTGGTTCCTTTGGTGCACACAGTGACCCTGTAGGACATGGTAGACCCGTCCCTGTAAGTTTCTGAGACTGTCGCTTTTCACGGGGGTAGAATGCCTCATCTTTCTCCTGTGAAATGGCTAGTGGTTTTGAACTGCCGCTCTTGCAGTTAGCAGTCTACCATATCACCACCATGCCACTGGGGCGTGACATGGACTGGATAGCATTGAGTTGGGCTTGTTTGTTGTCCCTTGTCCCTGTTGTGGTCAGCAGCCATCACATCAGTTCTCAGTCATAGAATGGCATGTGTTTCAATTGGAACTGCTCCACAGGGTTTTCGGAAGCAGATCGCCAGGCCTTCTGAGGAACCTCTAAGTAGATTTGAACCTCCCACCTTTCAGTTACCAGTCCAGTCCTTAACCATCTGCACAGCCTTGGGGCTCCTAAGTATGTGTTTTGGACTCAGGAGAACCTTGCTTGGTTCGGTCTGCTCCACAACAAGTTACAGTCTTTGCCACTCACAGGGACAGTTCTACCCACAGGCTCACTGTGAGTCAGCGCGACTTGATGGCAATGAGTTTGATTGTTGTTGTTTTTAAATTTAGTTTTCTTCTGGACCTGATTGGGCTGTTGGGCCTTTGGTCTGTGAACATGGTCATAGGTAAGCTGTTCGGGCCACTAACCATGTGCCTGCACAGTGCTAAGTATTTTTCTATGAATGCATTCTCCACGCCATCCTCCCAATGGCCCTCTAAAGCAGGGACTGCCGTTACTCACCATTTAAGTGGGGGAACCAGGACTCGTTCGAGGCAAACTCTAAGCTGGAAGTGTTCAGTGAACTAAGCCTTAGAAGCTGGCTTACAAAGATACACTTTGCCTGAGTGCTTGGGTGGCAGCCTGGACCTAACAAGAAAGGGTGTGTCCAACCTGCTTGAGATAAGATACAAGCAATAAACCAAGCTTTTTGTTTCTCTCTGAGAGGTTTATGAAGTGCTTCTCAGATGCCAGTCTTGGACAACGCACGTGGAACACGTTGTTGTGATTGTTAGTTGCCACTGGGTCATGCACAATCCCATGCGCAATGGAAGGGAATGTTGCTCAATCCTGCTTACTTGAGCTTGATCCATTGCTGCATACACTGTGGGCTTGGGGGGGCTCTGCTGCCAGTTATTGTGTTGACAATATGTGTGTGGTTGTGGTCATGTTTAGAAATGGATTGCCATGCCATTTGTGTTAGTCTGGCTACTTGAGAGAAACAAATCCACAGAAACTCATGTATGAGAGAGAGTTTTATATAAAGGGTAAGTGCGCATCAAGAAAACATCCCAACCCTGTGCTGCCCAAGCCCACAAGTCCAACATTATCCCATTAACCCATATGCCCGACACCAATCCACAAAGTCCTCCTCCATCTCACAAATACATGCAATGATGCCGATTGCAGGAGGAAAGCCGAGTCAGTGAGCGTGTAAGCATCTCAGTGCTGGCAGGGGTCTCCACATGGCTGCTCCAGCACCCAGGGCTGCATCAGGGTAGGTCCATGCATCTTCTCCTTGGGGATGTCTTGCAGGAAGTGAGCCTTGCCAGCTGAAGCAGGGAACTGCTAAGGCAGCTGCACCCTGGTCTGACCATCACAAAGCAAGAGACCGGAGAACTAGAAAGGCAAAGCTCACCAAGCCATTTATCCCTCCGCCCCTCAATTACCCCCACATGTGTTTATCAGCCAGGTTGGCACAATAAACTAACTAACTCACCATTCTTCCTGGTCTTAGTTAGGAATCTCTGCTGAAACCTGCCCATCCAGGAGAGTCCTGCTGGCAAAGTACCACCATCTCCATAGCACCAGCATCATACCATTTTCACGAAAACTGACAGCTGGGTAGTGGAAATGCATTACTAGTTGTGCTGTGTGATCATGTGACAACTACTGTTTCTATCCACTTCGTTTGATACAATGAGAAACCGAGGCAGAGAAAGGAGACCCAAGAGGAAGTACGGGACAAAACCAGGGTTTGAATGGACATCCCTGAACTGTCTCTCCAGCTCCAAGATTGACATTCTTAACCATATACCAACTTTCTCATCAGTGTTAGCGAGCGAAGAGAGTGGCAATGGCAGAGAGGCCCCCTGAGAGCACATACCATTTTAGTGAAAGAAACCTGGCCCCCAAACCAAACTCACTGCCACCGAGTCCATGCCAACTTCAAATGGCCCTGTGGACAGGGTAGAACTACCCTTCTGGGGTCCAGAGGCTGCAGATCTGTAGAGAAGCAGAAAGATTCGCCGTTCTCCCGTGCACGGCAGACCTTGAGGTTAGCAGCCTGATGGGTTTAGGGAAAGCAAAGAGCTGTGAATGTCTCCCTAGAGAAAGTGTGGAGCGAATCCTTTAAACTAGAGACAAAATTTATAACGATGGCTAGTTAGCAAAAATAGGGACATAAGAAGAACACTGGTATGGCCGGAAGGGTGTGGGACGTCCGTCAGCCTCCTTGGCCGCTCAGTTGAATCCAGTGAATGTTTGCTTCGCCTCTGAGAATGCCGTGGAGTCCTTTGTGTTTTCAAACAGACACGCCTCGGTCGAAGTCGTCTAGGGAGGCAGAAGCCGTGAAGTAACGTGATCATGTATGTAGCCTTTGGGTAGTTTAGAGAGCCCTGCTGGTACTGTTGGCCTGCTCCCCTCCAGATCAGTGGTTCAAACCCGCCAGCCGCTCCTGGGACAACACTTGAGGCTAACTGCTCCAGTAAAGCTCGACAACATCAGAAGCCCTACACCCTAGGGGCTGGAATTGCCTGCAGTGTGGGCCTTGCAGTCAGATAGACCGAGGTTTGAACTGCGGCTTCGTTATTGTCGTACTCTGTGACCCACGACAAACCACCCAGCTTCTCTGTTCCTTCGTTTTGTTCGGTGTGAAAAGCTTCATGCCCCCATGCCTGAGGACTGTTGTGAGAATCCCATGGGGCAGTGCAGTTCAGCATTTGATTCGGTAACTGGATTATAGCATTCGCTCATTAAAGGACAGGTGTGATTTTTAGGAAAAACAATGACCTTCTTACGCCCTGCCCTAGGAACCTGGTTGGAGAAGGTCCGACATCTGCAGATGTTGCTTGTCACGCCCTGTAGACCCAGCCCTTGTTTTGTTGTTTTCATTTGTTCTGTTACTGTTGAGGCAGTAGGAGTAAGACTGACACCTCCCGGCAGTTCCGACACGAACCACCCAGCGACATGGAGGGCGTGCTCTGAACTCTGGGACCATGCACCCCTCCTGTTTTGAGTAGTTGCCCCTCCACTGACTCAGCTCGCTGCCCGTCTCATCTTCCCGTGGAGAGAGTTCGTAACAGCGCCATGCTCAAGGCCGACCTTTCCCACGGGCTGGGTGCCACGGAGGCCTGGGTTTAAGACGACATCGCTTTCCTTTTAATGCCAAGCGAAACCATTCTTTTCTAAAGGGTTTTCACAGAGGGATTACTTCATTTTAATTTCGCCAGTTTTCCCACGAACAAGGTATTGTCTGTGCTCTGTGGCATAGCGGTTACACGTTGACTGCTAACCGCAAGGCCAGCAATTCGAAACCACCGGCCGCCCCGCAGGAGAAAGACAAAGTTTTCTACTCCTGCCGAGAGTTAGAGTCTCAGAAACCCACAGGGGCAGTTCTACCCTGTCCTATAGGGTCGGTCGCTGTGAGTTGGAATGAACTCCCCAGAAGTCTGTTTGGTTTTTTTGTTTGGAGTTTCCAGAGAGGACAAAAGTTGCCGGATTCTGCCTTCCCCCAGCTTCTTCCTGTCCTGGAATCTTATGGCCTAGATTCTTGCCCCTCCTGATGGCTGAAGTTATCACTGTCTTGTAAACACAGCAAGAGTTCTCACTTGGCTGAAGTGAGCGACACTTTCAAATGAGCGGAAAACAGTCCCTGAGCGGAGCCAGTCTCTGAAGCGCCTTCTCCCAGGACGCAGAGGAGTCAAGTCTCCGTCGCGGGTCTTGTCACGGTGTCGCACGCTGTGTTTGCTTGTCCTGCTCTGGGCTTTGAACCTCGATTTGTACTGAGTTTGTGAAACGTTAGCTGCTTTCGTTAAGAGAAAGAGGGTAGGAGCGGAGTCAGGAAAGAAGGAAACGGAGCCCATGGCCTTTCACCTACATTTGGTTCCAACAGAGGCAGCGAGGGCTGCCTTGACCTGTTCCCTGAGAGCCCCACCCCGGCCTTCTGCTGAGTGGGAGCTGCCCCTCAGAGCAAGGTGACGCAGAAATGTAGGGTGGTCAGTCCTGGAGAAGACACGGGAACACAACCTGCCCCGACACAATCGATCCATCCATCCATGGTGATTGGTAAACAGGTGGGCATGGCCCCAGGTTTTTGGTTTGGTTTTGTGGTGGCAGTGATTCTGTTTCCTTGTAAGGGGCTCTGAAGGAAATCCCTCTGAAATGCCTGTGGCCCGGAGAAGGTTGCTTGGCCTATTGGGTTTTCTGACTAGCCAATCGCGCTAAAGGTCGGCAATGTTTACCGGGCAGCCTGAGCCCGATTGCTGAATCCAGCGCGGGTGTGCTTCATCAGGACAGCGAGTGGCCGCGTTGGAAGCACTGGGCCCAGGGAACCATCCCTCCAGAGAAAATTCATCCACGGGTAACACAAGGAAACCCTTTGAACTAGACTTTTACCTGCTGCTGGAATCCCCTGGGGAAATCTGTGGTTTCTCAACACGCTGCCGCCAAGCCAGCAGGGGAGGGGGGGCATGTGTGTGTTTTGTGAAGAAAATCCTGTCAGCGGGCTTACTTTGAATTTTGCAACCCGTGCAAGCTACTTCTGAGGAGACAAAGCTTTCTTTGGACGCTGCACCTAGTACTTGTCATTCAGGCAAAGGAGAGCACGCACGATTTTGTGTCGTTCCACATCTTTTCCTAAGAGGTTCATCTAGATGCGGGGTCATCCATGCACGTGTTAATTTACAGACTGATTCTAAAGGCCTGTGGGTAGGTCAAGTTCCTCTTGAAGTTGTGAAGAGTCTTGTGGTTGTTACATAATTTCATGCCAACTTGAAGATATCAAAGTGTAGGGGTGGAGGCTTGCCTGTTGATCAGGTCGCAGCCTGATGGTGACTCCTTGTGGGTGTGGCCTCCTTATAAGAAGGGTCCTGGAACCTCCCCGCCTTCCTCTGCCTTCACCTTCCTGTTGGGAGAGCCACACTGGGACCTGCCAGAGCCCTGTGATGTTCCATCGCCATTGGATCCACAAGACTTTCACCCACCGGCCTGTGATCTTCGTGCATTCTGCATCATTGCTTGTGGCTATGTGAGTCTGAGGAGGGATTTATGGATTCGTATCGGACTTAGGGACTTGATCTGGACTGGGCTGGGATGTTTGCTTGATATAGACCTACATACTTCTTGATAGAAAGCTCTTACACATACATGAGTGTCACAGGATTTGTGTCTCCTCAACCCGGCCTAACACGATTTTATGAAATTCCTAAATTGGGCCCATGGCACACCTTCAGACTTATTTATCATGGAATTGGTCCATCCTTTAAACCATGCGGACACATGTGCAGTTCTGCTCACTGATAGTAAATTGAGGGCAGGGAGAAAATCAAGATGCCGCTGTAAAGTCTTTGAGCAGCCTGCTGAGCATGGGTCTGACAACCTCCACCAACACTCCCTGGGGAAACTTGGCTCCCGCAAGATTTACAGCGTTGGAACCCCCCAGCGGCAGTTCTCCTTCATCCTGTCGGTCTCTCCGAGTCAGAATCAACCCATTGGCAGTGAGTTTGGGTCTTTGAACGAGTCAGAATCCACTCCCTGGTGGTGGGGTTGGCACTTAGATACTAAGTTCTTTGCTCCGCCCCAGAGACAACCAATCAGCTAGTCTGTATGATCCTTGTATGCTGACTACAACCCCCTACCATCGGTTCCATGCTGACTCCTTGCGACCCCCTGTAGGGTTTCCTCCGCTGTCCATCTTACAGAAACCGACAGCCCCGTCTCTCTCTACTGCGTACTAAAAGCGCGAAACAAAACACCAATCTGTTTCTAGTTTTCTTTCATTGACTCGGTTACTTCTCTTTCTAAAGGCAAACTCATTTCTCTCTAAGATGCCCTCTGACAACCTGGGAAAAACACAAGCCACTGTGACTGAGAGCAGCCTCGGTGAGGTTACCAGGAAGACAGCTGGCAGAGGCCTGCCTGGGCGCCCAGCGAACATGCTGAGCCCAGTAAGCACTGGAAAAGAGCTTTCCTGAGCAGTGCCAAGCAGTTGAGGCGAGAGGTCTCTGGGCTCCATGAACTTTTGTTTTCAATTCAGTGGGCCGAGGGTGTGAGCTTGCTGTGGTTTGGGGTAAGGGACCTTTTTAGAAATGCCAGGCTTTTAGGGAAAAACAAAACAAAACACTGTTTTCCTTCTAACCGAGGCTCAGTTTTAAAGTTTGGAAACTTTGCTGTGGTGAGAAAGAGGGATTGTTTCTCTGCTTCGTTGGGGTTCCCTCCTGGTGCCCGGGCTTTGTGACATTCCCTGCCTGGGCCACCTCACAGAGGAGGGGTTGCTGTGGGAGAGGGACCCACCACCCTGATGGGCAGGAGGCCCAGCCCAGAGCACTTCCGCCAAGCATGCTGGGAGAAGAGGCATCCAGAGGGCTCCAGGAGCCAGGAACTTCAGGTGAAGGATTCTCATGAATTCCACTTCACTAGTCATAGGAATGAAAAAGTAAAAATGAAATCCCAAGGCGGTACGATTCTACATCAGTCCTCGGAGCCATGGGGTGGTGCAAACAGTTTTTGCTCGTGGCTGCTAACTGAAAGGTTGGTGGTTTGGTTCCCCCCAGAAGTTCCTCGGAAAAGGTCTGGTAACCTACTTCCCAAAAAAAAGATCTGCAGCACATTGTTCATGAAGGAGTAGGAATACGGTAGAACACCGAGCAACCCTTGAAGAAGACCTTAGCAGCACAGGACAGTCTGCCTGATGGACTCTTAGGAGGAAAGGCAATACAACTGTATGCTCACTGAGCTTGCACTTCACATGCCAAGGGCTTCAAAAAGTTGGTGGAAAAAATCTGTTATCTTTTCATTTTATTTTTCCTTGAACTTTCGGAAGCCCGCTCTTATGTACATACAGGGGCATGAATGGGGCTGGAAGAGGCACACAGAAAAAGTAAGACTAGTTACATTCTGGATGAGTGGGTGCGATAGATAGGTTAATTGTGTCAACCTGGCCAATAGGAACATGTGGGATTAATCAGGTTGCAGTTTGATTGGAGATCAATGGCTCTGCATGGCCTCTCTTTTGCTCTCTGGTGATCTAACCACCATGCCGCTGCTTTAGCTAGTTCTCTGCCACAACCTGGGTGCTACACTACCTCTGGGACAAGCCAATCGTTGGATCATGTTGCTAGAGCTTGAGGCTCCTTCGAGGCATGGTGTGCACATCACTTGAGCTCAACACTGGTAGATCCTGCCACCTTGCATTGCATGGGTTCTGTATCCCAACCAGGCCTGCTTCCCTAATCTCCCAAGGGGCTGACTGTTGCTGACCCAACCTACTGTTTGCTGCCTGTGGGCAGACTGCCTGCACAGCCCGAGGGAAGACTCAGCTGTTTGCTTCCTTGACCTTGGACCCAGCAGCCCTGGGAGTTGAAGGACTATCAGTATGGAAGTGAGTTGAACGGAGCCCTCTGTACTGCTGTGTGGACTAATTAGCTGTTCTACTCCTTCTTGCTGGAGAGATATATAATTAATCACAAGTGTCCTGGTTTTGTTTCTCTAGAGAACCCTGCCTAACACAGTGGGATTGTGAATGTTTTGTTTCTCTTTTCAACATTTTTAATATCAAATCCTATCATTGATGAAGCCAGCAAAGAAAACAGTATTTTGGGGAAGAGAGATTGGATCCCACAGCCAGAGGCAGCTGGCTGCTAAGGGTGAGGGGAAGCCATGCCATGCCCTGCCCGCCCAGTGAAAGGGGTGAAAAGAAACACAGAAGGGGCAGGGGATGCTAGAAATGACAATGATGTCAAGAATCAAATAAGATCATTTGCTTTGCAGAATGAGTGACATTTTGGTTCCATAAAATTCAAATTTTATATGGGTTTTGTTAATATTATAATAAAATAAAGGAGCCCTACTGGCACAATGCTTTAAAGCATTGGACTGTGGTCTAGGCATAAGGTTGATGGATCAAATCCACCAACCGCCCCTCAGGAGAAAGATCCTCCTGTGTAAAGAGTACCACCTTGGGAACCCCAGGAAGCAATCTGGCTCAGCCATAAAGCAGGGGTGTCAAACTGGCGGCCCGCGCGCCGCATGCAGTCCCTGAGGTAATATCTTGTGGCCCGCGATACTCTGAAATAAAATAGAAAAAATTGTTATGAAGAAAATAGCGCTTAGGGGAGATCGAGGCAATTCTGTACACAAAATTCCCTCATTATCCCTTTAACGACTATGGCCCAGTACCTTTCCTGGGGGCCTGTGGACGTGTATAAACGCGCTGACTCAGTTCCAGCGACGTTTGCAAGCGATGTGTCTGCCACTCTCAGTGTCACGTCATGTGAAGAGATCCCCATAGCGGAAAGGTTAACAGAGCACTCGGGGCTGTGCTGTTCTGAGTCATCCCTGGCGGCAGCGCTAGTTCGCATGTTTAGAGGGAAGCCATTATGATTGTGCATCACGTTTGTCAGCTGCCCGACATTCTGTCCTTTTTATTAGTTACATTGTTATATTTTCTGGTCACAACATAAGAGGTAAGTGAAAACTAGTAGGAGGAAAGCTCTGGCAAGTTTCGGGTAAGAAAGAATAGTTTTAGTTTTATAAATACATTAAATAAAATAAATGTTTAAATAAAAGCAATTCTATAGTATTTTAATTACCCTGTCCATATTCCCGAATCCTCACTTCAAAGCATAAATGTAACAGAATTTGTAAATGTGATGTGGCCCGCATGCATCTTGCCTGTTGCTCCAAACGGCCCGTGTTTTCATTGAGTTTGACGCCCCCACCCACCCCTGCCATAGAGGGTTGCTATGAGTCGGAATCAACTCGACAGCGCTGAGTGCTAATAGAGCGAGAAGCACAGGGAAGTTCCCGACGTGAGGTTGCAGTGGGCAGGAAGAGAAGGCTGAGGAGGAAGAGGATGGTGCTGATGATAAGGAAGGAGGAGGAGGAGGAGGGGTTGAGGGGCAAAGGAGAGTCAGCCATCCGGCTATGGGATGACACGTGTCAACTCTGGTATTCTTGGGTGTATTTGGAAGACAGACCCTTTTTAAAATGAAATTCATCTTCGACCAGAGACAGCACCGAACACCTTCACTTTCATTTCCTCTTGTCTTGGGAGACCGCTGGTGCGTCTATGGCCTAAACACAAACAGTATCAGTGCACCCTTGGGGATTTCTCCTTAATTATTTTACACGGCAAACAATGACCCCTTAATTAATCTCTTTGCCCACTTGAGATTTCTTAAAGGCAGAAAGATCAGTAACATATACTGAGTCCCTTCTGTGTTCTCAGGATCATGTTAGACACACTTCCAGACTTCCAACAAGAGTTTAAGGCAAGTATTGGGGCTGAAGTCGAAGTTAATGGTTAGATTCGACATAAGTTCAAATCCTGGACCAACTGCTAACTGGATGTGGGTCTTTAAAAATCACTTCACCTCTCTGGGCCTTACACTCTCCATCTATAAAATAGGGATATTAATATTTACATAAATAAGCCCTGGTGGTACAGTGATTAAGCGAACCGTTGACGGTTCAAATGGAACAGCTGCCCTGAGTGAGGTCGTCTGCTTCTGTAAAGATGTACAACCTCAAAACCCTATGGAGTAGATTTACTCTGCCCCGTTGGGTCCCTATGAGCCAAAATCAACCCCACAACAGCAGGGTTGGTTGTTTGTTCTGTCTGGCACATGAAGTAATTACAGAAAGAAAAGGCATGCATGCAGATTTAGTACACCGCTTGATACAAAATGAGGGCTCATAAAATGATCATTGTGGTAGTTACATAATCTGGTGTCAATTTGAGGATTAAGAGTGTAGGGGTGGAGTCTAGCCTGTTAATCAGGATATAGCCAATGAAGCCTCTGTGTGGGCATGGCTTTCCCCTGAGGATTCTGGGAACACCTGTATTTCCTCCCTGGAGGCGGGAGACACACACTCTCTCGGCACACTCCCTGTGAGACATCCCTGTGGCAAAGACACAATGAGATAGGCTGATGGAGCCAGACCTCTGGAGCTGGAGAAACCATGTGGAGATCCCTGCCAGTGCTGAGATACTTACAATGCCACTGGATCCACAAGACTTCCCACCCACTGTCCTGTGATTTTCCTGCATTTGGCATCATTGCATGTGTTTCATGAATCTGAAGAGGACTTTATAGATTGATATCAGACATATGGGCTAACATCAGATTTATGGATTTGATCTGGACTGGGCTGGAATTTTTTTCTTTATATTCAACTGCTCTTATATATAAAGCTCTTTCTTATACACATGAGTGTCTATGAATTTTTCTCTAGTCAAATCAGATTAACGCAGTCATTGTTTTCACTAAAAACAACAACCACCTGGAAACTGAGGCTCAGAAAGGCCAAGGTACTTGGTTACACTCACAGAGCTAAATGAGATAGCAACTGGTATTCTATCAATTCCTGCAGCAGCAGTCAAGGTCGAAGGACACATTGCGTTGGGTAGATCTGCTGCCCAAACCAAAAACCAAGCTCATTGCCATGGGGTCAATGCGGATTCATAGCAGCCCGTTAGGACAGGTCAGAGCTGCCCCTCTGAGTTTCTGAGACTTGAACCCTTTATACCATCTTTCTCCCTTGGAGCGGCTGGTGTTTTCATACCACTGTCCTTGCAGCTTGCAGCCCAAGACCTCTTTGAAGTGTTGAAGAGCAAGGACATTACTTTCAGAACTAAGGTGAGCCTAACACAAGCCACGATATTTTTCGAATGACTTCAGTTGCATGTGAGAGTTGGACGCTGCATGAGAAACACGGAAGAATCGATGCATTTGAATGCTGGAGCTGGCAAAGACTATTAAAAGTACCGGAGTCCGCCAAGACAGTCAACCAATCTGATGAACAGAAGTACAGCCAGAAGACTCCTTGGACTTGAGGCGACCAGGCTTTGTCTCAGGTGTTTTTGGACCTGTTTTTGGGAGAGATTCGTCCCTGGAGAAGGACATCATGCTCGGTGAAGTAGAGGGGCGGGATAATGCAGTCACATGGACGCGACAATGGGCTGCAGCACAGGAACCATTGTGAGGATGGCGCAGGACGGGCAGTGCTGCCTCTGTTGTGCACAGGGTCGCTATAGGTTGGAACTGACAGTACCTACCAACCACACGGTTCCACCCCCTCTCATTTTGTGCCGCTGCCTCCTACTTCATGGACACATGCCATCCTATCAGAAGGGTGCATGCACCAGCATTGTTTGCACTTCATAATAAATGCCCTCCCGAAGTGGGCCCTCTAGTTGAGCCACGTGGAAACGGAAGCACATATAAACATGGGAGTCTGAGGGGTGTTTGTTTTTCCTTAGGAAATTACTGGAATTGGGAAGGAGATGAAAAGCTCCTAGGATTTTCAAGGAAACACAGAAAGTCAGAGGAGACCGGCTGGTGGGGGTGCTTGTTAGCCCAGGCTGCAGCAGGGTAAGCGGGAGCTTGTCATGACTTTGCCAGTGAAAGAAGAGGGCCTGCCTCCACCCCGTCTTTGCAGAGAGGCAGGTGCAGGCCTACCCTCCAACTCACTGCCATTCTGACTCCTATAAGGACAGAGTAGATCTGCTCTTTGGGTGTCCAAGACTGTACGTCTGTATGGGAGCAGAAAGCGTCGGCTTTTGCCCTGAGAGTGGGTGGTGGTTTAACTGGCCCTCTTGTGATCTCAGATCTCATCACTCGTGATGCCACCAGGCATCTTGTATTTCAGTGTTGGAGTTCTAAGTGACTTCCAGGCACCTGTGGCGCAAAGGGCATCTCTAGTTTAGAGACAGAGATGACCCACAGGGTCTTGCCGACCCAGCCAGTCAGGCTATGCACTTGTGAAAATACAATGTTCCCTTCCAAACACGGGGCAGTGATGTCACTCATTTCCCGCATTGTGGCAAAATGAGACCATCCATGGAAATAAGTAGATCTTGGACTGTGAGCCTGGTGGTTCAAACCCACCAGCTGCTTCTTGGAAGAAAGACAAGGCTGTAAAGACCTTCTCTGAAATCCCAGGTAGGGTTGGAATGAGGTAGCATCCACTGCGTGGCTCTGGGTTTGCATTGGTTTGGGTCACTGGGGCACACCGTTCCAGTCCCAGTTCAGGTGACATGTTGATGACGAAGGCAGTATTTGTCTTGGGAGGCCACCGCCTGGAGAAAGTTACCAGCGTCGCCGTGACCCACCTGAATTCTGCTTTAATTGAGAGGACCCCCACAAACACTGATAAGGAGGAGGTACAGGGACACTGGCCACCTGAACTCACCACCCAGAGGGCACCCTAACCAAACCAAAGCAAAACAAAAGCCATACCAGTTGTTCAGCCAGCGAGTCAGTGCGGATTCCTGGCAATCACATGTGCGTCATAGCGCGGAGTTTCATGGGATTGTCAATGGCGGTGCTCTTTCGGACAGGAACCTTGGTCGTGTCATGGTTACAAGTCGGGCTGCTAACTGCAACGTTAGTGGTTTGAGACCACCGTCCATGCCGAGGGGAGAAAGACGGGAATGTCCACTCCCATAGAGAGTTACAGTCCTGGAAAGCCACAGGGACAGTTCTACCCCCGTGGGCAGTTATGCGTCAGCATCGGTGAGATGGCAGTGAGTGTGGGTTTTTTTCTGGAGTTGGCATGCTTTTGGAAGTAGATTGCCAGACTGTTCTTCCTAGGTGCCTCTGGATGGATTTGAAGGGCCAACCCTTTGGTTAGTAACTGGGTGCTAACCCATTTGCTCCACTCTGGGATTCAAGAGAGATGGCACAGGTGTTATTTGTTCTCTTTTTTTCTTTTTCCTACTGTATACACCCTAGTTCAGGCCTTTAAGGCTTCTGACTTATAGGCTCGCTCGTACATCAAACAGAACAAAACGTGGGTCTGTTCCGCATCATCCGCACCTGGTATCTTTCAGCCCGTGGTTGCAGCCTCTGTGTCAGTGCATCTTGTTGAAAGTTCTCCTCGTTTGGCTGACTTTACCAAGCAGGGCGTCCTTTTCCGGAGACTGGTCTCTCCTGTTCACGAGTCCAAATCCCTGAGACAAATTCCTGGCAGCGTTAGAAAGGATGCCGCCTCTCAGTCTCATGAGTCTTGGGATTTGGATGAGAAGTGGTATGGTTCTTGCTTGGCTTCCTGCTCTGTGCTGTCCCCTTTAAGATCTCTCTCCTCTGGCGGCATCGAGGGAGAAAGATGGGGCTCTCTGCTCCCATCAAGAGGTGCAGTCTCAGAGGCCACAGGGGCCGTTCTACCCTGTCCTATCGGGTCACTATCGACTCGGTGGCAGTGAGAGGCAGCATTGAGGGAGCTGCTCCCCAGCTGCTCTGCTGGTGCCACCCTCTTGCTCAAGGTGTGTGAGGTCCTCGCCAGCCGATCCCTTACGCTAGTATTCCTCGGCCTTCTCACCTGGCCCGTGCCATGAGCTAGGCATCCCATGGCACTTGCTGAGGTCTGGGTGCCAGGGGTAGTGTCCCACCTCCACACTTTGGCTCAGGCTGTTTGAACTCACAGCTAATTCTACTGAGGTGAATCAAATGCCTCCTCTTCCTCGTAGCCTGTGGTCAGTCCTCCTATGACCTCTCCAACTATGCACCCCTGCCCTGTGTCACAATTCCTCGTGTGGGTGATTTTCTCCTTCTCTACTGTGAACTCTTTGAGGGCAAGAGACAGATGTTTGATGTGTGCATGGCCCCCAGCCTTTCAGAGAAGGCTGATCAAGCAGAATCTTCTAGTGTCGTGGTGAGTGGGTTACGCACTGGGCTGCTGAATACCAGATCTGTGGCTCAAACCCACCAGCGGCTCTGCTGGAGAAAGATGAAGCTTTCTTCTCCCATCAAGTGTTTCTGCCTCGGAAACCCACAGGGGCAGCTCTACTCCGTCCTATAGGATCTCTGTGAGTTAGAATCAATTCAGTGGCAGGGAGTTTTTTGTTTTGTTCTGCTTTTGAGTCTTTTGAGTCAAGCAGGGCAGTCTCAAGAGATACATAAACAGCCGAGTGAGTGTGTGCCCTGGTGCTCGGGCCGGGTGCCAATTTCTTGAGTGCATCTTCTGCCAGTCTCAGGACCTTTGCACATGCTATTCCTTCTGTGGGAGCACTCCCTTTTATCGGACGCCTGACGCCTCCTTGTTTAGTTCAATGCTGCTTTCTCCTAGAAGCTTCCCAGAATGCTCCCAGAGAAGCTCAACCCTCCTTGGCTCTTTCTCTGCATTGTTGGGGGTCACACCTCGGCGTGTGTGATGACTGCGTCGCTGCTGCTGCACTGAGCACTGCTGCTGCATGAGGAGCTCATGCTGCATGGTGTGCGTGTCTCATTCACGGCTGTATCCCTGCTGCCCAGCCCTGCGCTGGCACATGCATGCGAGCCAGCGGGCAATGGGGCATCTCTGCCTCGTGGCGCCCGTCTGTGCTTCCGGGTGGCACTGCGATCCACAAAGGAGCCCTGGTGGCTGCGCATTTTCCATGTGGCTTTTTGGCTCCAATCATTCTGTTCAGACCCCCCCCCCCCCGTACTCTTATTGGGGGATCTTACATCTCTTATCACAACCCATACATTCCTCCAGTGTGTCAAGCACATTTGCACATATGCCGCCATCATCATTTTCAAAGCATTCTCTTCCCACTTGAGCCCCTGATATCAGCTTCCCATTTCTTCCCCCTCTCCCCCCTCCCCCTCATGAACCCTTTAAAAGTTGTAGACTATTATTTCCATATCTTACATCATCCTCCATCACCCCTCACCCACCACTTTGCCATTATTCATCCCCCTAGGAGGTGGTTCTAGATTGATCCTTGTGATCAGTTCCCTCTCTCTCCCCCCAACCCTCCCCTAATCCTCCTGGTATCTCTATTCTCATTGTTGGATCTCAGGAGTGGGGGGCGGGGCTTTAGTCTATCCTGAATTCCCTGTGTTGTGGGCTCTTATCTGTAGCAGTGTGCATGCTCTGGTCTAATCCGATTTGTAAGGTAGAATTGAGGTCATGATAGTGGGGGGAAGGAAGCACCAAAGAACTAGAGGAAAGTTGTATGTTTCATCGGTGCCATACTGCACCCTGACTGGCTCATCTCTTCCCTGTGACCCCTCTGTGAAGGGATGTCCAATTGTCTACAGATGGACATTGGGTTTCCACTCCATGCCTCCTGCCCCCCGCCCGCCCACCCACATTCACATTGGGTATAATTTTGATCTGGGTTTTAGATGCCTGATCCCTGATCCCATCGACACCTCGTGATCATACAGGCTGGTGTGCTTCTTCCATGTGGGCTTTGTTGCTTCTGAGCTAGATGGCTACTTGTTTATCTTCAAGTCTTTAAGACCCCAGATGCTATATCTTTTGATAGCCGGGCACCATCAGCTTTCTTCACCACATTTGCTTATATATCGATTTTGTCTTCTGTGATCCTTTTTGGAAGGTGAGCAACACAGAGTGCCAGATTGTTAGAACAAAGTGTTCTTATGTTGTGGGAGTACTTGAGTTGAGGCCCAATGTCCATCTGCATCCTTAATTCTTAACATATAGATATAAATACATAGTTCTATTCCATATATATATCTATATATATATCACATTTACATGCCCATATTTAGACCTCTACAATTGTCCTTTGCCTCCTGGTTCTTTCCTCTATTTCCTTTTACTCTCCTCTTGTCCCACCATTATGTTTGGTCTTCATTCAGGTTTAGTAATTTCTCGCTGCTACATTGCCCTTGATTAAGCCCCACTAGGCATCCTATGCCCTTTCCCCATTGATTTTAGTTCACTTGTTCCCTTGTCCCTGGGTTGGTCCCCCATCCCCCAACTCCCTTCTTTTCTCCCACCTCCTCTTCTCCCATATCTGCCCCCCCGCCCCCCGACAAACATTGGTTCCGTTCTTTTCAACTCCGAATTATTTATCCCGCCTATCTTATCTAGATAAACATGCAGATACATTAATAAGTGCAAAAACCAGACAAAGCCAAATAAAACAACAAAGGAAGTCAAAGCCAACAAAACAATAACAACCAAAAACAAAATAACAGTAGCAAAAAGAAAGCCACTGACAAAATTAGAAAGCCTATAAATAGTTCAAGGTCCATTGCCCTTGGCGAGTGTTTTCCAGTCGAGTCTGGTGGGGTGCCACACTCTGCCTCCAGAGTCTATTTTTGTTATTCCCCAGGGATTTCATCACTTTTCTCCCCTTGCTGCTCTGTTGCATGTCCTTAGCGTTTCGTCCCAGTCTTTTCAGGGTTGTTAATATTGTCATCATGGACAAGGCGCCCTGGTAGCAGAGTGGAGGAGCCCTGTGGCACAGTGGTTGTGTTTTAGGCTGCTAACCACAAGGTCAGCACCTCAAAACCACAAAAGACAGGACTTTCTACTCCCATGGAGAGGTACAGTCTGGGAGCCCCAAAGGGGCAGTTCCACCTGTCCTATTGGAGCTGCTATGATGAGTCAGCAGGGCATCAGTGGCCGTGAGTGAGCGAGCTCCCCCTCCCTCTTCCTCTGTCTCCTCCAGCCATGCTGACCCCCCCCCAGCTGTCCCTCACACCCACCAAGTGCCTTCCTGCCTCAGTGTGCCCCTTCCTCCAGCAACCCCCAGCCCGTGCTCTGTGAATCCTCTCACCGATGTGTCGGGTCCAGGTCATGGAGGAGAGGCCCCGTGGGAGCAGGATCCTTGTCTGCCTGGTTCATTACTCCACCCCCAGAGCCTGCACACAGTAGGCGCTCAATCCGTATTTGTTGATGGGGGCAGGGCGGGGGTGGTGAGGAGGTGGGAATTAAAGGCAGAGCAGGGAGGGGATTGCCCCTTTTGGGAACCCACTGACCCCTGGGACAGGGCCTGTGGTGTTGTCATGGCAACCCACTGATCTGAGGGGGGCCTCTCCCAACTACAGAGGCCTCAGCTGCCACCTCCTTAGACTCAGGCTTCCCCAACTGCTCCTGTGTGTCCCCCTGAGCAGTAGCCGAGGGACAGGGCCTGAGGGAAAATAATCCAGAGGAGACAGGAGCAGGCCCCCGGGCGCAGTTTTATGGGTAATGGGCAGGGTGGGCAGAGGAGAGGAGGCATTCTGTCACCATCATCATGACAGGGACCTGGGCCAATCCTCCCTTTGGTAGCTGTGAAGGTGGGGCGCCAGCCCTTAGAAGGGGCACCTCTAAAAGCCATGAGCTCCTGAAGTTGGCCCATCTCCGTGCCCCCAGGACGGTTGTAGAGAAGACTGTGACAAATGCCTTGCAGGCAGCAGCCCCCAGGGATTGCCCCGTCAAGAGCTCCCTGTGTCATCCAGCTCCTCAAGAAAGGAAGACGTAGACCACTGAACTCCCCTTCCCCACCAGCCATGGGTCCTTTCACATCTGGGCCATGCCTCTGGGCTTGCCCCAAAGGCCTGTGCTTTTCCTCCTTGGTCTGGCAGATACTGGATCCTTTAAAGACTGGCTGAAACACTCTCCCCTCTGTACCCTGCCCCACATACTACACCACACCACACCACACACACTGCTGGGTACCGGCTCACTTGGCGAGGCAATGTGCAACAGTGAGCACCTACCAGCTTTGGCGTTCAGACAGGGCCACCCCAACTTGCTGATGGCTTGACCCAGCCAGCCTCTCTGAGTCTCAGGCTGCCCTCAGAGGTGCGAGTTCACGAAGGAGTAGTGAAGCCCCAGGGTGGTATAATTGATTAGCGAGCTCCAAGGTTGACTGAAAGGCTAGACACTTGAGAAGAAAATCTGGCCCATGTAATTTCAAGAAGTCAGCCACTGAGAACTCTGTGGGTCACAGTTCTATTCTGCTGCACTTGGGTTGCTATGAATCAGGCTCTGCTTGATGCTCAATGATGGTGATGGTGGTATGGTGGTGATGGTAGTGGTGGTAGTAGTGGTAAGGATGGTGGTGGTGTGGTGGTGGTGGTAGTGGTGGTGGCGGTGGTGGTGATGGTGGTGGTGATGGTAGTGGTGGTGATGATGGTGGTGGTGGTGGTGGTAGTGGTGGTAGTAGTGGTAAGGATGGTGGTGGTGTGATGGTGGTGTTAGTGGTGGTGGTAGTATGATGATGGTGGTGTGGTGGTGGTGGTGATGGTGGTGATGGTGACAGTGGTATGGTGGTGATGGTAGTAGTGGTGAGGATGGTGGTGGTGTGGTGGAGGTGGTCGTGGTGGTGGTAGTAGCGGTGGTGGTGGTGATGGTGATAGTGGTATGGTGGTAATGGTGATGGTATGGTGGTGGTGGTGATCATAGTGATAATGGTGGTGGTGGTGATGGTGATAGTGATATGGTGGTATTGGTACCGGTACGGTGGTAATGGTGGTGGTATGGTGGTGGTATGGTGGTGATCATAGTGATGGTGGTTAGGGTAGTGGTGATAGTGCTGGTGGTGGTGGTGGTGGTGGTGAGGATGGGGATATTATGGTGGTGATGGTAAGGATGGTATTAGGGTGGTGCTTGTGATGATTGGTGGTGTTGGTGAGGAATGGAAATGGTGCATATATGCAAAGCTGAGTGGCTAGCATGGGGAAAACACATGGTAAAGGCTAGATGTCCCCATTAATCCACTGGGAGCCCCTGGCAGACAGCGACCATGCCCTGCCCCTCTTCACACAGTCCACGAAGCCCAGCATGCTGCCTGTATTAGTTCAGTTCATCTGTAGGAGAAATCTGGGAGGGAGGGTTTCAGGAAGGTTCAGTAACCATCACAGTGTTGGATAGCCTGTAAGTGGGGCCTTGGAATTCGAAACTCCATTGTTGTTCTAATTACACCCCTTCCATTCTTTCAGGCCTCTTTCATCTTGTTTTACTTTCCCCTGGCCACCCAGGCCCTCCTGTCTTTTCTTCAACAGGTCAAGCATGGCCCCACCTCCGGGCCTTTGCCTCTGTGGTTTTTATCTCCCTCCCGGAATCTCTGAAGGATTTTCACCTCCACTGCCCTCGGTCTCTGCTCAGATGCTTTCTTTAAGAAAGTCCTCCTGGTGAAGGAGCTCCCCCACCCACTCCCACCCACACACCCATCATTCCTACCCCTTTGCCCCACTTGGCTTTTCTCCATCACGATCATCACTACTTGCCATGGGGTTGACACTGTCCTAGACTCTTGTGAACAAGATAGACTAGGTTCATAGAACTAACATTTCAACATTGGGGAAAATACCTTTTGAAAAGGGAGTACATAGAAAACAAGATATTTTGGGACACTGAGACAGTCCAGAAGAGGCACCCTGTTATAATATAAGAGGACTTCAAAATTTCATGGAATTTTTCATTCTCTTAAATATATTTTCCATCAACTTTTTGGAGCCTGCTCCGAATATGACTTACTGTTAAATGGGATTTCCCCCATTTCTTCTGTTAAAACAGTATATTGAGCACTTGACACCTATATGCAAAATGGATGGATAGCGAGATGGGTGGGTGGATAGATCAATGGATAAGTGAATGGGTCAATGGATAGATGACTAGATGTATGGGTGGGTCATAGGTGGTTGGGTAGGTTGATAGATAGATGGATTGGTAGGTGCATGAGTGGATGGATGGATGGATGGATGGATGGATGGATGGATGGGTAGGTAGGTATATAGATTGGTGGATGGGTGGATGGATAGATGGACAATGGGTAGGCCAAAGGATGGGTGGATAGATGGGTCAGTAGATGGGTGAATTGATATGATGTTAAAGAGAACTGCTGGCCATTCTCAGAATCGTAGGGTAGTTGAATGCAATAATAAAAACAAGCACAGACTTTGGAAACGGAAAGTCCTGCGGTGGTGTAAACGATTAACACACGCAACTGCTAATCCAAAGGTTAGTGGTTCAAATCTCCCCAGCGGCACCTTGGAAGAAAGGCCTGGTGATCTACTTCTGAAAAATTCACCAGTGCAAGCATTACGGAGTATGCACGGGCCCACTCTGACACCTGAGAAGTCGCCATCTCTCTGAAGCAACTTGATACCAAAAGTATTTTTATTTTTAAGACGGAAAAACTGAGTTTGAGTTCTGAGCCTAATGCCTTCTAATAGTATGGCCTTGGCCAAATCACGATGTGTTCTAACCCTCGGTTTTCTTACCTGTACAATGGGCCTGGCTATCTGCCTTGGAGGTAACACCCGTGTCTGATCAGGCGCCAGAAGATGAGTCCCTCAGGGTGGAAGGGGCTAAGACGGCACAGGGCCAGGCAATGTTTACCTTTTGTAAACATGCAGTCGTCATGAGTATGAGCTGGTGGGATGGCATCCAGCAACCACAAAGGGGGGTGCGTTTCTGTCTCAAAGAAACGGCGTGTGAGGTTCACATGAGCTTCTGGCCACCTGGGTCTGGCCTTAGTTCACACACTCATGAAGCTCCACTCTGGACCTTGGCCTGCCTCCAGTCACAGCCCTGCTGCCCCATGTCACTGCTCCATAGATGTTCTCCAGGGACATTACAATCTCCGAGAGAGCCTCATAGCTATTTGTGACCTTGGGAAAGTCAGTGGAAACTAGAGTTTCTAAATCTTTAATCCAAAATGAGGAGGGGGATGATTTGCCACCAAGGCACATGGGTTGAACTGCTTATTAAGGGACAGTCCCCCAGGCATTGGCTGCATCTTTCTTTCTGCATGATCCCACGTGAGCCAGGTGAAGGGATGCTCCCAAGCCCAGAAGCTTGATCCATGTTGTTGTGGTTGTTAGGTGACCTCCAGTCATTTCCAACCCATAGTGACCCCAGGCACAACAGAAGGAGACACTGCCCGGTCCTGCCCCGACCTCACAATGGTTCCTGTGCCTGAGCCCATCCCTGCAGCCACTGGGTCAATCCGTCTCATTGAGGGCCTTCCTCTTTCACTGCCCCTCCACTTTGTCAAGCACGATGTCCTTCTCCTACAACATGTCCGAGTAGTTCAGACAAAGCCTTGCCATCCTCACCTGTAAGGAGCACTCTGTCTGTCCTTCGTCCAAGACAGATTGGGTTGTCCTTTTAGCAGTCCATGTTGCTTTCAATGTTCTTCTCCAGCACCTCAATTCAAATGCTTCGGTTCTTCTAGGGCCTTCCTCATTCAATGTCCAACTCTCACCCACATATGAGGCAATGGAGAATCCCATGGCTTGGGTCCGGCGCACCTTGGTCCTCAAACTAACATCCTTGCATGGAGGGAAGGTGGGGTAGAAAGGGGGAACCAATAACAAGGATCTACATATAGCCTCCTCCCTGGGGGATGGACAGCAAAACAATGGGTGAGGGGAGACGTCGGATAGTGTAAGATATGACAAAATAATAATTTATAAATTATTAAGGGTTCATGAGGGAGGGGGAGAAGGGAGGGAGGAGGAGTAGGGAGGGAGGGGGAAGGTTGAAGAGCTGATATTAAGGGCTCAAGTAGAAAGCAAATGTTTTGAGAATGATGATGGCAACAAATGTACTGATGTGCTTGACACAATGGATGGATGTAAGGATTGTGATAAAAATTGTCCGAGCCCCCAATAAAATGATTAAAAATATATAACACCCTTGCTCTTCACTACTCGAAGCAGATTGACCTTATGCAACATGCCTTTTGATCTCTTGACTGCTCCATCCAGGAGTATTGATTGTGGAGGCAAGCAAGCCAAACTCCTCGACCACTTCCATCTTGTCTACCTTTATCGCCCTGCTACCTATTGGTCCAATGGTGAAGGTTTGGGTCTTCCTCCCATTGATTCTTCATCCACACCGAAGGCTGCACTCACAGCTGCTAGTAAATCCCATTGAATGTTCAGCTCAAGTTTGGTCCTTATCAGGTCAGATCGTTTTTTTCTGGATGAGGCAGCTGGGAGCAAGAAGTGACTCAAGAGTGAGTGGAGTCCTCCTCCTCCTATGTCCCGCGTTGTCCCGGGACACACGGTGTCAACACTACAGCATGGAAGTCACCATGCCTTGCATGCAAACTTGTGCTTCCAGTCTTAGCCTTCATATCAATCGATAAACAAAAATACTCACACTATTAAGACATGCTAGTGTTCTGAGGCTTCCTTTAGACCACTTGGGTAAAAGCGTCTGCCATTGTACCTGTCACACAGAAGGAATTTAAGATGACTGTTTTGGAAAAGGAATGCCTTCAGTACCAAATACTTATTGGGCTCCATCCATTGGCCAGGCACAGGGGTAGCCTTCGGTGTAACAGAGTGGAGCCAAATGTCCAGGTCCCTGCAGGCTCAGGGAGCAGCACCCACCTCCCTGGCCAATGGTGACTAGAGGGTACATACAGGCCAGTCTCCTTCACATCCTCCTCCTTCACGATTCTCTCTAACCCAGCACCTTGATGTCGAAAGCACAAAATAACATGAATTTGGCATTCTCCATTTGTAACACCGCCTTTCATATGTTGTACTTTTTTTATGCCTCATGGTTAGGACATTTTACAGATACGTGGCCATCTCTCCTTGTGTTGCGTGAATTCTCGTATAGCACGTGCGTCCCCAGTGTGACGGTTATGGAGGCGAGGTGGCAGTAGAAACTCTGCACCAGGTACTATGGACTCCACTCCTAGGTGCTAAAGATAGGACCGAAGAGCCTACTATGTGTAAAGGCTGACCAAGAAATGTGCAAGTACATTTAGCCGATGACGTCGTGGGTAGATGTCGTCGTTGCTCGATGACATCAAGTGGGTTCCTAGATGACAGCGGTGGTTCCTTCTCATAGGACCCTGCGTCCAACAGAACTAAGCCAGCCCCTGCCCTGCACCGTCCTCACTGTCGGTAGGTTTGACCCATTGTTGACATCACTGTGTCAGTCCAGCTCATTGAGCGTCTCCCTCTTTCTCACTGGCCCTCCGCTCTAACAAGCTTGATGCCTCCTCCAGGGACTGGTTTCTCCTGATCACATGTCCAAAGTACATGAAATAAAGCCCGCCCCTCCTTGCTTCTAAGGAGCATTTGGATGGGCTTCTTCACAGCAAGTTTGTTTGTTCTGGCAGATGCTGGAACTTCCAATATTGATAGCCAGCGCCATAATTCGAGTCAATTCTTCTGCAGTCTTCTTTATTCAGTATCCCGCGTTCACATGCATACGAAGTGATGGAAAAGACCATGGCCCGGGCCGGTTTAACGGGCACTCACACTGGGGAAAGCATCGTCGAGTCTGAATGCTGACCCTACTCTTTACTAGTGGGGAGTCTTTTTACTAGTGGGGAGTCTCTCACAGCCTTCATTGCCTCAACTCTGTAGAGTGCACATCAATAGCACTTACCTCTTAGGATAAAGAGCCTGGTGTCCTAGTGGGTCACACCTTGGGTTGCTAACTAGGTCATCAGTTCAAAACCACCCGCCGCTCTGTGGGAGCGAGATGAGCTCTTTGACTCCCGTCAAGTTACAGTCTTGGAAACCCATAGGGGCAGTTCTACCTTGTCCTATAGGGTCATTGGGAATAGGAATCAACTCAATGGCTGTGAGCGGTTTGGGGTAACCTCATCGATTGTCATAAGTATTAAGTATGTGGAGATCCCCTCGCGGAGGGGTCTAGGGGAGGAGATGAGTCAGTCAGGGTGCGATGTAGCACCGATGAAGAATACAGCTTTCCTCCAGTTCCTAAATGCTTCCTCCCCCTCCCCCCCCAACTACCATTATCCGAATTCTACCTTGCAAGTCTGGATAGAGCAGAGGATGTACACTGGTGCAGATAGGAGCTGAAGGCACAGGGAATCCAGGGTGGATGATACCTTCAGGACCAGGGGTGTGAGGGGCGATACTGGGAGGGTAGAGGGTGAGTGGGTTGGAAAGGGGGGAACTGATTACAAGGATCTAGATTACAAGGATCTACATGTGACCTCCTCCCTGGGGGATGGACAACAGAAAAGGGGATGAAGGGAGACGCCAGACAGGGAAAGATATGACAAAATAATAATTTATAAGTTATCAAAGGCTCATGAGGGAGGGGGGAGCAGGGAGGGAGGGGAAAAAAGAGGACTTGATGCAAAGGGCTTAAGTGGAGAGCAAATGCTTTGAAAGTGATGAGGGCAAAGAATGTATGGATGTGCTTTATACAATTGATGGATGTATGGTTTGTGATAAGAGTTGTATGAGTCCCTAATAAAATGTTTAAAAAAAAGAATTAAGTATGATGATGTGTGTCATGCATTTTGCATAATCCCTGGTCCATAATAACGATTCCGTATTTGGTAGCCTTTGGTATGATCATTAAATTATGCAATCCAGAAATAAAAAATATAGATGAACACCAGCACTTTACTCAAATGTTAGTCTGCATAGCATCTGCATAGCAATTCTAGTCAAGTCATTCTTGACCTCAGGAAGACTAAAACATATTGTTAAAAATACATATTTTAACAATGCTCTCAGCAGGCGTTAGCTCGCCTGGGCTCTGGGTGTGTTAGTTAGAGGGGATATTTGGCAAGCTGACACAAACTAGATCTTCCAATTCCAAGCTTCTAAAGCCTCCTTATTAAGCTGCTGTCACATCGGCTCTGGTTCACGAAGATGACACATACATCCCTATAGACCTACATGTCCCTATAGAACCGTGCCCTATAGGATCTTCTGGGGTAGGCTTGGGGGAAGCAGGTCAACCTTCTTCAAAGGTGCTCTTGGTGGGCTCGCATTCCAACCTTTTGGTTAGCCATCAAGCAGGTTAACTCTTCGCCACCTCTCGGACTTCTGGGGGCTCAGTAACCTTTCACATACCTGCCAATGGCAGGCGGATCCTGCTCCCAAGAACATGTTTTACTCTGTAAATTGTGCTACAGAACCCAACAGACTTGGCACCTGATTCAAGCTCTGTTCCACCGGTCAAGATCAGAACGCATCATGCTGGGAAGATGGGATTTAAGCAATCAGAAAGTACGTTCAAACTCACTGCCATTGAGTCAATTCTGACTCAGTTACCCTGTAACAGAGCAGTACTGCCCTGCTGAGTTTTTCTGACAATGTAACTCTTTTAGGGAGTAGAAAACGTGACCCTCGGAGAGGCTGGTAGTTTTTAGCTGCTCACCATCACGGCTAGCAGCCCAATGCATCTCGCCCTTGGCCACCAGAGGCCTTCATTAGAAACAATGAACATCCTTCATTTTATATTCATAAAGGAGTTTCAGTCTTTAGTCACCCACCCTGTCCCAACTCAATTTATGAGGACAAACCTTCCTCTGACTTTGAGTTAAAAACGAAAGTGATTCCTTGGCCTGTCTAATGACTCCTCCAGAACATCTCAATACAGAAAGTGAGTTGCTCAGTCCTGTTTAATCATGTAGACTTGGAACGTGCTTGCAGTCAGACGTCCGCTCTGTGGCTGCAGCCTGGCCCAGGCTGGGGTGTGCTGTGGGTGGGCAACAGCCTTCCGTGGGGAGAGGTCTTTTCTACTTTTCTTCATGGCACTGCCAGCCCTTCTCCCCGTGCTTGGGAGGTTGGTCTCATCTCTGTCCTGTGTGGGCCTTGGGGAGTATGGAAGAGAGACCCAAGATCAGGACATTTCTTCCCTGGCTTGAACTCTGGGGAGAAGGGTATTGCACCTTCTTGGCCCAAGTGGTTTAGGACCCGAGTTCCCAGCGTCCACTGTGGATGCTCACCAGCATGTGCAGACACTTCTATGGACTCTGGTACTCCTAGACCTGATGCCGGCACATGCACCTGGGGAGAAGGAGAGCCTTCTCTTAATTCCTTCCTTTTCTGACGACAGGCAGTATGTAGATGGGCATGTGTGTGTGTTGTGAGTGTTCACGTACCCATGTGAAAACTCCTAGGTGTGTATATGACAGCAGGTAGGTGTGTATGTCCATTTAAGATGACAAGGTGCTGGGTCTGAACAAGACACTACTCTTGGTGGCACAGTTTCTTGGGGCTCTGAGCTGCCAGCTTGAGTAGATGTATCCCAAATTTATTTTGCTGGAGAAATTGTGGGGGTTTTGAAGGGGTTAAGGCAGCTGAGTGGGGACATCCTGGAGAATTCCTGAGAAGGATGCTGGAGATTTGGACCCAGTTGTGCCTCAGATAGGAGACCTGGTGGCATAGGGGTTATGTGTTGGGGTGCTAGCCCTAAGGTCAGCAGTTCAAAACTACTAGTCACTCCTCGGGAGAAAGACGGGGCTTTCTACTGCCATAAACAGTTACAGTCTTGGAAACCCACAGGGGCAATTATACGGTGTCCTGTAAGGTCACTATGATTCAGAATCAACTCAATGACAGTGAATGAGTGCTTTAGCTGCATCGTGATGACAGACACCCACCAGCTGTCAACACAGCTTTGACAATGACACAAGACAATAATATGTTGTGCAGTTTTCACGCCTTGAACTTCTCAGCTACTCACAGATCCCAGATTGCTACCTCGTCTTCACCACCCAGTGTTCATCCCTCCCCTCGGATCCTTCCCTCCTACTTATTTACAGTTTCTCATAAGACGCTGTTAAAAGAGCAATTTATTGTGACAGAAAACACAAAACAAACCCCCCACATTTCTCCCTGCTGTGTGCATTCGCTTTTCGGCTCTCTGTCTCACCAGCATGCTTTCTTGGGACAATATGTAACTTCAGGTGGAAGAGACCCCTGTGGGCTTCATGGTCACACCTTGGCCTGGGAGCTTCCAGGTCAGCACTTTGAAACCACCGCCTGCTCCTCCGATGAAAGACAAGACAAGAAAGATGCTTTCTGGGGGCTCTGAGCTGCCCACTTGAGTAGATGTATTCAACATTTGTCATGGATTTGCTGGGGAAAATGTGGGGGGACGGGAAGGGGTTAGGGTAGCTGAGTGGGGACATTGTGGGGAGCTCCTGAGAAGGAGGCTGGGGACTTGTACCTAGTACAGTCTCAGAAACCCATGAGGCAGGTAGTTCTAGCTTGTCCTATAGGGTCGCTATGAGTTGGCCTCTACTCAATGACCGTGAGAATCTAAGATGTTAGCTATTGACATTTCCCCTGCCTTTTTAAATATGAGACCTCATATTGCTTAATTGCCTGAAGCCTCTATTGCTCTCTCAGAAAAATAGAGATAAAAATCCTTACCTCAAAGAATTGTTGTGAGCTCTCGGTGAGGTAGCAGAAAGGGTCGGGAAGGTGAAAACAAACCTTCAATAAATGTGATTGTTAGTCTCCATTGAGTCTGCTGCGACTCCTAGTCTCCTCACGACAGAGTGGAACAGCCCCCGGAAGTCGTTGGTTGTGGTCCAGGGCTGTCCCGGTGGCTTTCACGCACAGTGGCTCTGTCCAACAGAACAAAGCACCCCCGTCCTTCCCCAGCCACCCACTGCTTCTGTTTGAGCCCATTGTTTCCTCCATGGTGTCGGTCCATCTCCTGAGGGTTTTCTTCTATTCGGTTGCCTGCTTTGCCAAGCAGGATGTTGTTCCCCAGGGACTGCTGTCTCCTCTTATATCAGGCTATCCTTGCCATTAAGGAGCACTCTGTCTGTCCTTCTCCAAGACGGATTTGTTTGTTCTTCTGGAAGTCCATGATCCTTTGAATATTCTTTGCCAGCTCCATCATTCACATGAATCCCTTCTACTTCCATCTTCCTTGTTCTTTGTGTGATGTTTGCATACATGTGAGGTGATGAAAGATACCGAGTAAAGTGACATCCTTGCTTTCGACACTTTAAAGAAGCCACGTGCGGTGTCTTGGCCCCCATGCAACACCCCATGTGATTTCCTGACTGCTGCTGCCATGAGCGCCGACTGGGGAGCCGAGCAGGGCAAATCCTGGCCAATGCCGGCCTCTTCTCCATGGATCACGATGCGGTGTGTCGGTCTAGTGGTGAGGATCTTGCCTTTCCTTCCATTGAGTTGCAGGTTTTCTAGGCTGTATCTTTCAGGGCCCGATCCCCAGGTCTTGGTCCCAAAGAGCCACTTGGTGGGTCCCAACCGTCCACCTGCAGGTTATCAGCCAAGCACTTACCTGTTGCTCCACCAGGGCTCCCGTCAATCAAACCCAAGCTTTCATATTATCAAGGAGGACCTCATCCAAAAGGACATAGTCACGGGGACAATTAGTCATCATTCAAAAGCTCATAGTCATAGGGACAACCAGTCCTGCTATAACACTGCATAGAGCTCCCTAAAAATCACCATGTTACGTAAACCTGCGTAACAAACACCACAGGGTTTGCTGGAAAAAGAAAAAGGACTTAGGGGTGCACAACCCTGAAAAGCTTTGCCAGTGGCGCACTCAAAGAGGGGAACCTGGTGTAAGGGATGGTACAGTTGGCCACGTGTAAAATGGTTAAGAAATAGACTAAAGATGGCGTGTTCCCTTGGGAAAGGCCCAAAGGTTGCTTGTGGAAGGGAACCTTGGATGGGCTGCACCTTGTGATTGTGGAGGGGTGGGGGAGGGTGATCTGGGTGATGAACCGAGGTCGCTGGTAGATGTCTTGACTGTTCCCACAGGGGTTCGGTGCAGGTTCTCTGCACGCATCTGCTTGTTGGGGAAGAACCGGAGCCCAAGCAAGCCCAAAGTGCACGTTGCGCTCAGATTGATCCCTAGTAGGATCACATTCACTGGGACAGTGTGGCGCCAAACGTTTCCAAACAAATGTGACAGCAGACTTCCTGGATTGAGCTAATGTGGAACGCCGTGAACAATGAATGAATGGATATGTGGATGGTCTGGAAGATAGAATCAGCTTTCTGCTGCTTTGTGGGAAACATGGGCAGCTTCTTAAGTTGGATGAAAACCACAGTCTTCTAGGGTGTAAGAAGTACTGTGTTAGTCCAGGGAGACTAGAGAAACACATTCTTAGACACGCATATGTATGTAAGAAAGAGATTTACAAGAGCAATTGAGTAGTGGGAAAACGTCCCAGCCCAGTCCAGATCAAGTCCATAAGTCCAATATTAGCCCATATGTCCGATACCAATCTATAAAGTCCTCTTCAGACTCACGAAAGACATGCAATGATGCTGAATGTAGGAGGATCACAGGCCAATGGGAGTCTTATGGATTCAGTGTCATTGCAGACATCTCAGCCCCGGAGGGCTTCTCCAGATCCAGAGGTCTGGTTGCATCAGGGTAGGTCCATGTGGCTTCTCCAGCTCCCAGGCCGTAGCACCATGTGTCTTGTCAGTAGAGCGTCTCTCAGGGAGGGAGCAGAGAAAGAGAAGTGTCTCTCACCTCCATGGAGGTAGTCCAGGAATTCCCAGAATCCTGAGGGGAAGGCCATGCCCACACAGAGGCCTCATGGGCCATGACCTGATTGACAGAGTAGACTCCACCCCTTCACTCTTAATCCTCTGACGTCCCAAATTGACACCAGATTTTGTAACAACCACAGTACTTCACACTTAATATAGAGGTTTTCAGTTCTCCTCCTTGCGTGGCATTCGGTCCATGCTTCAAAGAGCTCCCTTCAGGGGCACTGGGGAAGGGAGGGGAGCTGCAAGGGGCCCGGTCTCCCCCCCTCCCTGCCCCCTTCAGCAAGAACCTTTCCGGTCCTGTTGCTTTTCAATTTATGTTCATTGAAAACAAACGCACTAATCTACAAGGCTGGAAATCCACAAGGCTGAAAACCATCCATCTGATTCAGCTGGCCAAATTTGGTTTTACAAAATTTCCTGACTTCTCAGGAACCTATCTTGTTTTTTTGCACAGGAAGATAAATCTCTGTTGGGAGCCATGCACTATGAGCATCAGAATAAGAAGTCCTCACCTGGGGGTGTCCCAGGACCAGTGTGCCTCCAAACGGCTTAGCAAATTCTCACCAGCCGTCAGCCAGGCACACGTGGCGCGTCACATAAAATCCGATCCCGCCTCACCTTCATGCGAGTCCCTGTGTGAACCCTGGAAGCGGGTGCATTGGGGCTGTTCCCGTCGCTTTGGGAGCGTCAACCGTGACTGTGATTCTTCTTTTTCAGAGAGCTGGATCGAAAGATGTCTCAACGAAAGCGGAGACAAACGCTATCCCAGCCACACGTCTCTGGGGGACGTTTCTAATGATGAAAGTAAGTGGGCCAAACTCCTTCCTCCACACACCCCGCACAGCCCGTGTTGGCTTTTCTTCGCGAGCTGGGTGAAGGCTCACCGAGCAGATTCGTTCCCGTTCAATCACTCACTCACATTTGTTCCCCCTCATTCATTACAACCCCCACAATGTCACCGCACAGAGCCCGCTTTCTGTCCTGTTTCCACATCTTCTTCACTCACCCTTCTAACCTCTGTCCCTGAGTAAATGTTTCTGAAGGTGTCCTTCACTCTCTCATGCTGTTCTTCCCCTCCCTCAAAGACTTATGGTTTGACTGAAAATTGAGCCACGGGAGGGGACAGATATAAATTAACTTTCACACTTGAGTGGTGAATGAGTAAGGGCCATTATCTCAGGGGGTCCACCAGCCTTTATTTAACCTATACGCCTCATCATTTTTTCAAAATGATTTTTAGTTCTGTTCCACATACTTCTCCCATTCTATCCAAGACCTTATAACGTGATTCCTCTTAGAGCAGTTAAAAAAAACAAACTCAATTTATTGGGCACTCTCACAGACATCATAGCATCCCATAGTTCAGTCACATCACACAGTATTGTACAATTGCTACTGCAGTCAGTTTCAAAACGTTTTCTTTCTTCTTGAACTCCTTGATATCCCTTTTATCCCCTCCCTCCCCCTCCCGTCCCCCACCCCAGTGACCCTTATTTATTTATGCTTTGCTGCATCTCACACCATCCAATACCCCCGCTCTCATGCGGTTCTCTAGTTCGCTCCCCGCGAGTGGGGTTATACCGTCACCAGTGTTATCAGCTCCCCCTCCTCCCCCACCCTCTCACTTCCCGTGTCCTCAGGGAACCATTACTCCCCTTACTGTTTCTGAAGGGTTATCTATCTTGGCTTTCATGTATCGAATGATCTCAGTTATACAAATGCACATTCGGAAGTCTGACATGATTAATGAGGTGAGACCAATAAAAGCCAGAGTAGTAAGGGGAGGAAATATTAAAGAGGTAGAGAATGGTTGTGTGAGTCCTCGTGCTGTGCCGCACCTGGATTGACCATCCCTTCCGTGTGGCCCTTCTGAGAGGGACTCTCAGAGCAGTCGTTAATGACAGGAGGACACCAGCTAGTCTCTCTGGTCTCAGGGTCCCAGAGACGGACGTCTGTGTGGTCCATTAGTTGATTGGACTAATGGTTTCCGTCTGTCTATCAATTGTCATCACTCTTCTTTCCTCGGGATCAGGAGACCAGTCATTTCCCTTAGTTGGCCTCCTCTGAGCTTTCAATCCCCCAGTTGCTACTCACCAGAGTTGGATGTAGCACATTTTCCTTGTGGACTATGCTATGCAGGTTTACCTCGGTGTCCTCTAAAACTATGTCTAAGACATTTTCATAACTCTGCCTCCTGTATGCTCCACCGCATTCACGGACGCATTTGGAGCAGAGGTAAATACTCACGTACAAATATGCTGTCAAACCCTAAAACACAAAGGGATAGCACTTCTTACCATGCTTCTAGGCTGGAGTGAGGCACAGGGAACGCGACACTCTCGGGCCATGTATGAAACCCTCCAGAACCACCCTGTGCCAGTCCACTGCTGTCCAGGAGGCGTGGAGGGCAAGGTCCCTGCAGGAGCTGGCGGTGAACAGCCTGACCTTCTGCAGTGCACTGCCTAGCCTGGTCTCCGAAGGTCCTCCGACAGTGACGTCCAGTGAGTGGATGTAGGTCCTGAAGCAGAAGGCCACCCCAGCGCCAGAGCAGATGTGGTTTAAGTAGCTGTGTCATCGGCTTACTGTTTTAGAGTCACAAAGGCCTCTCTTGTTCAAAAGTAAAGCTTTCTTGCTATGCTTATTCCTTTCCTGTTTCATGTCAGACCGGATGTCCGGTTGCCATCTTTTAAAGAGCAGATGAATGAATGCGTAGGGCTTGTGGCCACCTCTTTAGAGACCCCCTCAAAGCAACCGGTCTCTGTGGAGTCAATCCTGACTCATGGCAAACCCACGTGTGTCAGAGCAGAACTGTGCTCCACAGGGTTGTTTTTGTTTGTTTAATCATTTTATTGGGGGCTCGTACAACTCTTGTCACACTCCACACATCCGTCCATTGTGTCAAGCACATTTGTACATTTGTTGCCATCATCATTCTCCAAACATTTGCTTTCTACTTGAGCCCTTGACATCAGCTCCTCATTTTCCCCCTTCCTCCCCACTCCCCCTCCCTCATGAACCCTTGATAATTTAGTTCTCAAATGCTTCCTCCCCCCCCCCCCCACTATCATGATCCCAATTCTACCTTCCAAATCTTACATGTACAGATAGGAACTGCAAACACAGGGAATCCAGGACGGATGATCCCTTCAGGACCAGTGGTGAGAGTGGCGATACTAGGAGGGTGGAGGGAAGGTGAGGGAGAAAGGGGGAACCGATTACAAGGATCTACATGCGACCTCCTCCCTGGGGGGTGAACAACTGAAAAGTGGGTGAAGGGAGACGTCGGACAGTGCACAGGGTTTTTAGCAGCTGACTTTTCAGAAGTCGACCATCAGGCCTATCTTTCAAGTCATCTCTGGGAGGACCTGTTCAGAGAGCAACTGAGCCCGTTAACTCTTTGTGCCATCCACTGACTCTGTTTCCAACTCCATCACCCTAAGAGGAACCAGCTGATAAACTTTCACTCCTTCGCTCAGTTTTCTCCAAGCACGGGCTGGAGACCACCCATCCATCATCCTCAGTGGTGTTTGTTCGGCGTGCTCAATGGCTGCCGGCTCTGCCTGAGCCCTTCTCGTCTTGTCCGGCTATCATTATTGTTTTGTTTCATTGTACTAAACGGAGATAAAATCAACCCAATTGTTCACCAATTGTAAGTGAACAATTTGGTGAATTTTGCTGACACATTAAATCCCCTTGGGTAACCACCCGCCGGGCACGGTTATGACACCTTTCTCGGGCCTCATGTCCCCCATCCCCGTTCATAACCATGTCTTCATGTCTGTCATTATCGATTGGTTTTGCCTGTTTTGGGAAATTCGTATAAGTGGAATCCCAGAGTGTGTTCCATTGTGTCTCGCTGGTGTTCATTCAGGGTCGTGCCTGGGAGATTCGCCCTGTCATTGTGTGGAGTAGTGAGAGACCTAGGGTTTGCTGCTTTACTCTACCCTAGTTGACTCCCTGTTCAAATCTCACTGGGTACTCAGGCTGTATTGAGTTTGGGGCTACCAAGAACGAAGCATCTCTGCACAAGTAACTTGGTAGACATGAGCACTTGTTCCTGTTGGCTCCGTTCCCCGTAGGGGAATTGCTGAATGTTCTAGCATCGTCAGCTTCAGTAGACATGGCTAAGCCGTTTCTGGAGTGTTGTACCAATTGAGATTCTCAACCAGCAGCCTATGAAAGGTCAACTTATTTCATGTCTTTGCCGATATTTTGTAGTGTCAGACCTTTTAATTTTAGTTTTTCTCAGGATGTATGGTATATGTCATTATGGTTTTAATTTGCATTTCTGTCTAATGACTGGGGATCTGTAGCATCTTCTAATATGTTTATTGGGTAGGTGGGTATGCCATTTTTTAAATGACCTGTTCAAGTTTTATCTATCTATCTATCTATCTATCTATCTATCTATCTATCTATCCATCCATCCATCTATCTATCGATTGTGTTTGTCTTAAGGACCTGTAAGAGCTGTATGTGTGCTCTGGGTAGGGGATGCTTGTCAGCTGTGAGTGCTGAAAGTGTCTTCTCTCAGTCTGTGGCTGCTCTTTTCCTTCTCGTATGGATCTCATTTGATGACTGGAAGTTTTAATTCTTTCCCATTTAATAACATTATTGTTTAGTAGTTATATCAGGTTTATTTTTTAGTGTGCGCGTGTCCTTTTGAAAGTTTTACCTACTTCAAGATTACCACGTTATACTCTTGCATTACCTTCTACAAGCTTTATTATTTTACTTTTCACTTTTATATCAACAGTCTATCTGGAAATTTTGTGTATGTTTGGTGGAAGCTCATTTTTTTCCCCTTAGTTTTCAAGTGATAGAGCGCCGTTTGTTGAAAAGGTCTTCCCAGTGGCTCCTCTGTCCTGAGCCCGCCAATCAGGTGCACTGGAGAGCAGTGTCTGAGAGCTTTCATTGATTCCTGTGACATTATAATAAGTTGTGATATATGGTGGTATATTCTCCTGTTTTTAAACAACTATTTTTCCTTAATCTAAGTTCTTAACATTTCCATATAGATTTTAGAATCAGCTTGTCAATTCTCTCTCTCTCTCTCTCTCTCACACACACACACACACACACACACACACACACAGAGAGAGAGAGAGAGAGAGAGAGAGAGAGAGAGAGAGAGGAGAGAGAGAGAAGAGGGTTCTGATTTGGCTTATATGGACTCTGTAATCAATTGGGGAGAATTGAGATCTTGACGATATCAAGTTTCAAATACATCAAAATGCATTTCCACTGGGGTTTCTGTTCATAGGTTCCTGGGCTTATTCCAAACAAAATGTTCTGAAACATGTTTCTATGATCAGTTCTTTTGTCTTGTGTCCTGTTTCCATGACTTCTTCATTTCTAACCCCTCTCACCTCTGTCCTTGGGTAAATGCCGCCCTGGGATGATTCGAAGGGGTGCATATCTCGCTAATGCTGTTCTTCCCCTCAAAGATCAAATTGTATAATAATATCCTTGATGATCATGTATGCATGTAAATTTTGCTGAAAATCATCCAGCAACAATTGCAGCAGCGCATTGACAAGGAGCTGCCAGAAATGCAGACTGGATTCAGAAGATGACATGGAACAAGGATATCATTGCTGATGTTAGATGGCTCTTGGCTAAAAACCAAGAACATCCAAAAGATGTTTACTTGTGTTTCGTTGACTGTGCCAAGGTATTTAACTGTGCAGGTCATAAACTATGGATGGCCTTGAGAAGAATAGGAATTCCAAACACTACATTGTGCTCATTTGGAACCTGTACATGCATCTAGAGGAAGTTGTACTGGTAGAGGAAGGGCCTCCTGCATGGTTTAAACTCACAGTGCCTGCAACAAGGCGCTCACCATCAGAACAGTTGTGAGGACGGCGCAGGGTAGGACGGTGTTTCATTCTGTTGTACACAGGGTCGCCAGGAGTCAGAATGGACTTTGGGGACTTAACAATAACACTGCTCATGAACATCTTTTCACATCTGTGGCCTGCTTTGATGTCCTCTTTGAGGAAGGTCCTTTTTATGTTCTTTGCCCAGTTGGTGATTAGGCACTTGTCTTTTTGCGTTAAGTTGTTGCATAGTTGTCTATAGCTTTTAGAGCTTCACCTTGTGCCCGTTTACTCATTGGTTAGATCATTGAGTTTTGACCTTTTCTAACATAGGCATTACATTATAAATACTCCTCTAAGTAGTGCCTAACTGTATCATGTAATTTTTCTGTGATCATATTTTCATTATCACGTAGTTAAAAAGTTTCTCATGTCTAGTGTGATGTCTACTTTGGCCACTGAACTACTTTTTCTTTAATCTTCATTTTTTTACATGTTAGCTATTTAATGATATTGTTGGGTTTTAGTCAACACTCTTTGTGAGTAGAACTAATGAAGTTATCAGTTCTTCTCAATTGCACATTCTTTTGAAGTGGTTATCTTAGGGATAACAAATTCATCCTTCCCTTATATGTCTTTGTCACCTTTTCTAAAATGTATAAAAACATGATAACATGTAACCTTGTTTACCTCTTCCCTGTTTGTTGCAGGATTGTTCTAAAATAGTTATGTCTACAGAGCCATATGCTAATAACCCTGAAGACATTATTATTGGTGTTGCTTGGTATGTTTGTTGTTTGGTATCACAGAATTAGCTCTAACTCATAGCAACCCAGGGGGGCCTGGTCACTTAGTGGTTAAGCATTGGACTTCGAACCTCAAGATCAGCAGCTCCAAAACCACCAGCTGCTCTGCGGGAGCAAGATGAGGCTGTCAGTTCCCATAAAGGGTTACAGTGTTGGAAGCCACAAGGGCAGTTCTACTCTGCCTTATGGGGTAGCCATGAGTCAGAATCAATTTCACGGCAGTGAGTTTGGTTTTCTTAGCAACCCCAAGCTTAATAGATGAAACACTTCCCAGACCTACACCACCCACACAGTCTTTCCTGTATTTGAGCTTATTGGTGCAGACATTGTCGATCTACCTCATTAACGGTCCTCCTCTTTCTACTCATGAGATCCTTCTTGAGGGACTGATAATAGGAAACCATTCTTCCCGTCTGATAATATGGAAGACATCTGATAACACATCCAAAGCCATGCATTCAAGCCATCGTCGCTTCTAAAGAGGATTCTGCCTGTACTCCTGACACACCTTTGTGCATTCTTCTGGAAGTCCATAGTTTATTCAATATTCTTCACCAACACCATAGTCCAAACGCATCAATTCCTCTTCAGTCTTATGTATTCATTGGACAGCTTGCACATGCACATAAGTCTATAGAAAATACCAAGGCTTAGACTAGGCTCATCTTAGTCTTCAAAGTGAAATGTTTGCTTTTTAACAGTTTAAAGGGATCTCTTACAACAGGTTTGTCCATTGTAATAGATTCTTTGATTTCTTGACCACTGCTTCCAAGGCATTCATTGTGGATCCAAGCAACATGAAATCCTTGAAAACATCAGTCTTTTCTCCATTAATCAATGTTGCCTGTTGGTCCAGTTGTGAAGATTTCTATTTTCCTTATGTTGAGGTGTAATCCACACTAAAGGCTCTACTCTTTGACCTTCATCAGCTTGTCCTTGTCCTTGTCCTTCAGGTCCTCTTGACTTTCCGCAAGCAAAGTGGTGGCATGTCCATCCTGCAGATTGTTAGCAAGCCTCCCTTCAATCCTGATGCTATGTTCTTCTTCATATAGTCTAGTTTGCACAGCATACAAAGGATACAACTGGATGCACACCTGTCCTGATTTTAAACCACGCAGCATCCCTTTGAAGGACCACCTGTTGGTCTATGGACAGGTTCCCCGTGAGCACAGTCAAGGGCTCTGTGATTCCCATTCTTTCCAATGTTATCCATAATCTGGTAATGATCCACCCAGCCGAATGCCGTCGCACAGTCAATAAAACACAGGCAAGCATTCTTCTGGGAGTCTTTGAATCAGTCGAGATTCACTGACATCCCTCATTCCACAGCCTCTTCTGAATCTGCCTTGAACTACTAGTAAGTTCCTGTCTGTGTGCTGCTGGAATCAGTTTGGCTCACCTTCAGCAACGTTTTACTTGTGTGCAATGTGAATGATATTATTTGATCATTTTCATATTCTTTTGAATCGCCTCTTACTTATACTTATCCACATATTTTCCCTTTCTAGAACTCTTCTACCAACAATTTTATGTTTTCATCCAGAATAATTTTTATGACAACCTTACCAAGCTCCTTGAATTGAGATAAGAGCTGTAAGAGCCCCCAATAGAATGATTGAAAAAAACAAAAGAAACTCCTTGAATATTTCTTGTAGGTGGGGCCATTGATCATGAAATTTTAGTTCACGTGTTGTGTTTATTATCCTGATATAGAGGTTCTATATTAAAACACACACACACGAGGCTAAGTAAAAATGTATTGCCACTAGGGCGTTCTGGTTCATACAAGCACCAATTTATTTCAAGCAAAACATGTTTAAATAAGTCTCTGGAATCCGCAGATGGCTACAGACAAGTTCCCGCACTAGTACCCAGCTTAGTCTCCATGAGGTGGATTGGCACAGCGGCTGCAACAATGGGCTCAACTGTGAGGGAGGCACAGCACCAGCAAGTGTTTGTTCCCATGTACATAGGGAGGATGTGAGTCAGAGCTGATCGAGGGTCCGATGCCCACATTAACAGACTCCCTGGAGTGCAATGGCTTGCCAAGGGGCCTGCTGGGCCAGTTAAGTTCAAGGCTCAGTTCAGAAGGTTACAACTCATGAAACAAACTCACTACCATCAAGTCACTTCTGACTCACAGCAACCCAGTAAGAACTGGGAAACCTCACCCCAGCCACATCACCTCACCCCCCCCCCAATTCAGATTTCTTTTTGTTCTTAAAACTCAAAGACCATTTAAAAAGGATTTAAGTCCTTGAGGATGCCACACAAACAAACAAACAACAACAACAAAACCCTGCCGTTTGACGTTGTATAAATTGAAGCGTGCAGAGTTCTCAAGAGAAGGGTTAGGGAGATGGGGAGACTGCTGCCATCGAAACTGTAGAGACCTAGATGGAGCCTACGTTGAGCAACAATAGCTTCATATTTTGGTATTTTGTTTAATAGACTTTTAATTTTTTAGTAGCAATATTTATTTAACTTACTATCATGTATATGTATATGTATTTGAGGGCACTTCAAAGAGTTTATGGGGGATGAGAAATCCATTATCTTTTAATTCCAGTTTTCCACAACTTGTGTATGTGGAAAGAGTGAGACAGATAGACAGACAGACAAGAGGTTTTCAAAATTTCATGGAAAAACTCCATTGACTTTCCTTCCTCATATTTGTGTGTGTGTGTGTGTGTGTGTGTGTGTGTGTGCATTTAGAACTTGGCCCCAGAAAGGGAGAGTCAAGCCCTGAATGCCTGTTAGTTGAAGAGTCTGGGCAAGAATGGATAAGTGACTAACCCTCCTCTGGTCCTCATAAATTCTAACTTCCACCCTGAATAAATTTCATCTTGCTTCTGGCGGATGTCAGTAGCGATCTTGTCTCTCGTGGCATGTTCACCAACATGTAGGCAGTGGTCTCGGATCAGCTGGGGCATCACATTCTGAGGGGACAGTCTCAGAAGTGCAAACTTGAGTGGCGTGAATTCCTCAAGCACTTATGACACGACAGACTGTGCAAGATGACCAACGTGTACAAAGAGGAGAAGACCTGTCCGCCCGAGTTAAGATGGACTTGGCACCAGGCAGTAAGGCACACACAGACACAATCACTCTTAACTTTGTCCTCTGCTAGGGAAGGACTTGGTTTAATCTCCATTTTATTGACGAGCAAGCGGAGGTCCGGAGGCCATAGGACTTATCCAGTGTCCCAGCAAATAGTCTGTAGAGTGAAGGCTTGTAGCGAGAACTGCCTAATCTTAACGCCGAGCCCCTTTCCACTAGGGAGCATTGGTGGCACATGGGTTAAGTAATTGGATGCTACTTGAAAGGTCAGGGTTCAAATCTACCAACTGCTCCGCGGGAGCAAAAAAGGTGGCAATTTGTGCCAGTCCAGAGGATCGAAGCTTTGAACCCTCCACCCTACAGGGTCTCTATGAGTCAGTGACAGCACAGGCCAGCATCCATCTCTTCTGCACAAATGGTCTCTTCTGTGGGTTAACGCTCTTAAGGAATTCTCAATCTAGAAGGGAAAGAAAGGCACACATGTGAATATTAATAACCAAGGCCATTTTGATCATTTCATCTGAATGACATAAGATACCCTAAGAACTTGTCTTATGCACTGAATAGGGAAGAGCGTACGAGAGTAGAAACATTTGAACCATGGTGCTGGAGAAGAATATTCAGAGTACCATGGACTGCTGAAAGGACAAACCAGCCTGTCTTGGACGATGTAAGACCAGAGAGCTTCTTTGAGGCAAGGATGGCAAGATTCCCTCTTACCTACTTTGAACATACTGTCAGGAGAGCCCAGTCCCTGGAGAGGAACATCATGCTTGCTAAAGTGAGAGGATGGAGAAAAAGAGGAAGGCCCTTAACAAGATGGATGGGCACAGGGGCTGCACCAATGGGCTCAGGCTTAGGAACCCTCCCATTCTGCATCGCTGGGGGTCGGAGCCAACTCCATAGCATCTAACAACAACAACTTGCCCCCCCTCCCCAAAGTGTCGCCCTGGACACCAGCATGGAGGTTACCTGAAACTTGAGAGGATGCAGACTCTCAGGCCCGCCCCAGACCCACTGAAACATATTTTGCAATCCAGGGGATCTCTGGTGCTTGCCTCCTTGAAAGGCCTTGTTCCAGGAGAGCAGAGATAGGAGAGGTCATGAGCTTGGAAGGTCACTGGGGAGGTCTCTCAGAGGGTGGCATCTGCCTTAGAAGACCCACAGGCTTTCTCCGGTGGTGGCACAGAGCTGAGAGCAGAAAGCCATAGGCCAGTTTTGAGCATGGAGAGTTTTCTTGATTGGCTTGTGCATAAATCATAAGAAATAGAGTTGGCGCGTTAAGTTTAGGCCATACAGTGGAGGGACTTAAATTCTCAATAATGCATTGGGTATTTGATAGCTAAGGAAGCACTGGGCGGAGGACTGAGAAAATCCAAGTGGTGTTTTCCAGAAGGTTGCTGTGAAGGGTCTGTGCGGGGCGGATTAGAGGGAGGGGTGGGTGGGTGGGATTTCATGAGCTCTACCTTTGCCCACAAACTGCCTCTCCTGTGGGTCCATGCATCACGGACCCAAGTGTGTTATTCGTGTCGTAACTTGCTTTTGGCACGTATGAATCTGGTCTGGAGTAGCCCCAAGCACAGTGTCCTTCTCCCGGGACAGATCCCTTCTGCTGACAGACCCAAAGTAAGGGAAGCAAAGCCTTGCCAATCGCACGTCTAAGGAGCCTTCTGACTGTGCTTCCTCTAAGACAGATCTGGTTCTTCTCCTGCCAGTGCACGATATCTTCAGTATTCTTCACCGACACCGGAATTCAAGTGCATCACGCCTTCTTTGGTATTCCTTATTCATTGCTCAGCTTGACGGTGTATTCCTTAGTTAGTCCACCTTCTCAGCGTATTTGCCCAGCATACAGAACCTCACAGCATCCCCTTGTTCTGACATCAGGATCAAGGGCATCTGCGATTTGGGCAGATTCTTTCAAAGGACCTTCTTTCTCAGGCGGTACCATTCACACTCCCCTGCCAATTAGAAGGGAGAATTTTGTTGGGAAGTCTTACCGCATCCACCCTACAATCTGGATAGCGGTTTCCCTCTAACTCCACAGCGGAGCTGTGTGGTCAGAGTTGGGGTTTCTGTGAATCCAATCATCCAGAAGTGGGATTTTGGTGTCACTTTCCATTTCTTTGGGTGAGGTTGGACATCTGTAACCTTTGTATTTTTCCTTTCAATCATATGTTCAAAAATAGATGCTTTGTCTCTTTCCCCTCTTGCTTCTTGGTCTTCCTCTTGGTTCTATGTCAGTTCTTTCTACTGCAGGGAGGGGAGACCTTTTGCTGGGATCTGATAGTAGTGTCTCCATGGTCACCATGATCTGTATCTTGAAGGAGCTGTGTTCCCTCCACTTCTGTATAGAAGGTTGTGCTTTTGTGTGTAGTATAATTTGTCAACCTGCTCTTTTGTGGGCTTTGGATCAAAGTTCAAAATGCCCTTTCCTGCTCCAAGGTTATGAAGGAATTCATCCAGGAGAGGTGAAAGGAAGCAGGTGTAGACCCCCTCTGAGCAACGCCGTCAGCATCATAGTTTTGCTTGGGACTTCCCTGTTCCCACGGGGAAGAGTGCCAGGAGCTCGTGCCCACTGCCAAAGGCCTGGGCGCCAGCATCTTGACCGGCAGTCTGTGGTTCTTGCAGGGAGCAAGGTGGAGACGGGGAATTAAGCGCTTGGCAGACCCATGTTTCCAACAGGTGAGACCTGGCCAGGTGCAGCCGGGTCAGTAAGGAAAGGAAATAGAATTAGAACTTTGCAGTGAAACTCGAGACTCACATAAAGCTTGGATCCTTCCTGGGATTTGAAAAGAAGTAATTAATGTAGAGACTTTCCCCCGCAGTATTAAACTTGGCCACATTGCCTCCAAGCAGAAAGTATTCTCGAATAGGTTCCTAAACACGAGTAGTGTGAATTCCCTCAGCACAGAGGCAATAGAGGAATGGCTGGCCAATTAATATGTTCCACGGGGGATTGGGCCTCGAACTACTTACAGGTCTGAAGAGAATGGGGCTTATCAGCATTGGGGTTTGGAGAGTTTTGATGCCGGGTCGGCTTGCCCGTTTGGGCTTCACCACTCCCCATGTGACTGGACACACAACTCTCTGACCCTTAGTTACATCCTCTGTACAAAGGACTAACACTAGTAATTAGACCAAATATTGATGAGGAGGAAATGCGAGAACAGTCGGAAAGAATTGCTACCAGGGCTTCTGTTCATACATACATGAGTTGTTTCCAAAGAAAACTCAAAAAGCCCGCTCACCTCCTCCGAGTGTATTTTGACTCAGTGGCGTGCACATTGGGCAGCTCACTGCGAGGTCATCAGTTCGAAACCACCAGCTACTCTGAGGGATAAAGGTGAGGCTTTCTTCTCCCGTAGAGTCAGTCTCGGACACACAGAGGCAGTCCGACGCTATCCTGGAGGATTGCTACGATTTCCGAGAAGACATGCTTAGACATCGCTGCAGTCAGTGGGTGGCTGCAGTCACATGCTCTCAGTAATATACTTGTCTTAGTCTCCTTCCAAAGAGAGCCAATCAAAACCGTGCCTTCCAAAGGGAATCTTCTGGGCCAGTTCCATTGCAGGGAGGGAGGGAGGTCAGCTCAGAAGGTGTGAGAATTGTGTGCTTTGGGTTTCCCAACGTGGACTCCTAGTAGACTTTCTCAAAGGCCCCAGGACACCATAGGGCCTGATCATGACGACATTTTAAGGGAGTTGAGAATCGAATTGGTGTGACCGAGGCCAGGAAAGTGGTGCCAAGGAATTCCCCCATCACAGTCCACCTGCTCTTTCTTTGGGTGTAGCAAGGGCTGTCCCAGGAACATTGTGTTGCGAACTCTTATCCCGCCCACCCTACAGTCCTGATCTTGACCCTTCAGATTTAATTTTATTTCCTGAACTGAAAGCACGTTTCTAAGAAACATGATTTGAGTCTCTTGAGGGTACCCCAAGCGCTCTTTTGACATGGTGTAAATCGAAGGCCCTAGAACTCTTTGGGGGAAGGGTTAGAGCATTGGAAAGACTGCCTTTGGGAGTGCATAGAACTAGATGAAGGACATGTTGACAAACTATAGATTCACATTTTGATATTTTGGCTTGATGAAAGTTCCTAGGATTTTATAGAATTACTTTTTGGCCTACCCCTGTCCATTTCAGGCACAATGTTTGATAATCCACTTCCTGGGTCAGCTGCGAGAATTAAACATCAACACAAAGAGCTCTGTACAGTGCCTGGCACATTAAAAATCCTCAATAAGCATTACTTGAGTGTACTGTTCTTTTTGAATACTTACTGTAATCAAGATGAGTAAAATCAAACCAAACCAAACCGCTGCTCCATAGAACTGTTGGCCCACAGAATTCCTAAGGCTGTAATTTTATTGTTTTTAATCATTTAATTGGTGGCTCATACAGCTCTTTTCACAATCCATACGTCCATCCATTGTGTCAAGCACATTTGTACATTTGTTACCATCATCATTTTCAAAGCATTTTCTTTCTACTTGAGCCCTTGGTATTAGCTCCTTATTTTTTCCCCATCCCTCCCTCCACCATGTACCCTTGATAATTTTTTTTTTTCATATCTTACACTGACCGATGTCTCCCTTCACCCATTTTTCTGTTGTCAATCCCCCTGGGAGGGGGTTATATGTTGATCATTGGGGTCTGTTCTCCTTTCTCCCCTAATCTTCCCCTTCCCCTCCTGGCATGGCTACTCTCATTATTGGTCCTGAGGGCTTTATCTGTCCTGGATTCCCTGTGTTTCCAGCTCTTATCTGTACCAGCGTACATGCTCTGGTCTAGCCAGATTTGTAAGGTAGAATTGGGGTCCTGATAGTGGGCGGGGGAGTTGTATGTTTTGTCGGTGTTATTAAAGAACTAGAAGAAAGTTGTATGTTTCATCGGTGCTGTATTGAACCCTGACTGACTTGTCTCTTCTTTATGACCCTTCTGTAAGGTGATGTTCAATTGTCTACGTTGGGCTTTGGGTCTCCACTCTGCACTCCCCCTCATTCACATTGTTATGATATTTTTTGGTTCTGAGTCTTTGATGCCTGATACCTGATCCTATCGACACCTCATGATCACACAGGCTGTGATTCTTTCATGTGGACTTTGTTGCTTCTTAGCTAGATGGCTGCTTGCTTATCTTAAAACCTTTAAGACCCCAGATGCTATATCTGTTGATTGTTGGGCACCATCAGCTTTCTTAACTACATTTGCTTATGCACCCATTTTGTCTTCACTGATCCTTTTGGGAAGGTGAGCATCTATTTGAACAAAGTGTCCTTGCATTGAGGGATTACTTGAATAGAGGCCCAATGTCCATCTGCTACCTTAATACTTAACATATAAATATATGTACATAGATCTATTTCCCTAATGTTATAGCTAAATATATTTACATATGTATATGCCTGTTTTTAGACCTCCTGTATTTGTCTCCTAGTTCTTTCCTCTATTTCCTTTTCCTTTCCTCTTGTCCCACTATCATGCTCAGCCTTCATTGGGGTTTTGGTAATTCCTCTCTGCTACATTGCATTTGATCAAGCTGGTCAGGCATCCTATGGAGGTACCATCAGGCTGTGACCTGATGTGACTTGACAGGCTAGACTCCATCCCTACACTTCGGTATAGCAAGTTGATATGAAATTAATGTAACTACCACACCTCCCCAAAGGCCCATGTACTTGGTACTCTACTATGTTTTGCAAATAAGGAAACCAAGAAACCATCGGATTATTCAAGGTTACTCAGGTACTAAGTAGTGGAACTGGGGTTTAACCTGGCAAACTTGGTTTTGAATTTGTCACCAGAATTTATGTTGGGAGAGTAGGGGAGCAGAGATATTCACCCTGGTGGGTCAGCCGAGATCTCTGATGCCTGGCAAGGGGCAAAAGGGCACAGTGGGAGCAGAATACAGAGTCAGGAGCTGACGAGACCTCAGACAGTCACCTGGCAGGAGGCTCTTGGGGCCAAATGTTGGTGGTTCAGTTTTGGTAGGAAAATCAGATGGCATGAGTGTGTTAGTCTGGGTTCTTTAGAGAAACAAATCCACAGAAACTCATGTATAAGAGAGAGTTTTCTATAAAGGGTAAGTACACATCAAGAAAACATCCCAACCCAGTGCTGCCCAAGCCCACAAGTCCAACATTAACCCATATGTCCAACACCAACCCACAAAGTCTTCCTCCATATCACAAAACACACACTTTGATGCAGACTGCAGGAGAAAAGTTGAATCAGTGAATGTGTAAGCATCTCAGCGTTGGCAGGGGTCTCCACACGGCTGCTCTAGCACCCAGTGCTGCATCGGGGTAGGTCCATGTGGCTTCTCCTTGGAGATGTCTTGCAGGACCTCAGCCTTGCCAGCTGAAGCAGGGAACTGGCTAAGGCAGCTGCACCCTGGTCCATCACAAAGCAAGAGACCCGAGAACTCAAAAGGCAAGGCTCACTGAGCCATTTATCCCCCCACCCTTCAATTAACCCCACATGTGTTTATCGGCCAGGTTGGCACAAAAAACTAACTACTTCAATGAATGTCTGGGGTGGGTGGCTTAGTGGGTGCTGTAAATGGCTCCGAGAATCCAGTCTCCCAGAAATGCCATCAGATTGTCCTTGATGCCCTCTCGGAGTGACCCACGGGCGGAACTGCCCCACTGGGTGTCCCCGGCCGAATACAGTCTAGGAGTGGGGGCTGGATCACTCCACTGAGTGCCAGTGGGTCTGAATCGCTCACCTCTTCGTTAGCAGCTGAGCACTCACCTGTGGTGCTACCTTTGGCTCTCAGAAGCTTGGTGATATCATGACCAAGCATTGTGCTGCCAACTGCCAGGTTAGCGGATCAAAGCCACCATCCACTCCTTGGAAGAAAGACGAGGCTTTTGGCTTCCCTAAAGGTTTAGGAGTCTCAGAAGCCCACACAGCTGTCCTACCGTGTCCTATAGGGCCACGGCGAGTTGGAATGGACTTGATGACAGTGAATTGTGGGTGGCTATTCCCAATTTCCCCAAAGGAATATGTAAACTGTCAAGCAGGTCTTTTAAAAAAGAACGTCCTGGCCACTCTTTCAAAATCCAGCTCCAATGGTGACATCGTGGTTCTGAGTTAGGCTGCCAACAGCAAGATCAGCAGTTTGAACTCACTAGCCACAGGGTGGGAGAAAGATGAGGCTCTTATCAATCTTTACAGCCTTAGAAACAACCCCCGCCCCCCGCCCCTGGGGGATGGTTCTGCTCCATTCTATAGGGTCTCCGTGCGTCAGAATGGACTCACGGACGTCACACCTGGTGCTAGCTGCATGCCCCTAGTGTCCGTGTGCCTTGTGGGGGTGACTGTCAGCGGGGTGGACTTGGCTCCAGCAGAAAGGAAGCCTCTCTCAGTGGCTCCCAGCTGCAGAGCTTGCTGGACAGAACAGCAGACAGGGGAAGTCAGCCACAGCCCTCGGCGAAGGAGCTCCGGGTTGGTGGGGAAGGTTAATGTGCACACAGAGGCACCTTGGGAGAAAGACCTGGTGCTCTCCTGTAAAACTGGCCCCTGAGAACCCCATGGGGACACACAGAGTGATGGGGGGGGGGGGCGGCTGTGACTCGGTATTGATACCGCCACTCAGCTTATCTCACTGAATCTTCCCAATAACCTTGCAAGGCAGCCATCCTTGTTGTCAGGTGCCATCGGGCCGGTGATGTACCACAGAAGGAAACCGTCCCTGGTCCTGCACCATCCTCACCACTCCACCGGTGCCTGAGCCCCTGCTTGTCAGTTCATCTCCTGGAAGGCCTTCCTCTCCTCTGCTGCCCCTCCACTCTGCCAGCTTGATGTCCTCCTCCGGGGACCGGGCACTCCGAAAGCATGCCCAAAGGACGGGTGACCAAGTGTCGCCCTTCTTGCCTCCAAGACCGATTTGTTTGTCCTTTTGGCAGTCCTCGGACTTTCAACATGCCTCAGCAGGGCCGCGTTTCCAACGCCCCAGTTCCTCTTCCGAGCTCCTTACTCATCGTCCAGCCACCAGTGCAGATGAGGCAGCTGACAGCACCATCGCTTGGGGCATCCTGGTCGTCCTCCATTAGGGACAAGATGCTGCTTTCAGACCTAAACAGCAGAGCGAGGTTGCTTCATGGCCCCTGTCCTCGCTCCCCTCCTCCACAGCCACCACAGCCTGTGCTGCCGGGAGGGTGACGTGATCTTCCAGTGCCGTGTCTGTGCCCACGACCTGCAATGACCCCCTCTCCTCTCCCCTTGTCCCCCACCCCGCTCCCCTCCTCGGCCCTCTGGTCACACTCTTGCTCACTCCAGAACTTAGCTCCCGTGTCGCTTCCTCCAAGAAGCCTCCTAGAGCAGGCCCGGCCATTGCAGGCAGCCTGGGTTGGCAAACTCCTTTTCAGCATGCTTGTGTCACAGCCTTTGGGGCCCTTGTTGATTTGCATAGTAGAATTCAAACCTTTCATTCAGATGAGCCTGGGTTGGATTCCCAGTCAATGCACCTCAGGCACCGCCACCACCCATCTGCCAGGGAGGCGTGGGTTTTGCGGTGATGCTAATAGCTTCGGTGGTGCCTCCTGGCTGAGAGGCACTCAAAAGAAAGGCCTGGTGATCTGGTTATGCAAATCAGTCCATGCAAACCTATGGATGCGCAGTGTCCGACCATGGGGATGGTGCAGGACTGGGCAGCGTTTCTGCCACGGTGCGTGGATTCATCACGGGGCAGGGAGGATTTATGACAGCTCACTAACAATCGTCACAGCATTAGAACATCTTGTTGACACTGGCCTGGTCCCTCCTTTTGACATTCTATTTTTTCCAAGATGCAAGGGCCTCAAAAAATAATCAAACAAATAAACAAACAAACCAAAATATCTCACTGCCATCAAGTCGATTCCAACTCACAGTGACCCTTCGGGACAGGATAGAACTGTTCATGTGGGTTTCCAAGACTGTAGCTCTTTATGGGGGTAGAAAGCCTCATCTTTCTCCTGTGGAGTGGCTGGTGGTTTTGAATGCTGACCTTGCTATCAGGGCTCCCTCTTCCCAGGGTCTTTTTGGCATAGATGATAGGTTCAATAAATAAATATTTATGGAATGAATTAATATGCTCTTCAAATAGCCATGTCAAATAATCATTTTGTGAATTGAGGAAATGGCATGGGGGTGACATCTGACTTCCTCTGGCTCCAAAGGCCCATGGTCACACAGAAGACATTAGGCATGCCCCCATCTCCCAACCCTTTTTAATCTAGTCTGACACCAACTGTCCCTCCCACAGTGCTCTGTTTCTGCGGCTGGGCTCGGAAACTGATTGCAATTGCCACACAGAGATCAAGGATGTTGAGGTTGATTAGGGAAGGTAACAGGTTACAATTCCACCAAGAAATGCTCAGGATACAGTTGAACATTCAGGATGGCATCTGCTCTGTCCCAAGGGGTCCTCTTTCTGTGGCCCCTGCCCTGCGTGGGCAATGTTACAAAGCTCTTTTAGGGCTACCAATACATGTTCAAAGGGCAGGCAATTCTGCGACAAGGCTCAACCTAAAGCCATTCAGCTCTAGCTTTGTGAGTCAGAAAGCCCACTTTCCTGGCTGCATACCCTGAGGCACCCCATTCCACAAGCCATTCTCTTGGCCCAAAGCACTCAGCTGTATCTTCCCTGTAAGCTAGGAAGTCTACTGCTCTATCTTCTACTCTAGCTCCCAGTTCCGCTCTTCCTGCTCCTCTGCCTCTCCTCTGGTGCAGGGCTGTCTCTTGGATCAAGTTGATATGATATGCAGGGATCTCAGGGTCCAAAGGATGTGTTCCACTGCTGGCTTGTCTCTCTTTCTAATAAGACCCTCCTCCCCACCCCAAGCCCCTCCCACCACTCTTCTTGCTTCTGAGATGGTTCATTTTATACCCAGCAGGAAGACAATCTCAATGAACTCTGTCAACAATCATATGATCCAATCAGTACCTTCCCTGGATGTTTTATCCAGACCCCTCACGAAAATGAAAGTAGTGTGGTGGGAATAACAAAGGCTCTGGCTAGAAGAGCCTTCTTAAATGACCCACTGCATTGCAGGCGTGGGGAAGCGTGGAGCTCAAGAAGTTGAGAGATTTGCTTAGGCCTGGCCACTAAGTTTTAAAATGGATTCTGACATCAAAGAATTTTGATATCTGGTCATGTAGAAGAACATAGCAACACCCCAGACAATCCTAGAGGAAATAGAAATAGTAATCGTCTGCCAGGTTAGGCTAGAGAAAGGCATTGCCACGTGCCATGTGACACTTGTCCAGGCAATAGCTACCCATGTGGAAGTCTGTCGTCCCTGCAGTCCAGGGATGTGAATAATCTTGCTATCAGGTGGAGAGCATTGTGAAGTTGATTATGGCCAGTGTCGTTTGGTTAAATGTAATGCCCCTTATCATTGGATCTCCCTTTGGACCCATTTTAAAGTTGCTTCAGTGGGGGGGGGGATAGTAGAGGGGACATATATGTGGATTAAGCCGCCAGTGAATCCCCTCTGACCACGGACCAGGAATGTGAATGGTCTTGCTATCATGCAGGGTGCCTTGGAAAGTGAATTATTGCCGATGGAGTGAGGTTAGCCTATAACACCTTCTCACTTGATCTCCCATCTGACCCACTTTTAGTGTGTTCTGGTTTCGCATGTTTTCTGCTTTCTTTTTGATAGAGGTTTTTCTCTGTTTTACTTTGTTATTGTTGGATCTTTGGGCTATATTTTTCTGCGTATGAAGTTGAGGATAGATAAAACTATAAAGACAGCAACTGGAGTAGCAATGGTTTCTTGGGGGGGTGGCAGCAGAGGTTGGGGGAAATGGGGAGCGAAGAACAATGAGCACAAGAGAGAAGTAAAAGTTCTAAAATGTATTGTGTGATGACTGTACAACTCTTCTCAATAGGAGAAGAGCGGTATAATCCTTATAACCTTAAGTTCAGAAATCCTGGTGGGGAGACCCGAGTGTAGTGGGCATATCTGGACACGGTGAATGTGCTGCACCTGCCCCCAGACCGAACAGGTATCTCATGTCTCTTGTACACAAAGCAATTGCACTACCAGGCACATAACAGTGCAGTGCAGTGCACATGCCTATAATACATGTCTTGATGGTCATAATGTACTGGCTTATGTTTGTACTGTACCCTTGTTTCTCTCCAAAATGCTTACCATATACCAGTGCATGCTCTGACGAACAGGCCGCGGCATCTCCTCTCACGCATCACTTGTCTCCTACGTGTTGAAGTGCCCTCTCTCTGTCCACTCTTCTTTCAGAAATGCTGTGAAGGGCATCCTGGATCCCAAACGCAGCAAGAGGCAAAATGATTTTGCAAGCAAGATCAAAGGAGAAGTATCGTTTTAGAAGTGAAACAAACGGTTATTGAGCACACAAAGGTGGAAGATCGTGAATGCTGTCCCTATGGCCTTCACTGATCTAGACGTGTTGCATTCGGCAGTCACTGCCATCTTGTAAAATCATGAAAAAATCCTGTTAAAGGATCCAAGCCCCTGAAACCTGCTAAGGCCTCTAGCAGGCTTGGGGAAATGGCTGCTGATGTGGACTGAGAGTAGCACAAAAGAGATTCCTGCTCTGTTGATGGTCATAGCTCAGGCACGAAGCTTGTTAGAGATGCGTGAAGAAAAGGCAGGCCCTCCCTGTAATGTGGTGTTCACACAGCACCCGCATCACATAGCATCGTTTTTTCACAGGACACAGAGCGTGCATGAAGTGATGCATCACTGTGTCTCTAGATGGTTTCGATGCTTCTTCCTTGTTTGAAAAAATACGACGATCACATTTTTGTATAGCTTTTATTTCTTTTGACTTTTTGGCAGCTAGGATTTCTAGAAGATGAGTAAGAGCCCTGGTAGGATAGTAGTTACACTTTGGACTGCAATTCTAAAGGTCAGCAGTTTGAAACCACCAGCCGCACCATGGAAGAGAGACAGGGCTTTCTCCTCCCATGAACAGTTTCAGGGTCAGACACTCCGGGGGGGGGGGGGTGGTTTTTTCCGTCCCGTAGAGTAGTAAGGAGTCAGCATCAACTCAATGACAGTGAGGTGGAGTAGGAGATGAGTTGTGAAATAACATGATTGAAGATTTTATTGAGATATCAATATTATTTTCAAATTGCTTATCAAAACCATGTGCCCGACGTCCGACGTCTCCCTTCACCCACTTTTCTGTTGTCTGTTGGACAGAGTGAGATATGACAAAATAATAATTTATAAATTATCAAGGGTTCATGAGGGAGTGGGGAGCAGGGAGTGAGGGGGGGAAATAAGGAGCTGATGCCAGGGACTGATGTGGAGAGCAAATGATTTGAGAATGATGAGGGAAACGAATGTACAAATGTGCTTTACACAATCAACGTATGTATAGATTGTGATAAGATTGCATGATCCCCCAGTAAAATGATAAAACAAAACAAAACAAAAGCCATCGTGCCAGTTAAAACTACTTTCAGAGAAATTTGTCAATTTTAACATTGGACATTATTGTTATATAATTTTTTTGTTACTCTCAGAGTTATAAAATAGTGCTGCCTTCTTTTTTATTCCTTGTGTTTTATTTCTGAGGTTCAATATTGCTCTTTGTGTCTGTTTACCAATCCTCTTGTGAGACCCACAGGCTCACGTTCCTTACCATTCTGTTATTTTATTGTATTTAAGATTGTAGAGGACATTTATGAAAGGCAGACTCCATTATTTTATTAAGTGTCCACTGAAGGCACTGTGCTTGCACTAGTGAGAAAAATGCAAGCTGAGTGAGATCGTTTGCCTGCCTTCTGAATGAGCTTACAGCCAAGGAGAGAGAGGGCATTTACCGTAATGCATTAAGGTGATGAATTTGTTTGGTTCATTCTGACACAAGTAATGTGTGGAAGAGCAGAGTTAGGAGCATCGATTCCTGACTTAGAGCAGATTGAAGAAGACTTCAAAGCAGTGATGTCTTCTGAGCCAGGAGGCTTGGAGCTGTGGCTGCAGCAGATATCACAGTCAATCAGCATAGTGCGACTCACAAAGACAATGTGCCGTCCTCCCCACAGCTTGTTCCTTATTCCCCACAACCCTGTTCTACAGTCTCCACATCCTTGGGAGTAGTGAGCAGCAAGTGTACGAGAGAGTGACTGGGGTCTTACAGGTGTCTGAGCAGCATCTACAACACAACTATTGGTCTCACTTAGTTCATAGCGAAGAACATTGAAGACATCCTGCGTGTGTTATGCTGGGTATGTAGAAAGGCAACACCAATGATTGATTGATTGATAGATAGATAGATATAAATTTATATCAAGGAAATGGCTCATACCATTGTAGAAGTAGGTAAATTATATCTGAATCCACATATACTGGTGGCTGCAGAGCAGGCTTACCACCAGAGACATATGGAACCAAGGTGGACAGGTCAGACGGCAGACTAGCACTGATGGCTCTTGGGATTGGCAGGCATTATGGCAGGCCCTTCATTCAAGTCTAAAACAACCAGAGATCAGTGAGTTAAATGGAGGATCCAGACCCAGACAAAATCCAAGCCAGCTTTTCCACAGTGTCCTCATACATCATTCAAAAATTTGCCTGTAGAATCTTTCACTATTGCAACTGGAGGCTTGCATTTTTTTTTCAGTTCTTTCAGTTTAAGATGTGCTGAATGTGTTCTCTTTTTTTGGTTTTCTAATGTTGGGGTTTTGCACATTTTATGATAGTTTTTTACTTTGTCGTATGGAACTGCCCTTCGAAATTTTCTGTTCCGCTCTTTGACTTCATCATTTCTTCCATTTGCCCTATCTCCTCTACAAGGCAGAGCACGTTTCAGTCTCTTCTGACATCCACTTTGATGTTTTCTTCCCATTGACTCATAACAACCATTTGTTCTCTTCTCCTGTGGTGTTCTCAATGTCATCCTGCGGCTTATCAGCTCTTTTGTTAGTATCCAGGGCATCAAATCTGTTCTTGAAATTCGGGAGGTCTATACCCAAGGTCTTATTTTGGTAGACTTGTTTTAATTCTCTTCAGCTTTAACTTGAACTTATACATGAGCAATTGATGGCCTGTTCCCCAGTCAGCTCCTGGTTTTAGCAGCCGACCTTGAGCTTCTTCATTGTTTCTTACCACAGATGTAGTCAATTTGATTTCTGTGTATTCCCTCTGAAGAAGTCTGGGTGCCTTTTATGATGTTGAAAATGGCATTGGCTATTAAACTAGTTACTGGAACAAGTCATCAGTCTGGAAAAATTCTGTCATAAGATCTCCAACTATGTTTCTATCACCAATGACATGGTTTTCAATTACTATTCCTCTTTCTTACTTTTGCACCTCAATCTCCAATAATTACAAATACATCTTTTTTTACATTTTATTAAGGGCTCATACAACTCTTATCACAATCCATACATATACATACATCAATTGTAAAAAGCACATCCGTACATTCTTTTCCCTAATCATTTTCAAAGCATTTGCTCTCCACTTAAGCCCTTTGTATCAGGTCCTCTTTTATTCCCCCCTCCCTCCCCGCTCCCCCCTCCTTCACGAGCCCTTGATAATTTATAGATTGTTATTTTGTCATATCTTGCCCTAGCCGTCCATGTTGGGAGGGTAGAGGTTGAGTGGGTTGGAAAGGGGGAAATGATTACAGGGATCCATATGTGACCTCCTCCCTGGGAGATGGACAAATACATCTTTATTACATGCTTGATCAATTTCAGGCTGAAGATGTTGGTAGAATTCTTCATCACTAGCCTTAGTAGTTGGTGCACGCATTTGAATAATAGTTGTGTTGATTGGATTTCCTTGTGTGGGGATAGACATTGTCCTATTACAGACAGCATTGTACTTCAAGACAGATTTTGAAATGTCCTTTTTGACGATGAATGTGACGCCCTTTCTCTTGATTGTGTCACTCCTGGCAGAGTAGACCATATTACACGTTGATTAAAAATAGTCTGTAACACTCCATTTCAGCTCACGAAAACCTTGAGTGTCGATCTTTATGTGTTTCATTTAACTTTAACCATGTTAAAATTTCCTAGACTCATACTTGATACATTCTGAATTCCAATAATGGATAGATGTTTGCAGCTGTTTCTTCTCACGTTGAGTCATGCCCCATCAGCAAATGGAAGATCTCAAAGGCTTTGCTCCCAAATACTTTACTCCCTCTATGCCATTATGGTCGACTCTACTTTGAGAAGGCAGCTCTGCCTCAATCATCTTTTGTGTCTTCTGACCTGATGAGCTCGTCTTCTGACCCTCTCGCTGAGGATGTTCTGCCTCTGTTCATTAGGTTTTCGGTAACTGACAATGTTTCCATGCTATCGGTAGCAGTTTCAGTGGTTAAGTCCTCTGTAGTGGACAGCCTAGTCCTTCTTTACAGTCTGTTCTTAGTCTGGAAGCTCTGCTGAAACCTGTTCACTTTGGGTGACCCTATTTCTGTTTTAAAAAAATAATAGCAACATAGTCTCCAGCATGACAACATCACACAGCCACCACAGTGTGACAAACTGACAGGCAAGTGTGGAGCAAAACATTAGAGACATGTAGAAGGGGAGTGATGCGCACACTGTACAATAACCCACCAATTGAAATAAAAACCCCAAACTAAACCCACTCCCATGGGGTCTATTCTGACTCATAGTGATCCTTTTTATGATTTCTGGGTTGTAAATCTTTACGGGAGAAGACAGCCTCATCTTTCTCTCTCAGAGCAGCTGCTGAGTTCACACCACTGACCTTGCAGTTATCAGCTGAGTTTTTAACCACTGTGCTACTGGGACTCCTTCCCTGAACCTATGGTCCCTACTAAATAAGGGCACTATTGATAAGAAAGGATCCCTAGTTGCTTAGTGGCTTACACATTGGGCTGCTACCGCCAGGTCAACAGTTCAAAACCATCAGCTGCTCCTTAGAAGAAAGATGAGGCTTTCTCCTCTTGTAGAGTTACCATCTCAGAAACCCACTGGGGGGCAGTTCTATTATGCCCTATAGGTCATTATAAGTTGGAATCAACTGTGAATTTATTAATAAGACAGACTGTGAACACAATTGTTGAATAAACAAAAAGAGATAAAGAGTATTTGATGAAGTGTTTACAAGCAGAATTTACCAATGTTGATGCATTTTCATAATTAAAATATTAACTGGACCCATTTTTAACAAGCTTTTAAAAAATTCCTAGTGTGCACCATTTTAGTTTTCTCCCATTTTCATTTTTGTTTCATCTAAGTTGTTTTCATTGGTTTCAATTCTTTTCTTTTTTCTTTAAAACATTTTATTAGGGGCTCATACAACTCTTATCACAATCCATACATACATCAATTGTATAAAGAACATCTGTATATTCTTTGCCCTAATCATTTTCTTTTTTTTTCTTTTCTTTTTTCACATTTTATTAGGGGCTCATACAACTCTTATCACAATCCACACATATACATACATCAATTATATAAAGCACATCCGTACATTCTTTGCCCTAATCACTCTCAAGGCATTTGCTCTCCACTTAAGCCCTCTGCATCAGGTCCTCTTTTTTTTCCTCTCCTTCCCCGCTCCCCACTCCCTCATGAGCCCTTGATAATCCACAGATTGTTATTTTGTCATATCTTGCCCTATCTGGAGCCTCCCTTCCCCCCCTTCTCTGCCATCCATCTCCCAGGGAGGAGGTCACATGTGGATCCTTGTAATCAGTTCTCCCTTTTCAACCCACTCACCCTCCACTCTCCCAGCATCGCCCCTCACGCCCCTGGTCCTGAAGGTATCAATCACTCTGGATTCCCTGTGCCTCCAGCTCCCATATGCACCAGTGTACAACCTCTGCCCTATCCAGTCCTGCAAGGTAGAATTCAGATCATGGTAGTTAAGGGGAGGAAGCATCCAGGATCTGGGAGAAAGCTGTGTTCTTCATCGGTACTACATCGCACCCTGACTGACCCATCTCCTCTCCTAAACCCCTCTATGAGGGGATCTCTAGTGGTCGACACGTGGGCCTTGGGTCTCCACTCTGCACTTCCCCCTTCATTCACTATACACACACACACACACACACACACACATATATATTCTTTTTTTTTTTTTGCATGATGCCTTATACCTGGTCCCTTTGGCACCTCATGATCGCACTGGCTGGTGTGCTTCTTCCATGTGGGCTTTATTGCTTCTGAGCTAGATGGCCGCTTGTTCACCTTCAAGCCTATAAGACCCCAGACACTATCTCTTTCGATAGCCGGGCACCATCAGCTTTCTTCGCCACATTTACTTATGGACCCGTTTGTCTTCGGCGATCGATCGTATCATGGAGGTGTGCAGCCAATGATATGATTTTTTGTTCTTTGATGCCTGATAACTGATCCCTTTGGAACCACGTGATCACACAGTTTGGTGTGTTCTTCCATGTGGGATTTGTTGCTTCTGAGCTAGATGGCCGCTTGTTTATCTTCAAGCCTTTAAGACCCCAGTCACTAACTCTTTTGATAGCCAGGCACCATCAGCTTTCTTCACCACATTTACTTGTTCACCCACTCAATTCTTTTCTATGTACATTTTGCACCATAGATTTATTTCATTGACTATTTTATGTGCGTGTATTTAATTTTTAAATGATATTTAAAGGTTTTGGCATTATTAATACTCTTTTTATTAGTATTCTTTTGAAACTTTTATTTATATCAATTTTCTTGGGTTTGATTTTGTGGATCAAGAATCTAGTTTTGCTTTCTCTTGAAATATTTTTTAAAAACTCTTTTCATTGCGAGTTGGGCAAAAAATTACAGAGCAGATCAGTTTTTCACTCAACCATTCATAAATAATTTGTTTCATCTTGCTGCTTACAATGCCCATAAAGCAACACCCATTTATCTTACTTCTCTCCCGTGCTTCCTGCTTCTTTCCCAACCCAGCTGAACATTGCCCTTGGTCAAATGCTACTCATCTGATCTTGCACAGTTAATTACCTCAGGTGTGCTGACCTGGAGAGTGCTCCCTTCTGTCCTGTAGGGCCGCCACGAGTCAGCATGGACTCACAGGTAGGGAGTGAGTGTGAACACGTTGGGGAAAGCCAATCTGTTGTTTTCAGTGCCACCATTTGAGGGAAGCATGGGCTTCTGAATCTCATGAGAGCTGAAAAGTCTTTTAGTTTTTCCGGCTTAAGTTCCCCCCTTTCTCTTTTCTTTAACAGATGAGGAAAAAGAAAATAATAGAGCATCCAAGCCCCACTCCACTCCTGCGACTTTGCAATGGTAAGTGTCCCTTCCTTTGTGGTTCGCTCCCATAACCAGATCTCGTTACCTAGAGGATGTCGCTAGAATTTGGACCGTGTCACAGCAGTGGTTCTAAGACAGACCTCAAATCTGTCTTGAAAGAAGTACAGCCAGAATATTCTTTAGAAGCAAGGGCGGCAAGACTCCATCTGTTCTCAGGGGGATAGGTCCTGGAAAAGGAACATTGTGCTGGGTAAAATAGCGGGCCAGTGAAAAAGAGGAAGCCCTTCAAGGAGCTGGGTTGATACATGGTTGCAACAAGGGGCTGGCGAAGGCTTGGGCAGTGTTTCACCTGATACACATGGGGTCCCTATCAAACGGAACTGACTCGTCGACACCTGCCATGATAACTTGACATTTGATAACCACCCGAAGGCTGTTTAATGTGTAGGACTCTGGAAACTGCTTCACCCAGATATTGCCTGGACATTTGAATGTTCATTTTAAAGCTCTCTAGTGTCGCAGCGTTTCAAGTGGTTGTTGAATCACCAGCCACTCTGGAAGAAAGATGTGGCTGTCTGTTTCTGTAAAGTTTCACCGCCTTGGAAACACTCGGACGATGGTACTCAGTCCCACAGGATCACTAGGAGGAGGAATCAACTCGGCAAACAGTGGGGTTTCCTGGGTATTTTTTACTCTGGGGCAGATTTTTCCATTGTAAAAGCACTGGCCAAGACTGGGTTTCAGAAGAATGTTATTAATTGATTGTAATAAAGTCTATTATTACAATTAATCATGTAGCAGATCATAGCCACATAGGAAGCTTCACCCCCTACCAATGCACTTGTGGTGAATTCATGATTAATTGTAACAATAGCACAATTTTGAACATGAAGAGAATCCATAGGCATTATCTGTTAGAGTGACTCTCTTTTGAATACGGGCTTAATATTTCGTGCACTGTTTACGCGGCTGCACTTGTATCTAATCTTCACAGCCAATGTCTCCCCTAAGAGTTTTACTTGGAAATTATGGCATTGCTTTGAACGCTGGGAACTCCATCTGCCTGGAGTCCTGGCCTCGAAGGGCTTTGTCAATCAAAATCTCTGAGTTACTTCAAGGGCCAGCCCAGCAAGTTAAGGGACAAAGGGAAGGGACCAAGGCAGGAGAGAAGAGGGGAATTAAAATCTGTTACACGCTAGCTACCCCGATAGGCACTTTGTCTGCCGGCTTCATTCCACCGTCATCAGCTTGTAGGATGTTGCTCTTGCTGGGCCCATTTTACAGACGAGGACAATAGGTGCAGGCAAGTACCACACAATCATAAAGGGGCAGAGGCAAGCGGCAGGCTGGGTCTATTGAACTGCCATGGCCAAGCTCTGGAAGAAAGGAAGACCTACAACCAGGAAGGGTGGTGGAGAAGAGGAGGCAGATGGGCTTTAGGGGGGCAAATGATAGGAGGGTCTGTCATCTAAATGATGCACAGTTGAGCGGAAGAGGCCGCGGGAAGAAAACGTCTAGGAACGTCACTCAATCTTGTCTCCTAAGAGGATGACAGTCAGCTTGTTTGGCCACAAGGAGAATGCCAGCTGTCTCCAAGGGCTCCACTTCTAGCCGTTTGGCGGGGCTCCACCCTCTTGTCCTTCCATCTCTGCAGCTGGTGCTCCGCTTTCTTGCACGTTCTCCTCTACTTCCCAGATCAAATCTCCTCCTTGGCCTTCTCCTAAAAAATATCTGACTGAGTCAAATCCTCTACTGCCGAGACATTTGATAGCATGTCAGCGTGACAGGCGGGAGTTTCCAGAAACACAGGGAGTTGATGCTCTCTCGTTGAGCCTCTGAACAGGTCCTGTGCTTCAGAATGAAAAGAAAGAAGTTGAAATGAACCATAAGACATTTACTGTATGTTCTGTTTGATGAAGCCTTGGTGGCATGGGGGTTAAGCATTCGCTAGCCAACTGAAGAGTGGCCAGTTCAAACCCATCTTCTGCTCCATGGGAGAAAGATGTGATGGTCTGTCCCCGCAGGGCTTTCCAGCCTCAGGAGCCCCCCTGGGGCAGTTCTTCCTTGCCCTCTGAGTTGCTCTGAGTTGGAATTGCCTCCTTGGCAATAGATTATCTTTTTGCTTTTATGTCTACTTTTCTGTGATCACATCTTCCCGGCAACAGCGAGGCTGTAGGTAGCAGTCTCTGAGCCAGATGGTCAAGACCCAATTCCTCTCTTCGTCCTGCTGGGTCCTCGGGGGCAAACCCCTTCGCCTCTCTGTGCCTCAGCCCCCTGACCTGTACAATGAGACAGGCAGCAGGAAAGGAGAGGGCCAGCAAAAGAGAGGAAGGCCCTTGATGAGATGGTTGGACCCAGTGCTGTCACAGTGGGCTCAGAGCGGTCCTGAGGACGGCCCAGGCGCTGTTTCCTGCTCTTGTACATAGGGTCGACCCATAACGATCGAACAACATATGAACTAACTCACAGGCAATCAGGAAGGTGAAACGAGCGGACACGTATGAAGTGTGGGAGCAGTGCCCGGGGTCCGGGGGTCAGGGGGGTGTGCTGAGTAACTCGCAGCTATTGTCAGACCTGAGCCCTGCCTGGAGGATCCTCTCTGCTTCCTGACATGTACACGGTCCACTCTCCTCTGGCTACACCCCATTCGGTGCCGGTGCCTGCGTTTCTAAGCAGAGGGCTGCGGAGCGCAGTCCCGAAGAAACTTCATCCTCCCGTTTACAAGGTCAGGCGGAAGACTGGAGGCATGTTCAGGGAGGATCTGCTTTCAACCACAAGGCAGACTTGGAAATGGGTGCGTTTTAGTTTGACCATTCCCCAAAGGTGCTGGACTGTTCAGAGAACACTGGAATGTTTTTAAGGTAGAATGTCAGTCATTAACTCATTGACTCTACTGACAACACACTATGTGCCAGGCCCTGTTCTGGGCTCTGATGGAGCCCTGGTGGCGCTGTCGGGCAAATGAGGACCACTAACGGCCAGGTCGGTGGTTCAAACTGACTGACCACTTCCTGGGAGAAAGAGGAGGCTGTCTGTTGTATCAGCCTCAGAAAGCCTCTGGGTGGCAGTGAGGTGGAGTTGACTGGATGGCAGTGGGTTTGGTTTGGTTTGGGGTTTGGCTCAAGGAATTTAGAGATGAGAGCAAGGCATAGATGGTGCTGTTTCAACTGAGAGCGATGAATACGTAAGTGAGCTGCGTCCTGTGCAGGGCTAAGGGCTACGCAGAGAATTACAGCTGGCTAACACAGAGGTGTTTTATGAGACTGAGTGGTGAGGGAAAGTCTCTCTGAGGAGGGGGCACTTCAGAGGCGAGCTGTCTGAGAAGCAGGTCCTCGGGTGGCGCTCCAGAGAGTCCCTGAATCCAGGCAATGGGCCCAGGCCTTGGTGTAGTGGTTACGCATTGGACTGCTAATTGCAAGGTCAGCGGTTCCAAACCACCGGCCACTCCACAGGAGTCAGATGGGGTTGTTTACTCCCGGAAAGAGTTCACGTCGAGGAAACCCTCAGGGGCCGCTCCTCTCTGTCCTATAGGGTCGCTACAAGCCGGCACCGACTCGATGGCAGTGGAGCTGGTCTGGGGGTTTCTCCGCCAAGGACACGGGGCATGAGTTGGGCAAAGCAGTTCCTTTCTGCATGGGGTGGGCAGGGAAGAGCCGGCGGGTCCATCCCTAAACTCACATGCTTTAAAAGGGACCCTGAGAGAGGGTGAGGAGTGGGTTACACATTGGGCTTCTAACCACAAGATCTGTGATTCAAACCCATTGGATGTTCGTCGGGAGAAAGAGGAGGCTTTCTGCTCCCATGAGGATTTGTAGCCTTGGGTGGGAACTCACAGGGGCAGTTCCACTCTGTCCTACACCATTGCCATGAGTTGGAATTGACCCCGTGGCAGTGAATGAGTGAGGGAGGAAAGGGCTTTAAGCCATGGCGGAGGATGTGTGACTTACACAAACAAAGAAACACACCACAGGCCCAAACTCATTGCCTTCGAGTCCAGGTGGGCTCACAGCAGCCGTATAGGAAATGCCTGGGTGCATTTCTGAGACAGTCATGCTTTCTATTAATAGTCTTATGGGTGCGTAATTGATAGAGCCTATAATGTAATAGTTTAATCGTGGGAAGAACACTGTGCAGTCATCACCCACCATTACATTTAGAACATTTTCTTCTTTTTGGTAGCCTTTGTTGCTAGAGACCCACTCCCACCTCCAGGCATCCGCATCCATGCCCCTAGGGAATTATTAATCCAAGTACTGCTCTATGGATTTACCCACCCTGGAGTTCGTATGCAGACAATCATACAAATCACAAGCAAGAAACAAGCTAAAACAAACTATAACAGCAAAACAGAAGCACACCTGAATAGAAAAGGATTAAAAATGGATCAAAGGGAGAAGAAATGATGAGGTGTTCTGTGTTAACCACATTGGCCACAGTGCTCTCTGTCTGAGCGCGAGCTACTCACACCCCTGGGCGAGGTTCAGAGGGCTTTCAGGGGAGGCTTCATCTGTGTGGGGACCTTGCACGTGGATTTTGGGCTTCCACTGACACCCGCAGCCTTCTGCAAATCGGTGCTCAGAATTTGACCCCTGATACCCTTCCCTCCTTCAGATTTGGATTTTGTTATTTACAATCCTTGGATCACACAGGCTGGTGTGCTTCTTCCCTGCGGACTTAATCGACACCTGTCTTAGGTTGCTGCTGGTTTCAAGAGGAGCCTGTAAGAGCCTAGGTGCTATTCTTTCAGACCGTCGGGTTCCACCTGGGTTCTTCACCCCACTTTGCTATACCACCCAGCTCTTCAGCGATCTCTTCAGGAGGGCCAGTAGAGCGGCGTCGCACGAAGTGATTGTTGAGATGGTAACTCTTTACAGCCCAAGAGTGACTGGTGGTTTCAAACTACTGACCTTGTGGTTAGCAACCCAGCCCATATCCCCTACGCCCCCCTCCCATGTAAAGGGTCCTTGAGAGTAGACTTGTTATTACTACGTCTTCCGTGTAAACATGCTGACTTGCAAAGGACATGCTGACTTGACTGCCTTTCACAGTGAAGAGTAATGCGATTCACAAGGGGTTACTCTGTTGCCAGGGAGCTCAGAACCAGACTTGATCTTGAACCCTTGTTCAGTCTCCCTTTGCCTTGGTTGAACTTTCTTCCTTTTATTTGGGTGACCTTTTAGAGAAAGCAAGGTGTAAGTCAATCCAATGAGTATATATATATAGTGTTCTTTCCACCCATAATGCATTTCTTTTAATAAAAAGGAAAATATTATAAATAAGGCTAAAGTGTATTCCTCCTCACGGTTTCCTGCCCCCGTCCTCAGAAGCAGCCCCTGCAAAGATATGCACAGCAGCTTATCCAGCCCTTTCTGTGCACATGTACATGCAGATGGATAGACAGAGTCAGACGGATCTAGATTATGGTGGCAGATGAACAGAACCCTGGTTAAGCACTCACCTGTTAACTGAAAGGCCACTGGTTCAAACCCACCAGCTGCTCTGCAGGAGAAGGGCGTGGCAGTCTGCCTCGGTCAAGATGGACGCGGGGGCAGTTATACTCTGCTCCCTAGGTTTGCTTCCAGTCAAAATCGACATGACAGCAATGGCTTATGGGCCTCAAAAAGATTGTGGAAAAACTGAATGAAAGATAATGAAAAATGTTCACAAACTCTTTGAAGCCCCTTAGTGTATAGATACAGAATATATTAAGAGCCTCTAGACATGGATTTCAATCTTCCCAAGCACTTACATGTATGGGCACCAGAGGAAGTTTCTAAACGTTTTTTTTTAATGTAGCATTTTCTCCTTTATAAATAATACAAATGTACCGTGCGATCAGGTGATTCCTGCCGTACAGAATTGATCTACGGCTCGCTCTCTTCCTCAGTAGGCTGCCCAGAAGTCAAGCCCCCGTGAGTGCAAACTGCATGATGGTCTCAGCCACTGCGCAGGCCTCCTCCACATACGACACCAGAGGCATTTACGCGGCCTTTTCCTCCTGGGTGGGCATTTGCGTGGTGTCCGAATCTCACTTTTGCCTTTCCACCAGGGCCCCTTGCACACCCATGGGCGTGCTTCCCGGGGTGGCTCTTGAGATGTGGAATCAAGTGTTCTTGGAATGGCAGAACCGCTCACTCAAATGGCTTTGCCATTTTACACATTTACAAAAAAAAAAAAAGAAGTTGTTTTTCAATTTGGAACCTAGTCACACAGTGTAGCCTCTCATGCTCTGAGACATGTGCTCTCATTGTGCCCCACCCCCAGCACCCAGTGCACAAGGCCCACAGGATGGTGGGCGGGCAGGCAAGGCCCAGGACCAGGTGCTGAGCTCACCTCCAAAGCGCTGGCCTTGATGGGGCTGAGCAATCTGAGGCTGTGTGTTGGCTGATTGTTTGGAATCGGGCTAGGAGCCTCTCGCTCCTCCATCCTCCTCTCCTCATCCCTAGCCCCCCTCCACACACCCCTAGAGACCATCCCCGCTCTAAGAACAAATAACACAGCCGCCAAGAAGCCCAAAATAACCGGGGCCACGTGATCCAGAGGCAGCTCCCAGCAGAAAACAGGCAAATATTGTCCAATGCCTTCTGCCAAACACTTTCCAGCATCCGTGGTCACGAGGGTGCGTGAATCCCAACTTGCTGGGCATGGTGAGTACTGCTGGAATCCGGGCCACACAAAAACCTCTATTCACACAGAGACGCTCGCTCCACAGGGAAAGCAGTGCTCCATCATCCTGGCCTCCTTGCCGCCAGCCCAGGCGTCCCTCCAGGATCTCCTCCCCTCCCACACCCCTCCCTGCGTCCCTGTGCTCCTGTGAGCCACTGCAGTGGAGAGGTTTCCCTCCCAGCTCTTTCCTCCCCCAGGACCCCAAGACCACACAGACAAAAAGTATCAAACCCATCCCCGTCCTGTCGATTCTGACTTACAGCACCCCTATAGAAGGGCTTGTCTTGCTTGGTAAAATAGGGGGGCAGTGGAAAAGAGGACAGTCCTTGCCAAGAGGGATTGACACAGTGGCTGCGGCCATGGGCTCAAACATCAGATCAACTGTGACGATGGCTCATGACCCCTCGGTGTCCGTTCTGACATGGGGTCCCTATGAGTCGGGATCGCCTTGAGGGCACCTAACACTATATAAAGTATCCGACCCCTAGTCGTCTTGGCATCCCTTGTCGCAGCCACGGTGTCAATCCATCGCGTCCAGGGTGTTCTTTTTCGCTGTAAGTTGGAAGCAACTCAATAGCACCTCACAGCCGTTAGCATACAGGGTTCCTACGGCTGAAAATCTGTAAGTCTCTCACTCCCTCCCTGCCGTCGCATCGAAGCAGCCTCATGGCAGCCCTTTGGGGCAGAGTCAAACTGTCCCCGTGAGTTTCCGAGACTACAGTTCTCTCTGGGAGCAGAGAGCCCCATCTTTCTCCCTTGGAGTGGCTGGTTGGTCCCAGCAGCTGATCTTGTGGTTAACAGCCCAGCTTGCAACCAGGGATCCCCCGCGCCCCAAAGACAAAGAATACAACATTGTCATTTTCTTGAGAGATAGTCTTCATTCTGTAAAAAAGAAAACTACAGTAAAACAAGGGCTTAGGGGGTTGACGTGTGTCTCTGTTGTTTTGGGTTGCATAATAGAAATACCACCATTGGGGGGCAGTGAAAACAGACTGGTGTTTTCATATTTCAGGAGGCTAGAAGTCTGACTAGAGAGTAAGGGCCCCGGAGAAGGCTTTCCATCTGTCTGCTCTGGAGGAGGCCCTTGTCTCTTCTGAGCTGCTTGCTTACGCAGTCTTCACGCGGTCAACATGTGGCCTCACCACCACTGCTTCTCCCACCTGCTTGCGTGTGTAATCTCTTTTATATTGCAAAAGAGGTGGCTTTTTAAAACACCTGTGTTGAGGGAGTCCTGTCTCATTAAGACATTAAAGACCGGAGGTTTTTTTTTTACCAACTTACCCAAGTGGCCATGTATTTTTTCGGCTGTTAGATTTTGGGTTTTTGGGGGCATTAAACCATAAATGGGTTTACATCTCATCAACTTTTTATCATCTTTATTTATAACTTTCAGTGTTTGAATATAAAACTTTGTCTCACATTATGAAGCAATATTTTTCAATGTATGTTGAACATTATTACTTGTATGAACTCTAATCTTTATGAAATTATAAACTTCTTGTAAAAATAATCGACACAATCCAGCTTCTAGACCAAACTCGTTGGTTCTGTGAGTTTCTGTTCCCGCTTCTGACTTGACTGTTTATTCGGCAGTGACACCACGTGATGCGCCTTCATAATGCCAGGGGTTTGCCCTCAAGGGAAGTTGAAAGTCTTAGCCCAGAAGATAACCAAAGATTCTAGATACGTCCTGAGCACGCCCCTGGCTGCAGACGGTGCAGGGAGAGCAATGAAACCACAGTGGCACGTGTGTTGTCGTTTGTTGCCATGAAGTCAATGCTGACTCGCGGCAACTCTGCGTGTGCCGAGGGGAACGGCCCCGGGGGGATTCGAGGCTGTGATCTCCTGGGTGCAGATGTCCAGCCTTTCCTCTGGAGGTGCTTCTGGCTGGGTTTGAACAGTCAACCTTTCCGTTAGGAGTTCAGTGCTTAACCATTTACACCACCCACAGACTCCACAGACGGCCCGTGAAGCAGATTAAAGACAGTCTGTGGGATCTAAATGTCGCAGAGAGTGAGGCGCTAGATTCTGGAGCTAGGTCCTTCTTCTTCTTCCTTTTTTAAGGATTTTGTGGTAGGAGAAGGATATAAAATGGTCAAGCTGTTTGAAGGGTGAGCTCTCAAGTTCACCCCCTTGATACCTGCAGAGAGAAACTCTCCCACTGCTGTACAAGGGGCGCGTGGGAAGATGTTCCCCGCAGCCCCGGGCGCAGGGACAACTGCAGAGCAGGGAGTGGCTGGGACTGGCAGGCAGAGCCAGATGGCCTGTGATGTTGTTAGGAGCCGTCAAGCCCGCTCAGACCCACAGCGGCCCTATGCCCCACAGAAGGAAACACTGCCCAGTCGAGCGCCATCCTCACAATTGGTTTTGATGCTGGAGACCACAGTTGCTGCCACTGTGCCAGCCTCTTTGAGAGCCTTCCTCTCATTCGCTGCCCGACTACTTGACCAAGCCTGATGTCCATTTCCAGGGACTGGTCTCTCCTGGCAGCATGCCTGAAGTATGTAGGAGGAATCTTGCCATCCTTGCCTCTAAGGGGCACTCTGACTTTCGGCAATCCGTGGTGCTTTCAATGGTCGCCTCCGAGGCCTCCGGGCTTCTCCGGGCTTCTTTAGTCAGTGCCCCGCTTTCACATGCGTGCGTAAGGGGCGATGGAAAATGCCATGGCTTGGGTCAGGCACACCTTCGTCGTCAAAGTAACTCCCTTCTTTTTCAACACTCTCAGGAGGTCTTCCCAGGTTTTCAGCAGCGTTGGCCTGTGATGAGGCCTGGTTAGATGCTCTCCAAAGGGTGTCAACTGCCATCAGAGCTCTGGGCGGCCAGCTTCTCACCTGAGCCCCGCAGAACATGTCCTGTGATGCTTTGCTGTTCTACACAGCGTTGTCATCCAGTGAAATGGAGTTGATGGAACCAAAAACGGAGCAAGGGTTCCAAAGTCTGGCTGAGCCCAGACCTTGCTGGGATGCTCATTTGGTAGCTTGGAGGTCAAACAGGAGGATTAGGGATTTGATAGCTGTGTGTTCTGGATGAATCCCACCATGCCAACCACAGAAACCAACCCCTGCTCCCATCTATCGTTCAGCAATGGAAAGGGGTTGGGACGGCCAAAGGTACCCTCATGTCCAGCACACATTGACCTTGTGCCAGCCTTGTCCCCAGCCACTTCACCTCATTTGACCCCTGAAAAAACCCTGCAGAGCAGGGCACGGATACCCTATTGAAAGAGGTGGAAACCAAGTCCAGTCACTGAACAGCACAGACGATCACAGGCCATTCCATCCAAGGAAAAGAAAACTCAGTTCTCCCCCAGAGAGCTCACCAAAGCGGCAGTGGGAGCGCTGGGAGAAAGGCTTCTGACTACATTGTCTACTCGGCAGCAAATAATGTGCTGTTGTTTAAGAAATGCATCACTTCTTGAGCGCTTTTTGGGATACGTTTTGCTTTTATAGAATCAACCTCAGGTCTAACCAAAGCCCCCACAAGCCAAACCCTACCCCCTTTGGACTTAATTGACTGTGTGGTGGCTGTGTTAGTCCAGGTGGACTAGAGAAACAAATTCATAGACACTCGTCTATGTTTAATTAATAGTTTTATATAAAAGAGCAATTGTATACTGAGAACACATCCCAGCCCAGTCCAGATCAAGTCCATTAGCCTGATATTAGCCCATACGTCTTATTTCAATCTATAAAGTCCTCTTCAGACTCACACAACACATGCAATAATGGCAAGTGCAGGAAGATCACAGGCCAGTGGGTGGAAAGTCTTGTGGATCCAGTGGTGGTGGAAGCATCTCAGGACTGGCATGGAGCTCCATGTGCCTCCTCTAGCTCCAGGGCCCTGGCTCCATCAGTGTGTCTCCATGTGGCTTGTTAACAGGAATGAGAAGTAGAGTGTCTCCCGCCTTCAAGGAGGAAGACAGGAGTTCCCAGAATCCTTAGGAGAAGGCCATGCCCACACAGAGGCCTCATTGGCTATGACCTGATTGATAGACTAGACTCCACCGCTTTGTTCAAGTTGATGGGAAATTATGTAACTGCCACAGTGACATTCTCTCCTTAGTTCCCATCTGCCTTCTGGCAAATTGCTGACGGGTTGAAGGTCAGGCCAGGGATTCCACCTTCTTGTTTGGCACTGAGTTCTGCAGTGCCTTTCTGTTAGACAGGGTTCTCTAGAGAGATAAAACCAGATTGCTAGTAATTATATATATAAAGATAGATAGATATATAACACAAGAAAAGAACTGTTAAATTATATATATATATATATATATATCTAGATAATACAAGAAATGAATTGTTAAATTATAAAGCAGTACAAATGGCTTAGTGCAACTCATTCATGTTAGAGAGTTGTGGGACACTGGTAGTCCTTCAAGTCTTGAGGGCCACCAGGTAGTCCTCTGTAGAGAGAGCTAGGCTATATCAGCACAGGCAGCAAACAGCAAGGCAGGTCACCAACTGTCAGCCAGGTCACCACCCATCAGTCTCCAGCTCCAGAGATGGACATTCCAATCGTGTGGTCCTAAAGGGACCTCAGCTTACAGCGACACAGTTCATAGGCTAGACATTTCACAGGTAGTGTAGCCTGTAAATTGAGGCAAAGAACAAGCAAGGCAGCCACACACTGGTGCGATCAAAGAGCGAGAGACAAGAAAGGCAAGGTTCACCGAGCCATTTATCTCTCCGCCCTTGAATTAATCCCACTTGTGTTTATCGGCCAGGCTGGCACAATAAACTAACTATCTCAGCCTTGCATACCACACCAAAGCAAACCCACCGCTGTTCGTTCAATTCCGAATCACATTGAACTCTACAGGACAGAGTAGACCTGCCCCGTAGCTTTTCCAATGCTGTGCATTTTTACAGAAAATGTTTTTTCCCCTATGCCAAGCAGTTGGTAGGCTTGAACTACTGACCTTTAACAACTGCACCTCCAGGGCCCTTTGTCACATAGTAGGTAAGCAACAAATGGATGCTGACTGACTGACTTGGTGGACGTCAGTCCCCAGCACACAAGGAGAACTTCTGAAGCATCATGCCTGGGTTTCTGCTCCAAGCCTGGCTTCTCCCAGCCAAGTGATTATGGGCAAGTCACTTTGCTGCCCTGCCCTTTCATTTCATGGTGATAAAATTACCCACCTTGTTGGGGGTAAACTCAAAAGACTCAGTACCATCGAGTCAGTGCCGGCTCCTAGCACCCCTATGGGACAGTGCAGAACTGCCTCCTGTGAGTCTCCAAGACTGCAACCCTTTAAGGGACTAGAAAGCCCCATCTTTCTCCCATGGAATGCCTAGTGGTTTCAAATTACTGAACTTTTGGTTTTCAGCCCAATGCGTATTCACTACAAACATCCAGGTACAAAGCAGGTACTTGAAAATATAAGTGAAACCCAAGTGTGAGTCAAATAGTTTTGAGACCCACTGACGAAACACACATCATTCCTTTAGTTCCCAAATGCGTCCTCACTCCTCCCCCTACTACCATGACTCAGTTCTACCTCACTGAATTCTATCCGGCTAGACTGGAGTACACAGATTGGTACAAATAGGAGCGCTCGGCACATGGAATTCAGGACAGATAAAACCCTCTGGAACAGTAGTGGGAGTAGCAATATCATGAGGATATGGTTGGGGTGGGGAAGGAGGGGGGAGAAAGAAGAACTGATAGCAAGGGCTCAAGTGGAAAGAAATTATTTTGGAAATGTTGATGGCAACATATGCACAAGTGTGCTTAATACTACTGAATGATGGAGTGTTATAATATTTGTAAGAGCCCCCAATAAAATGATTAATTAAAAAAAGTTTTGCTACCAAAAATATCACAGACAGCATTATGAAATGAAAATATCAAAATGTGTGTGCACCTATCCTCCCCCTGAGTCCATACAGTTCCGAAGGAGGTGTGTTAAAGGGTGCTCCAGTCTTCCATTTGCACCACTTTTAGGTTGGAAGTCAGGGCATCCTTCAAAGACTCCCATCATGCCCCCTTTCCATGTTCTTTGCATTGAGGAACACGAGGAAGTTGGAAGGGGAAAGATAGGGCTGCGTGGTGGATGGGTAAGGTTTCCCAATGAAATGCTCATTGGACGGCCCTTGCCAGCCTTGAATAAGTGCATTGTTGTGATGGAAAAAGGTGCATTGTTGTGATGGAAAAAATTCCTGGATGTAACTTTCCTGGACTTTTCCTCACCAATGCCGTTTTTAATTTTTAGAAACCTTCTTCCTAAGAAGCCCCTATGATCTCTTTGTGTCCTTGGAAAATCTGTGAAGAGGACCCTGTGAGAGGGTTGATGCCAACTAGCCGCAGACTCCTGGCTGGTGGTGGAGTCAAACCTGTCACTCCAAGTTGCAGCCTGGTGATGCCTCCTTGATGTCATAGCCTTTTGTATAAGAGCAGGGTGATCAGGGACTCTCCCTCTGCCACACTGCCTTCCTTGCCGGCTGGAACTCTGCCTGCTCCACCGCCCTATGTGGGCTTGAGAGTTGGCAGTACCCTGCCCTGTTTCCACTGACCTTGGATCCATGTGACTCTGCACCCGCCAGCCTGTGAGCTTCCTGCCTCCCTTTTCTGTGTCACCAGCCTGGAGCCAAGTGAGTCTGAAGAGAGATTTATGGACTCGCATCAGACATACGGACTTGAGATGGACTGAGCTACAATGCCTTCTTGATATGTAACTACCTCTCGATATAAAGATCCTTCTTATACATAGGAGAGTGGCACTTTGTTTCTGTAGACCATCCAGCCCAACACAGACCATGTGTTAATCCGGGTAGACTATAGAAACAATTTTATAGACACTCGTGTGTATAAGAAAGAGCTTCATATAAAGAGTAATTGTACATTAAGAAAACATCCCAGCCCAGTCCAGATCAAGCCCATAAGTCCGATATTAGTCCATATGTCCGATACCAAGCTATAAAGTTCTCTTCAGACTCATGAAACACATGCAATGATGACAAATGCAGGAAGATCACAGGCCAGTGGGTGGAAAGTCTCGTGGACCCAGTGGTGTGACATTATAAGCATCTCCCCACTGGCAGGGGTCCCCACGTGGATCCTCCCGTTCAGGGCACTAGCCTAGCTCCATGTGTCTTGTCAGCTGCAATGTCTCCCAGGGTGTCCACCTGTGTCCCGCCTCCAGTGAGCTATTTATCTCCCTAGCGCCTCCAAAGGAGGTCATCAAGCTGCCACCTGATTGACAGGCTAGACTCCACCCCTTCATTCTCAGTCCTCTCCGATTGACACCAGATTATGTAACCACCGCAGACCCCCTGAGAGTCCCCCCCAAAATCAACATAACCTTCTGAGATGACCGCTCTGCCTCAGATTCATCGATTTGAGGTTGTCCCAGGCTTCCTTCAAGTGTTGATCCCTCTAAAAATGGATATTTTATGTGGAACTGCATCCCTGTAAACTTGTTGCAAAAGCTTCAATGATTTGGGAAGATGTCCATTTGATGTTGTCAAAAATTTCATATTATCCCCGATTTCAAAATCCTCTCCCACCCTGCTCTGCTCACCCCTGCCCGCGGCACACAAAGGATCCTTCACTTGAAGGCACCCCGCCAAGACTTAGACAAATGTGTTCCCGAGGAGATTTGTCCAAAGCCAACCGCTGATTGCCAAGACAAGTTTAAACAGGCTTTGTTTGGAATTAACTTGTATAGGTCTGCACTGGGACTCTAGAAGCAATTCTTACCTGACTGGTTAACATTAACCAGAATTGTCCTTTGACCACATGGAATGTAGGGTTAAAGACAAACCCTGAAACCCTGGCCTGAGTGCAAAAGCCAACTTGTTCTCCACACCCCCCACCCCCGCCCCACTCCTCTTTTCTGCCTCATGGCTTCTGCAGGGTTTATGCACAGGGTTGAGGACACAGATCTAAGGACCATGCTCATGCCAACAGAACTGGATTTGGCTACTGTTTCAAAAGACTTTCAATCTAAGATATTAAGCATCACTTGAATATTTATACAAACGTAGAATAATGCTAATTGTGTGCCATCAAATTGCTTTTGACTTTTAACAACCTTGTATGACAGCATGGCACTGCCCATCAGATTTCCTCAATTGAAGTGTCTTTAAAAGCAGATTGTCAAGCATGACCCCCCCCCTCCCCTGGAGGCTCTGGTGGGTTTGAACCACCTGCCTTTTGGTGAGCAGCCACACATTTTAAGCACAGCACCCCTACGGCTCCTATAATACGTCACCACTTACTGACCGTTCACCACATGCAGCTAGAGTTGGGAGGGCTTTGCATCTAGTCTTGTCTAGTCCTCAAGGCAGGGCCCTGGTGGGGTAGTCAATTGTTTGTTGGGCTGCTAACTGCAAGTTCAGCAGTTCAAGCCCACTGGCCACTCTGTGGGAGAAGAATGAGGCTGTCTGCTTATATTAAAAAAAAAAAGATTTATAACCTCAGAAACCCAAAGGTTGAAAGTTCTCCCCTGCCTTATCGGGTTGCTTGCTGTGAGTCAAAATCGACTTGAGAGTAGTGAGTTTGCTTTTTCTGGTTTTGTTTTTGAGTTCCCAAGCAACCTTGGGAGGTGGGTAGTGTTTCCTCTGGTACACAGGTGCCGGCAGGGCGAGTCAGAGCGTTCCAATGGCTTGTCCCAGATTGCGTTGCTCATAAGTGGCAGAGGCAAGGGTGAGCCGTACCCCGGAGACAGGTGCTGCACGACTATGTGCTGCGGCCGTGGTGGTTAGGTGCCATCCTGGCTCATGGAGACGCCCCCACACAACAGAAGGACACACTGCCCAGTGCTGCCCCTCCTCCACCACTGCTGTGACGGTTGAGGCCCTGGTCGGCGCCGCCGTGTCGCTCCGTGGAGGAAGGCGCGGTGAAGACGCGATGAGCAGATGGACTGGATGGTACTGGAACACCGTTCGATGGAAGAGATTTGAGTTGAGCCGCAGAGGCCGAGGCAAGGCGGAGGATGGCAGCTCCGACGGATGGGGTCACAGGACCTTTGTGGGGGTCAAATGCGACTACATAAGCTTGCAGAGCCGTCAGCAGTCAAGTGGACCAGGGGGGAGGATATGTGTCAGGTGAGGAAACCCTGAAAATGAACTCCAGGGGGTTCAAAAACCACCCAAGTAGATAGTAGGGCCCCTGGATGCCCAGATCAGGGACTCGGGGCATTTGTGGGAAGGCAAAGGGCGCCATGTCCCTTTTTCTTTTTTTCCCCAGAAGGCTAGTTTTTTAAAAGAATTTCAAACAGCTGTGCCAGACATTTCTACTGAGTGTCGGTGGTTGGTCATGTGCCACCTTTGCAGACAGAGTCTGGTCCTCAGCAGACCAGGCCAGATGGCCACGCTGGGGTGGCCGGGCCTTGCTAGTGGTGCTGACAACCTCTTGCTTCAGCTCCTGTGTGCTGATGTGGTCTCCCAAGTCCCTGAACCCGAGGCTGGGTGGCACAGGGCCAGCAGTGGTTGGGATTGAAGCACAGGTGTTGGCGATGGCCCCTCCAGCAGGAAGTTAAAGCAGAGGGTCTCATCCTGTGGGTTGCGACCCCTTTGGGAGGTCGAACAGCCCTTTCACAAGGGTCCCCTAATACCATCGGAAAACACATACTTCCAATGGTCTTAGAAATGGAGACCCGTTCCTCTATCCATCTCCAGACAAGTCCATCCACATGCAGATACGTCCACCGACGAGTACCCGGCATGAAGACTGTTACCCATGCTACACCATGCTTCAAGACAAAATTTCATTTATTTGTCATTAGAAATAAATATTTCACAAGGCATATTTACATATTGTTTTTGTGATGAATCACTATGCTTTAATTATGTTCAATTTGTAACAATGAAACTACATCCTGCATTTAAGATATTTACATAACGATTCATAACAGAAGCAAAATGACAGTGATGAAGTAGCAAGGAAAATAATTTTGTGGTTGGGGGCAGGGGTCACCACAACACGAGGAGCTGTATGAAAGGGTCGCAGCATGAGGCAGGTTGAGAACCCCTGGTTTAAAGGTTCTCCCCTTTGCTGAGGTCCCACAGCATGGCCTGGCCATCCTTGCCTCCGGAAGCACACAGCGGCCCATCTAGAGAGACGCTCACCGTGTTCAGGTAGCCTGTGTGGCCGATGTGTTTTGGGTTCTGCTCACAATTTCAACGAGGTTCCACCCTGGCCCACTTGGCCCAACCACTGGAGGCCATGGTGGGCTTGTTGCAGTTGGGCAAAAACCAGACAAACGACACCCATTCTGAGTGGCTCTCCCTCTGCATGGTGTGCTTGCAGCCACCCAGAGTGCCCCAGAGCTTGACCACGTTACCTCGGGAGCCAGAGACAGCCTGCTGGTTGTCGGAGGAGAGGGTCACGCACAGCACATCCTTGGTATGGCCTACAGATGGGTACAGGCGGTGCCTGATGTGAGATCCCAGAGGTATCGTGTTCCATCCCAGGAGCCTCTGATGGCAACTGGCCATCAGAGGAGAGTGACCACACAGAGCCCGGTTGGAAATGCCCTTGGTGGCCTCATCCCTGGTGAGCCACAGAATGATGGCTTAGCTTTCGAGGCAGACACTGTCATGTGTAGGAACTGTGGAGTCGAAGCCATCTGGGTCATCCAGTCATTGTGGCCCTTGGGGGGGTGGGGCATGAAGGGTCACTTGCTCATTCATAGCACCGGTGGCTTTCAGGGGTCGCCGCAGCTAGCTCAGAGAAAGCGGCAGCACCAAAGGAGAATGATGGAAAGACTTTGGGCGCTGCCTTGACCATACCAGCTCACAGTTTACGGTCTGAGCTCTCTCTGACAACCTCCGTGATGTTCTACATTCAGAATGTAAAAGAAGAAGGGAAATCCCGTTGCCTTTTCTTTTGGTGAGATGGAAGGAGAAAACCCGGTTCGAGCCATGTCTGTCCATCCTGAGCAGTGGAAACTGTGAATGGGAGGCCCGAGGGCACATTTCAGGAGACAGGTTTAAGCCAGGCGCAGGGAATGTCCTGTCAGCCCCTGGGCCGGTATGGCCCTCTACGTCATCCATACCAGCTCACACCCCACACCTCCCAAAGAGAGGCAGGCACAGCCATCACCTACCTTAGTGGCGAGCTAATTCCATGCTTGGCCAGTGTGGCCTGGGAGTGATGTCATAAACATCCGAATGGCCTTGGCGGAGAAAGGGCTCCCACCCCTGGTTTCAGATGGGAACAGAGGGGAAACCAATGTCAGGTGCGGAAATGTCTGCATGTGTCCTCGTGGAGCTCTGAGAGAGAGCTTCCGCTGGATGGCACAGGCGGAACGCTGGCGAGGGGCGTCTGAAAACCCCGATAATGACTTGTGTTAGCTGGCCGACTGAGTTCATTATCTCTCTGTAATAAGGAGAGGCGCGACTCAAATATGACCAAGCTGTTAAATAAGAAGATAAGAAAATGGAAGAAATGGGGGCTTTTTTCTCTTTTTTGATCATTAAAAAACCCCCAAACAACTCCAGGTATAATGGAGCATTGTTCCCTATGTCAGACTAATGATGTCCTTTAAAAGAGACGAGGGAAAGGGGAAATTTCATCAGATATGAAGAGAAATAATTAACCGCCTTTCTTTCCGCTGGGCTGTGGCCGGGGAAGCGGACATTCCAATTAGGAGCGTGTAGTACAACACCCGGGCCCTCTGGTTTTGTAAGGAGGACTGGGGACAGGTGTCGTGACGCCATTCGGGTAGAAACTCATCAAGCATCAAAGCGGCCTCTTCCATGCCAATTACATCTGTTCATTTATGGGGCTTATTAAAATGCTTCCTAGTCATAAGCCACCTAGATACCTCCAGTGAGAGGAACAAAATGTGGGCAGGAATGGAGTTATTCTAGAAAGCTCTGGGCTTGGACAAAGGAGCCCAGGTGGTGCAGTGGTCACACTGTTCAGCCATCAACCCAAAGGTCAGTGGTTTGAGCCCACCAGCCACTCCAGCGGAACAAGATGTAGTCTGCTTTCATAACAACCTACAAGGCTTGGATGCCCTCTAGGATCCGGTAGATCTGTCACGTTGATGTGTCATAGTGTTGTCAACAGCAGTGAGTTTGGGGCTTTTAGACTTGGATCGGTGTGAGGCCAGGTTGTCCCGGAAAACAAATCCAGTAATGTAACACTCATATGTGTGTAGGAAAGTGCTTTGTATCATGAAGTTATTGATATATCAAGAAGGCATCCCAGCCCAGTGCAACTCAAGTCCTTAAGTCTGATCCTAATCCGTAAGTCCCTCTTCAGACGCATGCAGCAGCAGGGTCTTGCCTGGACCTTGGGGGTTCCCAACGGGTATCATTTACCAATGTATTCATTAGACAAATATTAAGACACAGCCCAAATTCACCATCATTGCATTGCCCCCTGTGGTTTTCTGAGCCAGGAAGCAGGAAGATCACAGGCCGGTGAGTGCAAAGTCATGTGGATCCAAGGTTGGTGGAAACACAGCAGGGTGTCAACAGCCATTGGGGTTGGACAGCCCCCATAGGGCCACCCCTGGAGGCAGACACAAGAGTTCCATTGAAGTTCCAGTGAGGGAGAAAGGTGAAATGGCAGCAAGAGAGAGAGAGATTATCTCTGTTCCTCTTGCTCTTATACAAAAGGCTTATGACATCAAGGAGGTGTCATCAGGTTGCAACTTGATTGACAAGTCTGACTCCACCCCGAGCCAGAAGTGTCTAGTTCACATCATCCCTAACTACCCCAACAGGTGATGCTTAATTAGTTGAGCCTGTGTGAGCTGAGACTCACACCCTTCTGATTGAAGTAGTTCTCGCTTCTATGCTGCTTTTTTAATGGGGCATCGTCAAACCTTCATCTCATTGGTCTCTTGGCTAAAGTTTTTTAAAAACATTTTATTAGGGATTCATACAACTCTTATCGCAATCCATACATGCATCAATTGTGTTCAGTGTAAAGCACATCTGTACATTCTTTGCCCTCATCATTTTCAAAGCATTTGCTCTCCACTTAAGCCCTTGGCATCAGGTCCTCTTTTTTCCCCCTCATGAGCTCTTGATAATTTATAAAGTATTATTTTGTCACATCTTTCCCTGTCCCACTCTCCCTTCACCACTTTTCTGTTGTCCGTCCCCCAGGGAAGGAGGTCACATGTAGATCCTTGTAATCAGTTCCCTCTTTCCAACCCACTCACCCTCTACCCTCCCAGTGTCGCCCCTCACACCCCTGGTCCTGAAGGTATCATCTGCCCTGGATTCCCTGTGCCTCCAGCTCTTATCTGCACCAGTGTACAACCTCTGCTCTATCCAGGCTTGCAAGGTAGAATTCGGATCATGACAGTTGCGGGGAGGAAGCATTTAGGAACTGGAGGAAAGCTGTATTCTTCATCGGTGCTACATCACACTCTGACTGACTCATCTCCTCCCCTAGACCCCTCTGTGAGGGGATCTCCAGTGGCCAACAAATGGGCTTTGGGTCTCCACTCTGCACTTCCCCCTTCATTCACTATGGTAAGATTTTTTTTTTTGTTCTGATGATGCCTTATACCTGATCCCTTTGACACCTCGTGATCACACAGGCTGGTGTGTTCTTCCAAGTGGGCTTTGTTGCTTCCAAGCTAGATGGCCGCTTGTTCACCTTCAAACCTTTAAGACCCCAGACACTATCTCTTTTGATAGCTGGGCACCATTAGCTTTCTTCGCCACATTTACTTATGGACCCATTTGTCCTCGGCGATTCATATAATGTAGGTGTGCAGCCAATAATATGATTTTTTTGTTCTTTGGTGGCTGACAACTGATCCCTTCGGAACCACGTGATCACACTGGCTGGTGTATTCTTCCATGTGGGCTTTGTTGCTTCTGAGCTAGATGGCCGCTTGTTTATCTTCAAGCCTTTAAGACCCCAGTCACTAACTCTTTTGATAGCCAGGCACCATGAGCTTTCTTCACCACATTGCTTGTTCACTCGCTTTGGCTTCAGTGGTTGTATCGGGAGGGTGAGCATCATAGAATGCCAATTTAATAGAAGAAAGTATTCATGCATTGAGGGAGTGCTTGAGTAGAGGCCCAAGGTCCTCCCGCCACCTTAATACTAATCCTATAAATATAGGCTCATAGATCTATTTCCCCATCCTCATATATATTTGCATATGTACATGTCTTTGTCTAGACCTCTTGGCTAAATTTAATAAACAAGCAGACCACAAGAAAAACCCATAGAAACAGGCACAGAGGGGGTAAGTAAAGTAACGAAGGAGGGAAAGGAGCGAGGGATTGGCCTCAGAGTTCAAAGTCTTTATCATGCCATGCTACAGACTTTGAAAACATTCTTGCTGCCCCATAACATGATTCTCTTTCTACCGTGTATGCAGAGGGATCAAGTCTCCCATCCACTCATCCAGCCCGGAGGAAAAGGAACATCATGTCGCCTTGCTTGATCTCACCATGCTCACAGCTGGCCAGGTGACACCCACATCTCAGTGTTCTGCCCCCCAAACTCATCTTCAATCCACACCACCCTTTCTTGCCTGGACCCTGGGGGTTCCCAACGGGTCTCATTTGCTAATGTATTCATTAGACAAATATTAAGAAACAATCCGAGTTCACCGTCATTGCCTTGCCCCCTGTGGTTTTCTGAGGCTGTCAATCTTTGCAAGAGGAGAAAGCTGCAACTGTCTCTTAAGAGTGGCTGGTGGTTTCAAACTGCCGACCTCGCCGTTAGCGGCCCAATATGTAGCCTGCTTTGCCACCAGGAATCCTTAAACAAATATGAACTTATCAGCTATGTGGTGGGATTTGCTCAGCCAGCCGGTGCTCGCACAGTAGGTGTGCCGGAGTGGCCTAAAGAAGAAAGTGGAAGTGTCTGCATTCGTGCTTTAAACAGCCAAACGTGATCGGTCCTCTCTCACTTGAACGGCTTGCACACTTCCTGTAAGATGACTGTCTGGAGGATAAGAAGTGCTCCATAGTTGAATGTGCCTATGAATTGTTCAAGCCAAAAGAACTTCCAGGAAACCAATTTCAAAAGCTAAACAAAGAAGGAAATTTCCCCCCTCTCCATAGCTTGTAAGAGACCGAGTTCCAACTAACCAGAGTGAGCACCTGTCAGCGCCATGAGTTGGTATCACCGGCAACTGGTTTTGTTTTGAAGATGCATTAGAATGGAAATTGTTTGCCCCTCTCCCCCGCAAATTAGTACAAAATGCTGAAGCCAAACTCTTCAAAGAAATCGTTGTATGGAGTCGTCAGTCATTTGAAATAAAACCCGCGGCCCTTGGGGCCACTTTCCTTCAGAGGTGAACAATCGCTGGTAAATTAAGCGTTATGTTAATATTGATGACTGTTGCCATTGAATTATTATTAGAACAAACAAACAAACTCACTGCTCAGAGTTGATTCCTACTTACACTAGAGTTTCCCAGGCTGTAAGTCTTTTAGTACAGCTGATAGCCTCCTCTTTCTGCCGAGGAGTGGCTGGTGGGTTTGAACCACCAACTGTGTGGTCAGCACAAGGCCTGCCAGATAGCACCACCAGGGTTCCCACAGCATCTTAGAAATGTGCGTGCCTCCCTGCTGTGCAGTTTCTCTTTTTCAGGCCTCTCTGAGTACTGCACTGTCACCTTCTGAAAGTAATGTTTTCAGATGAGCTCCTGAACTCAGGGATATGTGGAGCTTGCTACCTTTTCACATCAGGCCATGTTTTTGTGGGTGGCATTGAAAGACTCCCCCCAACCCCCTCCATGGTCCTTTCTTATTTGGTTTGCCTTTCACATTTCCGAGCCTCTACGCCCATCCATCATTCCTGTGTTCCTCTTGCCTCGGACCCCTCAGTGCCCTGGGGCCGAATGCCAGCGTGGGCTGCAGGAAGACACACTCTTCTGTTGACTGGCTGCATGAACACTTGCAAATGTGGACGGCCCTCACCGCTGGAACATGGGTATTACACGGTTGTTAGTGGCCCGTGTGTCCTGACATAACAGAATGGAAGTTTGGGCCAGCGGTTGGTCGTATCTATCTCATGGGGGTTCCCCTCATTTTCAATGACGCTTTCCCAAACACGATGCCCTTGCCTGGCGCTTGGTCTTTCCTGAGGATGTGTCCCCAGTAAGCAAGCCGGTTTCCTCACCCTCCTCCTGAGGGACTTTCTGACTGTGACTTTTGAAAAATCATTTTATTGGGGGCTCGTACAACTCTTATCACAATCCATCCATCCATTCATTGCGTCAAGTACATTTGTACGTTTGTTGCCCTCATCATTCTCAAAACATTTGCCTTCTACTTGAGCCCTTGGTATCAGCTCCTTATTTTTTCTCCACCCTCCCTCCCTCATGAACCCTTGATAATTTATAAGCTATTATTATTATTTCATTTCTTACACTGACCGATGTCTCCCTTCACTCACTTTTTTTGTTGTCCATCCCCCTGGGAGGGGTTATATGTAGATCATTGTGATCGGTTCCCCCTTTCTTCCCCCACCTTCCCCTTACCCTCCTGGTATCACTATTCTCATCATTGGTTTTGAGGGAGTTTATCTGTCCTGGAGTCCATGTTTCTCCAGCGCAGATTTGTACCCATGTACATGCTCTGGTCTAGCTGGATTTGTAAGGTAGATTTGGGGTCATGATAGTGGGGGAGGGGGCATTAAAGAACAAGAGGAAAGTTGTGTGTTTCATCGGTCCTAGCCGACACCCTGACTGCCTCGTCTCGTCCCCATGACCCTTCTGTAAGGGGATGTCCAGTTGCCTACAGATGGGCTTTGGGTCTCCACTCCGCCTGACTGTGCTTTTCAAGGTGGATCTGATTATGAGTCTGACCAATTGCCAGGTTGTTGGGAAGACCAAATGAAGTCATAGCACAGAGTGCTTGGCCCTTAAGAGTTCCACACATGGCTAGTTGTTGTTGAAAAGTTCCAGTTCCGGTGAACAAGCGGCCATCTAGCTCAGAAGCAACAAAGCCCACATGGAAGAAGCACACCAGCCTATGTGATCACGAGGTGTCAAAGGGATCAGGTATCAGGTATCATCAGGAAAAAAAAAATCTTACCATAGTGAATGAAGGGGGCAGTGCAGAGTGGAGACCCAAAGCCCATTTGTCGGCCACTGGAGATCCCCTCACAGAGGGGCCTAGGGGAGGAGATGAGTCAGTCAGGGTGCAATGTAGCACCGATGAAGAATACAGCTTTCCTCCAGTTCCTAAATGCTTCCTCCTCCCAGCTATCATGATCCGAATTCTACCTTGCAAGCCTGGATAGAGCAGAGGTTGTACACTGGTGCAGATAGGAGCTGGAGGCACAGGGAATCCAGGGCAGATGATACCTTCAGGACCAGGGGTGTGAGGGGCGACACTGGGAGGGTAGAGGGTGAGTGGGTTGGAAAGAGGGAACTGATTACAAGGATCTACATGTGACCTCCTTCCCTGGGGGACAGACAACAGAAAAGTGGTGAAGGGAGACGTGGGACAAGGCAAGATGTGACAAAATAATACTTTATAAATTATCAAGGGCTCATGAGGGAGGGGGGAGCGGGGAGGGAGGGAAAAAAAGAGGACCTGATGCCAAGGGCTTAAGTGGAGAGCAAATGCTTTGAAAATGATGAGGGCAAAGAATGTACAGATGTACTTTATACAATTGGTGTATGTATATGTATGGATTGTGATAAGAGTTGTATGAGTCCCTAATAAAATGTTAAAAAAAAAAAGGTTCCAGTTCCAATCGCCCCATGAAACCTTCACTATCCTTCTCACCTACGCACCCCACTCTCTGTTCTCCCGCCCGCCGCCGCACTTGTGGGCAGGAGCGTCTGGTACTGAGCGGCTCTTGTTTCTGCTGCACCATTCTCTCCAAACCGACTGCAAAGTGAACTGGGGCATGGATTGTGTCTTATGCCAACACAATGCCTACAGGAGCCAGGCAGGGAGCAGAAATGAGGCTGGGTGTAAGAAAAACAGGGAGGAGAGAGGACTCAGGCCAACTCGAGGGCACATGCCGCGCTAGCCAATTGTTGTCATGCGGGAATATGGGCCCAGCGCTGCCAGATCCCAGTGTTTTCAAAAGAAGCCAGAAATCCAGATTTTTATGTGAAATGTCCTGAATTTTTAACAGTTGGGCCAGCGTTGTTCCAGGCTAACAAAGCGTGTTTGTGAGACCCTAACGTGTGAAAGCTGTCTCACACCGACAGTTCCTACCAGCATGCGCAGAAGCTCCGTACTCCTGTCCATAAAGAAGGCATTGCATGAATGGCAACCAGGCGTCCAGGCTAACCTAACAGGACCATGTTTTATTTCTAAAACTTAGGACCATGCTAAGAAACCCAGTCTCAACCGAAAACCATTTCCCTACAAAGGAACACATCTGGAGTTGTACTTTGTTGGATGGGGACACAGGCAGTAGAAAGTAAGCCATCTCACGGCCTGGCCCCACTATCATTCCGCACTGTTTCCGTACTCTCTAGAAGTGGTGCTGAGTGAATGTTTGCTGTCTGTATCCATCTTCCCACCCCTGGACTAGTCACCGCATGCAAGCAAGGTTTAGTTGCTCATCGTGGTATCGCCAGCCCTTGAGTGTGATAAGAGACCAATAGATAGTGGTTACACGAATGAATGACCGAAACGATCCCTCTATCCAGCACCTATTGAGACCCAACTGGGTGCCCAGGAAGAGGCTGGATCCCCATGTGACTCAGATAGCACCCCGGCCTCGAAGACTACGGTTGCCTGGAATGGATTGCATCCACTCCTTTCTGGAACATTTCCAAACATCATCATCAGGAGTTAGTCAGCGTTTCCCTTCCCAGTGGAGGGGGCACGGATGGGAGGCCCCGGTTCCCTTCAGTGCCAGGCTTTGTCATTTCCCTGAGCATGACCCTCGGTGGAATTCATCCACAGGGTTAGACTGCGCTTTCAAGTGGGCACCTCGGGAGGCGGTGTCCTCATTCCACTCCAGTTACAACATCGCTGGACCGTTCCTCTGGCCAATGCTCTCAGAGAGAGTTAAGGAGCTGCTTGGGGACACTCATTTCATTGCTTTAGAAGCTGGTCTTGTCTTTGACCACACACACACACACACACACACACACACACACACACACGTGTTTAGAGGGCAAGGGGACTATTCCAGTCACGTGGAACCCCACACTTGTTGTTTCTCTCAAATCTAGTTCATGATCCAGGGAGACATAGTTCCTGTTGATGGGATAATTGGGTCGTAGGTGACACAGGCTCTAAGGAGGCATCCCAAAATTGTTGTCTGCAACAGCAGCATAGTCAGAACAAGTGTCGAACCTCCCAGCATGCCCATGATGATAAAGGGGCCAGGGTTCCTGTGAGCGTCTGCACACTGCGGTTCACAGTCAAGGGTAACCAGTTCTCTGTTACGTGTCGATCCCAGCATCTCACCCAAAGTCTGGGCAGGCAGCTGCCCAGAATATTGCATGTTCTGTGGGGAGGAGGGATGGGCGATGATGAGGCCACGGAGCTCCCACATGGTTTCCACGTTCCGGCTGCTGTGGCAGGTCCCTGTCCCACGTCCTCATCTGATTCCCACCACAGCCCGAGTGGGCAGTTAGGGTGCGCAGCTGCACAAGGAGAGTGAGGCCCGGGCCTCAGTAGCTCTCCCAGGGCCGCCCACTCCGTAAATGGCCAGGCTGGGATTTGAACCCAGGCGAGGAGCGTTCCAGCTCTTAAATCCTCAGCTCTACTCACGAGAAGGGAGTGGATGACGTTTGTCTAACCCTAGCTCAGCAGAGGAGAAGGCGCCCCTCTAGACATCCAGAGCCCCCCTTACGAACGTGATCCGTCTTCTGTGCGTTAGGGGCTGTTCAACAGGAGCAGCCTCTCCTGGACCCTTGTCTTCCTAGATCATCTCATTGGTCCTTGGAGCCAAAGCGACTCCTCCACACAGAATGGGGGCCCCTTCCTTCTTGCTGGCCTCCTTTCTCTGGAAATCCTTTGCTACAAGCAACAGCCACACGAGTGAGTGGGTGGCCCGAGGCCTGGAGAATGGGGCATGTGTGAAGCCCTGAAGGGTTTTTGGAAGGTGGGAGGGACCCGTTCCACCCAGAAGGAGCCCCGATGGCTCAGAGGTGAAGCGCTCAGTTGTGAGTGGCCAGGCTGGCCGTTTGAACCCACCAGCTTCCCAGTGGGAGAACGAAGTGGCATCTCGTGATAGTCTTGAGGCCCTACGAGGCCACTCTACTCCATCCTGCAGGGTTACTACGAGTCTGGATCGACAACACGGCGTGGGGTTGGGCGTTTGGGATCCACCCAGAACGTGGCAGACAAGTGACAGCACCGGGGAGCCTGGCTCCATGTCTGTGGCATCAAATCGGACTGGTGACAAGTCTCTAGGACCGAAGGGAACGAACGGCCCCATGGGTTTTGTGAGGCTGTCGATGTTCAGAAGCAGACTGCCTCATCTTTCTCTTGTGGATCGCCTAGTGGGTTTGAACCACTGACCATCTGGTCAGCGACCCCATGCTTAATCCACTGCACTGAAAAGGTAATCCACAAGCACTGGGAGGTCAGGTCCCTGCTGTCCTATTAACTCCACCTATGAGGTTGGGCCTGTCAGTCCATCTCCCTGGACCTCGGTTTCCCCATCTGCAGGAAGAGCATCATTCCCAAGGGCTCCACAACTTGGGAGGAGCACTGGGAAGCAGGTAGCCCAGCAGTGGCCGCTGCTCACTGGCCATTTGTCGCCCCTCCCCCCCCCGTCCCCCCCAGGCTGGAGGAGAACTATGAGATCGCCGAAGGGGTGTGCATCCCGCGGAGCGCCCTCTACATGCATTACCTGGACTTCTGCGAGAAGAATGATACCCAGCCAGTCAACGCCGCCAGCTTTGGGAAGGTGAGTCCAGCCTCGCGGGGCTCATGCTTGCGTGCTCTCCAAGGTGCTTAACGCAGAGAGGTGGGGCTGTGCTACTGAATAGTCAAAGTCAGTATTTAATGGCTGTAACCAAAGTCAGACAACCCAGAAGGATGACAAAAAAGCGTCTCCCTCGAAGCGCCCTGATGCTTTATTTACATAACGTCGCTTTTATTTTCTCTGGCATGAACATACCGAACCCACAAACATGCTGATAACTCCTGGCGTGTTGTCCTGCTAGGAGAGAACAAGTCTCTGGAGAAGGACATTGTGCTTGGTAAAATAGAAGGTCCGTGGACAACAGGAAGCCGCTCATGGGGATGGATTGACACAGGGACTCACACAGAGCCTTGGACGGACATCAGGGAGGCTGCCTGCTGCAGGCAAACAATTTGACCTACGAATGTGATGAAACATTCGATGGGAGGCTGCTTGGGGTTCCACACTTGGGAGCGGCTGCTGTTGAGTCGGTTCTGGCTTGTAGCAGCCCCAGGAATATCAGAACGAAACCTGGCCCGTCTTGGTTTCAGCCCATGGTTGCCGCCTCTGTGTCCATCCATCTTCCTCTTTATGGCGCAACCTTTCCTTGACCAAGAAGAATGTCCTTTTCCAGGGAAAGTTCTCTTCTGATAGCATTCCCAAAGGAGGTGCGACACACTCGCCATCCTCGCCTCTAAAGAGGGTGTGCTTCTTCCGCGCGCTGATCTGCGTGTTCCTGGGAATGCGCTCGTATTGGGAGCATTTGGGCAGGAGCAGCGCACACGTGTCCGAGCAGCACTGGGTGAAAGGCCTGGTGACTTGCTCCCTGGAGATTTCAGCCAAGAAAACCCAATGGGACAGTCTTCCCTTGAGACGTGCAGCCCCTGGTCGGTCTCTGTCAGTTGGAAATGTTTCGACAGCACGGATGTGTTTGCTTGGTCTTGAGCTAAAAAACAAAACCAAACTTGGCTTACTCCTCCCTCCTCCGTAGTTGTTTTCTGAGTGCAGGTGGCTGAAAGAGGCCTGCATTTCCCTCGTCAGACACCTGGCGTGTCCGGACGTCAGCAGCAGGGGCAAAACTGAAGGACAGAGTGCGTTTAAGCCCTCTGCCCCGCGGGGACCCTGAAACTGGCTGGCTGAGATTTGGTTCCACTGCAGGCACTGGAGAAAGATGGGGATTTGAACTCCCGTGGAGAGTTGTCGTCTGGGAAACTCACAGGGCAGCTCTACCCTCTCCTGGAGGGGTGTTCCATGTCGGCATTGACTCGGTGGCAGTGAGTTTGGGGAAAGGCTCCAAAGCACCTTACTCAGAACCTGAAACTCGTGGCCACTGAGTTGGTTCTGACTCACGGCGACCCTACAGGACAGAGAAGCGATGCCCTCCCTATAGGGTATCCTGGGTCTCAGTTTCCCCGTCTATAGGGTTCCCAAAGGTGCGGGTGCTTGTGGAAGCAGACTACCACATGCTTTCTCCCGCATAGCTGCTGGTAGGTTTGAACAGGCAACTTTCTGGTTAGTGGCCCATTTCTAACCCTGCTGCACCCCCCAGGCTCTCTCGTGGTTGTTCTTGTGGCTGTTGGGTCCCCTCAAGTCGGTGGGGACTCAGAGCGACCCCAAGGATGACAGCATGAAGCCCCGCCCAGGCCTGTGCCATACTGTGGGGCTGGGGGGCTCCTGGTCCAACTAGCTTGTTGAAGGCCCACCTCCTTTGTGGTGATCCTCTGCTTTACCATAGCAGGGAGGGCTCATCATTTCTTGACGCGTTAATGCTATGTCTCTGAAGTGAAAAGCGGTTGGTTGAGTTTTGTTAATATTTTTTAAGTCCGTGGAGATGCCCTTTGGCATTTCATTCATTAACTTCTTGGACCTAAGTTCTTTAATGCTTCCTCCCCACCCCCACCCCCACCGACCCCAATTCTACCCTACAATGGCTAGACCACAGCATGTACATGGGTATAGATAAGAGCTGGAAACACTGGGAATCCAGGACAGATAAACCCCTCAGGATCAATGAGAGTAGTGATACCAGGAGGGGAAGGGGAAGGTGGGCGTAGAAAGGGGAATCAAGCACAATGATCTACTATAACCCCTCCAGGGGAATGGATAACAGAAAAGTGGGTGAAGGGAGACATCGTGAAAAAAATAATAATTTATGAATTATCCAGGGTTCATGAGGGAGGAAGGGGAGGGAAGGGAAAAAATGAGGAGCTGATACCAAGGGCTCAAGTAAAAAGAAAATGTTTTTTTTTAATTGTTTTATTAGGGGCTCATACAACTCTTATCACAATCCATACATACATCAATTGTGTAAAGCACACCTGTACATTCACTGCCCTCATCATTTTCAAAACATTTGCTCTCCACTTAAGCCCCCGGCATCAGCTCCTCATTTTTCCCCTCCCTTAAGAATCATGATGGCAACCAATGTACAAAATGCTTGACCCAATGGATGTATGTGTGGACAGTGATAAGAGCTGTACGAACCCCCAGTAAAATGATTTTAAAAAAATTTCTTGGACCTTTCCATCTTTGCTGAGACAGGCTATGTGGCAGGACAGGGGCCGTGTTAGCTAGTAAGGACAGATCAAGAGCCCCCTGTATGGGCCCTCCATATGGGCCCTGGTGGTAGAGCAATTACTCATTCGGCCACTAACGGAAAGGTCAGATGTTGGAAACCAGCAGCCACGCTATGGGAGAAAGACGAGGCTTTCTATTCCCATAAAGAGTTACAGTCTCAGAAACGCACCATGGCAGATCGACCCTGCCCCGTGAGGCTGCTGTGAGTTGGCCCTGCATCGACGGCCGCGAGCGTTGGCTCTGCTTTGGGAGGGAGGGGCTCCCAGAGCAGAGAGGAGCTGCTTCTTTGGTGGACGGGAGAAGGCAGCACCATAAGCCAGTGCGCAAACAGACCTTTGTCAGGAAGCTCCCCAGGCCCAGGACATTCCTGCATCCACACAGCGGCAGTGATGGAGACTCCAGATACTGATGGAAGGTGGAGGAGCAGCTCGCCCGGCCCTCTTCTGACCTCTCGCTTAGCCTCTTTCAGCTTCTGCTCTGATTCGAGTGAGCTGCTGTTGGTGAGATACTGTCAGGCACGACTTCCTCAGTCATCCACTGACTTGTGGTTAGTAGGTGCTGTTAAGTTGGTTCTGGTTCACAGGGGCCCAACAGAACCAAACCCTGCCGGGTCCTGTGCCATCCTCACCATTGTTCTTAGGTCTGAGCGCATGGTTGTAGCCACTGTGCCCATCCATCTTGTTGAGAGCTTTCCTCTTTCTCATTGACCCTCTGCTTCACCAGGCATGACGTCCTTCTCCAGGGACTGGTCTCCCCTGACACCGTGTCCTGAGTACGTGAGACGAAGTCTCACCATCTTCGCACTTTGCACATACTTCTTCCAAGACAGACTTGTTTGTTCTTTCAGAGGTCCGTGGTACTTGCCACTAACTTAATGAGTGTCTATGAAGCACCTACCATGTGCCCTCCCAACTGTTGGCTTTCTTGCTGTTGTGAGATCTTCAGGCACAGATCCAACCAGCCCTGTGTTAGCTTGAAAACCACACCCCACTGCCATCACGTCAACCCCAAATCATAGTGACCCTGTATAGGATTCTTGGGTGGTAAATCTTTATGGGGACAAATAATCGCTTCGTTCTCCCATGGAGCAACTGGTGGGTTTGAACTACCAACCTTGAGGGCTCCTCTTCCTGAGAAAGCCCTCACCAAATCACTGCGTGTACTGACCCTCAGTGCCTACCAACATCTATGTCCACAGGATTCACTGAGCCCAAATAGCCCTTCAAAATATTTCTCCAAATAATCGAATTCCTCCCTAAGAAGAACTACAGGGCCATCTGTTTCCTCAAAAGGCATTTTTTTAAAAAGCATCCAAACTCCCTCTGGTTTTCGATGCAAAAGCAAGGAAATGCTCAGATGGTATCAAAAGCACAAAGACAAAAGCTATCTGTGTAGACTGAGCCATCGGTCTCAGACACACCGGCCATCAGTCCCGTCCTTCCCAAAGGTGCCCTCTGCGGCTCTCCACCCTGGGCTGGCTGGATTAAACCCCAGCCACACTGGCTCTTCCCAAGGGCTCTGGGCCCGCTGCAGCTGCCCCTCTGCCTGAAAGAAAGGGGCTAGTTATTCCGGAAGAACTTGGGGTGAATCATAGACAGTCTCCCTTTGAGTTGATCCCTCCGAATGTATGATTCATCTCTGAACTCTGAACTCGGTGCTTCGTCCTTAGAGGGAAGTCCTCACACACACACACGCACACACACACACACACACACACACACATACACACACACACACACACCAGCTTTCAAGGGGCGTTGAGGAGGAGCAAGCCGCCACCCCGCCCCCTCCGCCCTGGGCTGCCAGGCGGGGACACTGGTGGCTCAGTGGATGGCCGCAAAGGCTTTCCTCCAACTATGATTTTAAATAGGAATCTTTTCAAGGCTGCTGCCAAGCTCAGCAAGCACCGGCTTCCAGTAATGCTCTATCGACTTTGGGTCCGGGAACTCACTTAGCTGTTGTGGAGAAGGCTGAGGATTCTAGCTGAGCTGGTCTGCTGCCCGGTTGGCTGTGGGCTAGGGTGAAGACAGGTCACAGGACTTTGAGCCATTTCACCTTTATGACCTCCTGTTTTCTTACCTCAAACCACCCCCCACAAACACCAAACTCACTGCCCTCAAGTCCATACTGACTCATGGCAACCCTATAGGATAGGGTACAACTGTCCCTGAAGAACTGCTGCTAACCACAAGGTCAGTGGTTCAAATCCACCAGCCACTCCATGAGAGAAAGCTGAGGTAGTCTGCTTCGGTAAAGATTTCAGCCTTGGAAACCCTATGGAGCAGTTCTGTTCGTATCTATAGGGTCATAACGCATTGGAATGAACTCAACGGCAGTGTTTTTAGTTCTGGTTTTGTCATTGTTGTTGTTGTTGTTGTTACTGCTGGCCATAGCTACGTGGAGTTGGTATTGGATCTGATTTCCACGAGCCCATTCACTGGACAGGGATGAAACTGGCTGTGTAAGTATGGGTAGACTAGAGAAACAAATTCACAGAAATAAATAAATGTGTGTGTGTGTATATATATATGTATATATATAGATATCTATGAGAGAGTGTTATATAAAAGGTGTGTGTACCTTAAGAAAGCATCCCAACCCAGTGCTGTCCAAGGCCACCATTAGCCCATATGTCTGACACCAATCTACAAAGTCCTCCTCAATCTCAAAAAACCCACGCAATGACGCCAACTCCAGGAGGAAAGCCAACTCAGTGAGCGTGTAAGCATCTCAGTGCTGGCAGGGGTCTCCACGAGGCTGCTCCAGCACCCAGGGCTGCATCGGGGTAGGTCCATGCGGCTTCTCCTCAGGGATATCTTGCAGGAAGTGAGCCTTGCCAGTTGAGGCAGGGAGCTGGCTAAGGCAGCTGCACCCTGGTCCGACCATCAGAGAGCAAGAGACCTGAGAACTGGAAAGGCGAGGCTCACCGAGCCATTTATCCCTCCGCCCTTCAATTAATCCCACATGTGTTTATCGGCCAGGTTGACATCATAACCTTAACTATCTCACTAGTTGTGTTTTTATTCCGTTTGAAATGTTGCCCTCAGAGTCCTCTGTCAGCCCTCTGCTCCCCGGGGTCATGGCAGGGAAATCCTACAGCAGTGGCCCCTGGTCAGCCATCGGAAGGGGCTTGGGGAGATAGGTGCAATTCCTTCCCAGGTATCGAAAATTCCAGGTCAGGGCAATCTTTCCATCTCATGCGCACGGCGGAACTTCTCTGTCCCCAGGGCTCAGCATTTGTTCCTGGAAAGAGGAGTGGGGGGTTGTCTTTCTCTCCCGGGTTTCTCAGGATTGGGGGAGGGAGATGGAGGAGCAGCGATGTTAGAGAAAGGATGGTTTGGACCCATGGGCGATTTTGAGGGGTGCTTCTTAAGAAGTGAGGATCGTGAGATCTATTTTGGACATATTATCCAGAGAGGCCAGTCTCTGGCAAAAGACATCATGCTTGGTAAAGTCAAAGGTCAATGGAAAACAGGAAGCCCCTCTATGAGATGACCTGGTCCTGTGACTGAAACGCAGCATTGGCTGTAAGGCAGCCCAGGCCCTAGCAGGGTTTCCTTCTGTTGTCAAGAGGTCTTGGCTATGAGTCGGAACCAACTGAATGGAAGCCACCACTGCCACCCCCAGCAGTCATGTCAGTGTCTTGGGCTGTCACTGTTGTCCACACGGATCTGGAGGAATGCGGTCATCCGTGGTCCTTAGGGAGCCCCAATGCATCTTTGTCCCCACTGACAACAGGGGTGTGTTCTCCAGCTGATCTCTTACTGCTCCCACTCACAGCCTGCTCCACGGAGGGCCCACCCTGGGATTCTGCTTTTGCATCTGAGGATTCTGACCAGCACTTTCTGTGCACAAAGTGTCATACCCTAGCCCTTGGAGACTCCATGTGAGCCCCCACAAGGCTGCCTGGCATTTGCAGCAGGCTGAACTCAATGCAGTAGAAACAGGAAAGAGCTTAGCCTTCCCTTGGTTCTGGGATGGGGAACCTTGTTTCTGCACAGGACCGGTTCGATCCTGACAACATCATTCACGGGCCACCCAAAATGATCAACTTAACATTTAGCTCTCTATATTTGGTCAAACATTTAATAAACTCACCCCTTATGAGTTGGTCCCAGTGGCAGAGTGGTTACAAGATGGGCTGGTGACATGTTGGGCTGCTAACTGCAAGGGTAATTCTACCCTGTCCTATGAGGTCACTGTGAGTCACATGGGGTCTCTATCAGTTGGAACTGCTGCATTTTGGTGAGGTGTGTGACACGAGCTGCTAGTGGTGGTGGCCGGATATTCTCCCCCTTACTGTAGTCACTCCTTCCACTGCACGATGGCCAGGATCCCCTACACCACCCCTGCTAGGGCCTTTATTAACTTCTTGGCCATCAATTACAAGAATATAAGCCTCTCCTCAATAATTTAAGCTCTCTCTTAAACGACAAAGTCCACTCCGTGCAATTTGAAATTGTAGTCTCACTTCAACTTCAGAGTCCTCTCCCACCCTCAGCATGGGCCTGGCCCTGCCTGGCTTGGGGACGCACAGTGGGGTAGGGGAAGGGGAAGGTGTGGGGGCAGCTCTTTTGCTCACCTCTCACCTTTCTCTCCTGCTTGAGGTCCCTCATCAGGTTGAGGGGAAAAAAAGTGTTTGAAAACGATAACCTTCATTCCCCAGCCAAAGCAGTCAAACAAGGTTTTGGAGAATAGCCAAACTGTGAAGAGAACTCTGTGTGCTCACAACAAACACAAAGTCGTGATCGAAATGGAGCTGGCAACCCCAGGGCATGGTATCCAGCTAAACTACCCCAGCGATTCTCTTTATCGGAAAACAGAAGTGTCCGGCCATGCTACATGGGAACACAGCCTTCACAGATTTCTCAAGAAATTAATAAAAAATAGCAAAGAGTTACACCATGCTCTTTATGGACCTTTCTAGGGGGCCCTGGTGGCTTCGTGGGTTACCTGTGGGGCTGCTAGCCACAAGGTCAACAGTTTGAACCCACCCACAGAAGGAAAATGGGACTTTCTGCTCCTGTGAAGACTGACAGCCTTAGTTAGCTCTTTGGTCCCGGCCGCAGAAGCGAGATAACAAAGGGACGACTTCCTTCAGAAAGGGTCGCAGGAAGATGCACACCTTGGGCCCTTCTGTGGCTCCAAGGCCCTCCATCTACAGAAGTCCACCTGAGGCTAACGTGCCTCCCCTGCCACACACAAGAGAAAGGATAACTGGCGTGCCCATGCCAAAGATGAACGGGTGGTCATGTGTATTGGTCGAATGAGCCACTGGGACATTGTCTCCCGCAGATGCAGGCGTGGACTCTGGGAAGGAACAACTCCTAAACCGAAGAGGGCAGCTGTTGCCACCTCCAGTGCATCTTGGGGATTTCAACATTTAGTTGTGCAATCAATGTTCTCGGATGAAAAATGTAAAAAAAAAAAAAGGCAAAGGGATTTATAGCCTCATGAACTTCAACAGGCAGCTCTGCTCTGTCCTATTGGGTTGCTATGAGTCAGAATTGACTTGATGGCAGTGAGTTTGCTGGGGGGTTTGCTTTGTTTTAACGTGCCTTTACAAATGCCATTCCTGTCAGATCTTCCAAGAAATCCAGGGAGATACTATTAGTCCTAATTCATAGATGGGCAAACTGAGTCCTGGGCCCTGAGGTCACTTAGCAAGGTCACTCAGCCTAGTAAGTGATGGATTCAGGATGGGGACTCAGTCATTTTATTTACACAGACCACTTTATTCTGTGAGTTAGGTGGATTGGGGGCGATTTGCATACACCTGTTCTTCAATGTTGGGGCTGTCCTTAGCAGCCACCTGGACACCTGGCCAGCAGCAGGAGAGAAAGCTCAAAGACGAGCAAAAGAGCTGCCTGCCCACACACCCTCCCCTTCCCCACTGCGGGTCCCTACACCAGGCAGCACCAGACCTACGGTGAGGGGGGCAGGGCACCCTGAAACAGATGTGAGGCTGCAGTTTCAAATTGCATGGACTAGGTCTGGTCATTTAAGAGCGTCCTGGCTCAGACACCATTAAGGCTGCCAAGGCCATTGCGCCGAGGAAGGAATGACCAGGGCAGGGGCGAGGGGTGGGGGACGTCCCGCCATCATCAATAGCAACTAGCATCAGACACCTCACCAAAGACAAGCAGGTGACAGAATTCCTGGGAGAAGTCTTGGTGTCTTTGCCTCCCAGGGGTCAAGTGTGTTGGTGTTGCAGGTATGCGTCGTCCCCTCCACGTTTCCCAGCGGCGTGCTCCCAGCCACGTGAAACCCATGTCCCAGGACGTTCAGTCTGCCGCCTCCAATGACACATGGCTTCACCCGGAGTTCGCCATCCGTGAACTTGTCCATCCCGGGTCTGGAGCTGGGCTGAGTGGTGGGATGCAGAAGGAAGAAGATGCTGTCTGTCCTCCAGGGGACACACGTGCACGCCCAAGTGCAGAGGAAGATGGCAGCTGCGAACACACAGGAAGAGGTGTGGGGGCCAGAGCTCCTCAGCTGGTGAGCAAGGAGTAGCCTGAGGACCAGGCCAGTCCTGGAAAACCCCTGCAGAGACTGATGAGCCTTCTCGCCCACCCTGGAGCCCTAGAAGAGCCACGGAATCTAACGTGGGCATGTCCACTTCATCCAAGTCACCTTCTTCCTGCGTCTCTGTTGGGCGCCTCTCTGCTTAGCCACCAAGCCAAACCCTTTCCGAAATGAAAAGTGGGTCTGTGATTCCGAGCCCACTGAGCATCTTTGAGCTGCAAGGGGCTCATTTTCCACGCAACTGACCCCAGCGCTGCAGGGAAGGGCTGGGGACAAGAGTATCTGTCTCAACACACGGAGACTGAGGGCCTACCCTGGGCTGTGTGCCAGCAGTTTCTGATGGCTGGGTCTTGACCTTGAAGATCTTTCACTCTCACTTGCCATGTGCCATGGGCAAGTCCCTTTACCTCTCTGTACCCCAGTCCTCCCTCTGCCAAATGGGGATGGTAGTCTCTAAGCTCCCGAAGATCCTTGGTCCCCACATAACTCTCAAGCAGCAATCATAACGTCACAATCGCTAACGGGGACTCTGTGCCAGTCACCGGGCCAAGCCGTCCTCACACAACCCTGTGGACTAAATGCTGCCTTCGCTCCTGTTTAAAGATGAGACCTCTGGTGCCAGGGCCTGTGCTGCCAGTACCTGAATGCCATTCGATGCACAGGGGTTCCCACCGGAGGCTTTCCTATCAAGGAAGCCCCGGATGAAGGCAGCAGGGCTAAGGTAACAGGAGTTGTGTTGAAGGCTGTGGCCAAACAGATGCTCCCATCAATCTGTGGTTTCACTTCTCCTCCTGTGGAGGAAGTCTAGGGGGTGAGAACTCAGTACTCGGGGAGCTGCTCTCTGGGGTCCTCTTTGCCCTCCGTGGCTGATGGCTTCCAGTTTCTGGGTCACCTCATGGTACAAAATGGATGCTGGACATGGAAACCGTGTCCCAGGCAGGCAGTAGAAGGGGGCCAAGAAACTCCAAACTGTCAACCACGTCAGCCCTGTTTAAGAACTTTCCCAGAAACCTCTCCCCATAATCTCTTGGCCTGTTGACCTTGTCTAATAAGCATTGGACTGCTAGCCACAAGGTTGGTGGTTCAAACTCACCAGCTGCTTTGCAGAAGAAAGATGAGGCAGTCTGATCTCAAAAAGCTTTACAATGGCTCAGAAACCTCATACAAGGTAGCTATGGGCCATCAGGGAGGCCAAGTTAAAGGTGGTCAATTGCCTCCTGGATTGACAAATTAGGGTTTGATTCCAAAGGGAACCTAGTCACCACTGCTGTCAGGCTGGTTCCATCCCATGGTGACCCTGCAGGGCAGAGCGGAACTGTTCCTTAGGGCTTCTGACACTGTCGCTGGGAGCCGACATCATCTTTCTCCCGCTGAGAGGCTGGTGGATTTGAACCTCCAGCTCTGTGGTTAGCAGTCCAGCTTTTTACCCACTGCACCACCAGGCCACTGTTCGCCAGAGACACAGAAGAACATGGAGACCATGTGTCCATTTGGACGCAGCAGTCAAAAATCGAGCGACCTCTTGGGGGAGGGGGGCGGAATCTGCTGCACAAGATCTCTTGAAGGTGCTCAGGACCAAAGGTGTGACTTTGATGCCTAAGGCGTAAGTGGTGTCTTCAGGGGCCTCGTGTGGACGGGAAAGCTGTACAATGAGACGGTGCACACGGAAGATGGGGAAGAATGAATGCATCTGACCTACATTGCCAGTGAAGCAGAGGGGTGGCCTGCGGGCAGCCAGAAGGACCAACACACTCTTGGACCAAGTACAGCCAGAATGCCCCGTAGCAGGGTGGTTGCCAAGACTTTGTCTCATCTGCCTTGGACCTGTTATCTGGAGGGACCAGTCCCTGGAGAAAGCCAGCGTGCTTGATAAAGTAGGAGTCATTGTTAGGTGCCATCGAGTTCCTTCGGACCCATCGGGACCCTGTGCGCAACAGAACCGAACACTGCCCCACGCTGCGCCATCTTCATCACAGTTCCTGTGCCCGAGCCCATTGTTACAAACACAGTGCCCTTCCATCTCCTGAAGGGCCTTCCTTTTTCACTGCCCCTTCCCTTTACCAAGCATGCTATCCTTCCTTCTTAGCGACCAGGTTCTCCTAACAACGTGTCTAGTACTTAAGACAAAGTCTGGCCATCCTTGACTCAAGGGGAATTCTGGCTGTACTTCTCCCACGATTGCGGGCACCTCGGCATGCGTGTTGTTGGGTGCCACCGAGTCGGTTCCAACTCACAGTGGCTCCATGTACACCCTTGTCCTTATGGTCCACCCCATCGTGACGGCCAGTGTGTCAATCCAGCTTGTCATGAGCCTTCCTCTTTCTCGCTGTCCGTCTACTTTACCAAGCAGGATGTCTTCCTCTAGTGCGAATAGGTTGATTCTCTTAAGGGGACTTAGAGATTGGTTGGTACTATCCTCCTCCTCCAGGTGGGGAAATTAGGACTCAGAGAGCCTAGGGGTTTTTTTCCCAGAGATGGTGCTGAGTGACGGGCTGGGCTGGGAGCTGAGGTCTGTTTTGTGGGGTTCGTTGCAGGCGAGAGGATGAGTGGGAGCGAAGGAGACCCGCTGCAGAGAAGGGCAGCATTAAGGCGGGTAGGGAGCCTGAAGAAAGGGAAGTGGGGACCACAGATCAACTCATATGAGTTGAATTTCATTACTTCCTGCCCGTTTCCAACAAGGGCTCGAGGGAATTGGCAGCTTGGGCAGCGAGAGACTCTTCTTGCAGTATCTGGCTCCTTCCTTCCTTCCATGTTGGAGCCGTGGCCAAAGCCCAGATGGTGGTAAAGGATCTCTCAGGGTATATTCCCACCCTCCTCTTCAGGAGTCCTTCAAAGCTGCCCACATGTACACTCACTTGCTCTCCATGGAAGGCGTAGGAGCAGTGAGAGACGTTCCAGAGGCGACACGCCGATCTTTCTGTGGCGGTCTTTTCCAGTGTTCAAGAATGTTTTTCTTTACCTTTAGTGTCTGTGATTGAGCAACCGTTGACCACGTGTCCTTAGTCATCAAAGGGACATCTCTGCATGCTTCTCACCTTAAAGAGGTCTCTCAGAGGTTTGCCTCCGGAAATGGTAGCTTGCTTTTTGACCACTGCTTCCAATGGCTGGTTTCACAGAGGATCACCGGGTTTGTTAGCTCAGGTGTCTTCAGTGTGTTGTAAAGGAGTCCCGATGGCAGAGGGGCTACACGTTGGGCTGGTAATCACAAGTTCAGCAGTTCAAAACCACCAGCCATCCCATGGGAGGAAGATGAAGCTTTCTGCTCCTGTGTCGACCAACGGTGCTAGAGATCCTCGGGCGTAGTTCTGCGTCGCATAGGGTTGCTCTGAGTCAGAATGGACCGGAATCGCAGAGAAGTTTTTGGTTTTGTTTTGGATCCGTGTGTCGCTCATTGCTCTCCAGTCCTTCCTGACTCATGGTGACAGGCGTGTCACAGACCCAGTGTTGCCTAGTCCGGCACCGTGTGGCTATTGTGTCAGTACCTCTGAGGGATTCTTATTGACCCTCTACTTCGTGAGAACCAGGATGCCCTTTTCTAGAAATTGGTCTTTCCAGACGACGGATCCAAAGTAAGTAAGTTCAAGTCAGCTATCCTCACTTCCAGGGAGCATTCTGGTTGTATTTCTTCTCAACGACTGATTTGTTCGTCCTTCTGGCCGTCCATAGGGTTTTTCATCCTCTTTGCCAACCCACCATTCGGAGCCGTCAGTTCTTCTGTTTTCCTTGTCTGTCGTCTCTAAGGTAAGGAACCACAAAGGCTCTGAAGGGAGACCGATTCCTCTACTTTCTGGCGTCTCCATTTACCAACGGTCCGGCATGAGCCAGTGTCTTTATATCCTGGGCCTCAGTTTCCTCTTCTATGAAGTGGGATAAAGATCACACCAAGCTCATTGCCATTGAGTCGATTCTGACTCATAGCGACCCTCTAGGACAGAGTAGAGCTCCTCCTTTGGGTTTCTGAGACTTTAAAAGTGCTTAGCACAGCCTGCACCTGGTGAATGTAGACACCGTGGACATGAGCTACCAGCACCATGTTAGCTTCCCAGAGCAACATCCCAAGCAGCCAACGTGTCGAGTCTTCCAGGTGCTACCGTGCCTGAACAATTTTGAGAACAATTGTTCTAAAAATTTCCTGCATCTCACACACATTGCCATCACCTCTTCACCCTCTCCCTCATTATCTTCTCCCGAATTATCCCATTTTTGACTTAAGCCGTATCTTATGTAAGTTGCCTCCTCCTAGCTAAATATTCCATCTTTTCTCATGCTCACATACACAGCACAGGATCCTGAGGACAGTGCTGAGTGCCCTTGGGGAGTTTTGAACCCCTTGCCATTGCCACTGTTGGTTCCCATCAAGGGACAACAGACCGGCTATTATCTCCCTAGTCCTGGGGTTTCCCACAAAATCCCTCAGCAATCCTTCAACGTGATGTGATGTCCCACTTCCGTCTTATTCCACTCGATTTTAGTTTCTTATAGACAGTTTGAAATTTCTCCTGGCTGAAGCCTATTCTAATTTCTTGGCCACCCACCCCCCCACCCCCAAGTGCTTAACACCTGGTAGGTGCTGAACAAAATGAAGTTGAATGCCACCGAAGGGAAAATGACTCTGGCGAATGCCGAGGTCAAGACAAAAAGCTGTGAGCATTGAAGATGGGTGTCTGCACCACTAGGCTTCATCATTTTTCTTCTCTGAAAGAGGTGGTGATTAGGGGGTAGCTAGTTTTATTGTTAAAGAAAATTAGTAACTACTCCCTTTACTTTCAGACTGAAAGTTGAGGCAGTCAGAACCAGCTTGTTTCACAAATCATCTCTCTCATGGTAAAAAAAATTGTTGGTGTGCATGTGTTTATCAGAAAGCCACAAAACATCCAAATATATGGTTATGAAACAGCAAATAGTCCTTGTATGAAGTTTCCGATTCCTTACTATTTTAAAAAGCCCCTCTTCTTTTCCACACCAAAATTATCCCTCAAACAAGACCCCAAATCTTTTTTTTAAAATAAGCTCTTCTTTTCAAACTATTTTAAGGTTATGCATTGATCTGTGATTCCCCCAGGTTGGCCATTCCAAACCACCAGATGTTCCAGAGCTCAGGAGAACGATGAGGTTTTCTACTCCCATAAAGAGTTACAGTCTCGGAAACCCACAGGGCAGTTCTACCCTGTCCTACGGGGTCTCCACGAGTCAGAATTGACTCCACCGCAGCGAGTTGGCACTATATAGACAATGCACTTTGGGGGCCTCCCTCAAAGTGTGGCTTTGTATTCCCTTGCCCTGGGCTTTTTCTTGGCTCTCTCTAGCTGGACAGCACGTGTTTGCCTGCAGGGGTCGTAGTGACTTAATGGAGCCTGCCAACAGCATCTTTCCTCCTCCGCCCCCAGAGCCATCCCAGATGACTTATGATCAAGTGGGATAAAGACTATACAATTTGAGGTCAAAATCAAATATGTAATGACATTGACAGCCTTGCCCTGGTGGTTCTGAAGGCGGCTCTTGAGACAGTGGCGGGAGAGGGCTCTGCAGGCTCGTGCACAATCAGGGGGAGCCTGCTGGCAGGCCAAGGGGAAGAGGAGGAGAAAGTGCATCCCGAGCCCTGGCTCTGCCTCTGGCTGGAATCTGTGAGAGCCCAGCTCCTCGGCTGTCAGTGGGGATGGCCCTGGTTTCCTCCAGAGCTGTTGTAGTTGTTAGCCGGCACGGAGTTGGCTTCCGACTCAGGTTGATGCTACACACGAGGAGATCAGGCTGCTGAGGTTCTCATTGGCTGCTGTCCCGAAGCCGATGGCCAGGCCTTTCTTCCTAGGCTCTGTCAGCCTTGTAGCTCCACTGAAACTTGTTCGACGTCATGGCAACACTATGATGGAAGGATGGGTAGGTGGCTGCCCATGAGGACTGTGAACCAGAAATAGAACAGGGGTGGTCTGCATGGCAGGCAATGGCTCTACCACGGGGCCACCATGGCCCTGTTTTGTAGAACACAAGAGCCCATACCCAGCAGCCCCTCCCCTCAAGCCCATTCTGACTCAGGGCCCCACCGAGGCCCCTGGAGGGTCGAGTAGAATTGCTCCTGGGAGTTTCCGGGGCTGTAAATCATCACAGAAACAGAGCATCCCATCTTTCTCCCACAGAGCGGGGTGGTGGGGTCAAACCACCAACTTTTGGACTTAGCAGTCAATGGTTTAATCCTCTGTGCCATCAGGGCTCCTAGCCAAATGTGATCCCAAGGTCCAATTCTTGGGAAAAGCAGCGAGTGCAGCCCAGTGGATGTTAGCATCCCTGGTTCCCTCTTTCCCACCTGGACCCTCAAGTAGGGCCATTGTTGGAATGTACTATTTTAAAAACTCCTGCTTCTGCACACTCCGTACAATGGTTTGCGGGCAGCTCGCACCCCTGGGCTCCCCTCAACCTGGAAGGCTGTGTTGAGGAGGGGTGGGGTATGAATAAAGCCACCCCCTCTCAACACCCCCACAAAAGAGAGCTCCCCGCCCTCCAGAAAGTAGCTCTCCTCCAGAGCGGCTCAGCTGCCCATCCCAGCCCTGTGGAGCCCCCAGCCCTGTCTGCCAAGACTGAATGAGAAGAGGATGGGGTGCAGGCCGAGTTAAAGGGAATTTGGAAGCCTGGGATGTTGTGGAATGTTAGATCAGTAGCTAGAACAGCATGTGGTGTTCCTTCGGCAGGCTTCATTGAATCCAGACAAAAAAAAGGGAGAGAGGGGGCTGCCTGCCCGTCTGCTCATTTATCAAACGGGGAAGCTCAACTTTCACAGCCCCACAAGAGTGTTCCACGGTGCGCCGAGGCATATTGCAGAAAGTAAAAGCTCAGCTGCCTTCTGGGGGCTTGAGAGGACACTGCACGCTGGGACGTAGCCAGGATGCAGGCCTTTCGGATGCAGTGGCCAGTGGATTATCCGGTGAAAGGAGAGGAGGGTAATTTGTAATTTGCTGCCCATAAGAAACACTTTTAAAACACACACACACACACACACACACACACACACACACACACACACACACTTGGATTCCAGATTCCCGAGGGCATTTTCTTTGCTGGGAATGGGAACAGCCTTTAGGGATGCCTCCTCCCATCCCCCACCCCAAGGCCTGTCTCTAACTTCCTTTCCAGCGCCTCCTCCCCCTTCCCCTTTTCTCCTCCCCCTCCATCCCCCTTCTCCGCCTTTTAAAAATTACACCTGGACATTTTTCTCTTTGCGGGGACAGTAAAGGTTTGGGCCATCAACTATTTTCTCGATGAACTAAATGTCACACACAGAACCAAACAGTTTAACTGTACAGATAATATACCTCGGGAAGTCAAAAGATACCACCAACATCCAAAGACGGAGCTGAGGGCGGATGAGGAATTTCATACAGGATGGGGCTAGAGAGACGTCATCCGAGAAGGATGATCAGTTATTGTTGCTGTCGGCTGCCATTGGAGCCAGCCAAAGCTGTGGCGACCTGGTTAACGACAGGGCCCTGGGCTACCTTCGAGACCCTGGGGATCGTGCGTCCACTGTGGTGGCCTGGGCAAGAAGTAATGGAGACAGAGGCAGAGAGACCTGGGAACAGCTGTGGGCTCCCCACCCCCACAGCTGGTGGCCTTTCTCCCCTCCCCAATGGGGCTTGGAAGCCTGGTTGGATTGCCCTCTGCCCAGAGACCCGTCTCCCTCATTCTGCTCTTACAACCTGAGTCTGCATCTCATCCCCGTCGTAAGGACGAGGAACCCGATGCCCAAGTGGAAGGAAGAGCAAACGGTCAGTTTGGGCTTTTCAGTCTGGTGCCTCCACAAGCAGAGGAAAAGCCATAGCTCCGTCCCTTATGAGAAGCAATTGGGATGGTGGGTTCCTAAAACCTGGACACGCTTCTTCTCCCCTTTGCACAAGCAGTGGCGTGTTTGGAATTCTCTTCTGTGGAGGTAGAAACACTAAACCACATGGCAACCATCAAGAGGACAGTCTCCCTGCCCCCAGGTGCCCCTGGGAGCTCAGGCACTGAACGCAACCTGAGGGGCCAGGCAGAGAGGAATGGTGGTTCTCTCTCCTTGGGTCAGTGAGGGGATGCACCACGCCCCTGGATCTGATCTCCGGCCTGACTGTTGCACTAGCCTCTGACTGGTCTCCCTGCTCCTGCCCTTGACCCGTTCAGTCAATTCTCCACACAGCCAGAGTTGGTCCTTTGGAAAGGTATGTCAGACCTTGTTCCCCACCCCAACCCCACCCCAAACCCTGCCTTCTAGCCTCAAGCGCAGCAAAGGTACAAGGACTCCCAGTGGCCTTCAAGACCCTAGGGGAGCCAGAGCCCATCATCCCTTCACAGTCTGCCCAGCCTCATCTCCCACGGTTCTCCGGCCCATTCTCTCTTCCCACCACCCTGGCCGCCTCACTGTTCCTGAAACCTGTCCAATGTGCTCTTAACCCCAGGGCCTTTGCACCACCGTTCCCTCTGCTTGCAGCCTTCTCTCCAAGAGCGCCCCAAGCTTCATTCCCTCACTTCCTTCAGGTCCCTGCTCAAGTCCCACCTTGTCCTAGAGAGTCCCTGTCACCCTGCACACTGCCCCCCCCCCCACCGCCGCCTCCTTTAGTGTCCTCTCTCTGCTCTGCTCTTCCCCCTGTAGCACTTACCTGAGATCTGAGACGACACTGGCATCGCCTCTGTTTACCCGGGGTCTTCTCCCATGAGAGGGAACGCCTCATGGACAGAGAAGCGTTTCTGTTCTGCTCCGTGTTCCATTCTCTCCATGGCGGGCAACAAGCCTGGCCCGTCGCGGGAGCTCAGTCATATACCTGGGCTGTTGCAGGAATCCACCGTGCGCCCTTACACGGTCCGGTGTGGTTTGCAAGGCTGCTGCTGGTTGAACATGGAGGGGGGGAGTGGGCGAATGTGAGACAAGAGACCAGGTTGTGGGGGGTCTTGTAAGCCAGAGGACTTGGGAGAGTGGAGGGGGCTATTGCCTCCACCTTATCATCTCTGGGCCACATCGCTGTATCCCCTGAACCAGGGAAGGGAGGACGCAGGGAGAAAGGATGGTGGTGGCGTGGAGTCGTTGCCTCCTTTTGGAAGACCACCAGGTCCAGAGAGTGGCTGGGCGGGTTTGAACCTATCAGTCGTTATGCCCCCTTAGGACATAGGAACGAGGTAAGATTTGAGGAGTGTGTGGCTATTAGCCAACTCAAGGCCCTGAGAACAAGGGTCTAGAGGATGAGAGTAGCCTGTGGAAAGGGTCAGCGGGGCTGGGTGGGGTTGGGGCTCTGGCAGGTCTAAGTGGTGAGGGGGACAGAGAGGTTCAGGGACATGGGGTTCCAAAGCTGGGAAGCACAAGGAGAGCAGCGCTGGTCCCTGTAAGGAGGTTGGGAAAGCAAACACAGAAGCAAAGTCTGGCATGACCCAGTGGCCAACTCGTGGCCCGGAGAGGGAGCCGCCACTGTGTGAGCCAGCTGAGAAGAATCGTCAGAGATCCGTGAGCAGACGGGTAGCCCTGTGGATGGGTCCTTTGGAAAACATGTATTTCCATGGTCTTAGGAACCGAGACACCGCTCCTCTATCCGTCTCCAGGCGGGTCCGCCCACATGCAGATACACCCACCTACCAGTACCCACCCAGTGTGAAGACTGTTACCCAGGCTACACCATGCTTCAAGACAAAATTTCACTTATTTGTCATTAGAGATAAATACTTCACAATACATAACGGCATATTGTTTTTGTGATGAATCACCGTGCTTTAATGATGTCCATTAACAATGAAAATACACCCTGCAGATCAGTTATTGACATGACGGTTCATCACAGTAGCAAAATGACAGTGAGGAAGTAGCCAGGAAAACCATGTTATGGTTGGGGGTCACCACCACAGGAGGACCTGTATGAAAGGGTCGCGGCCTGAGGAAGGTTGAGAACCACCGATTTAGAGGATGGGGGCGGCAGGCAGGGCGCAAGGTTCTAATCTCCTGCTCAGAATAGAGACCACAGAACGTGGTCGAGGAGAGGGGCAGTGGAGAGAGAATACCATGGATGATGGGTTGGGAACAAGAAATGGTGTCATTTCTCAAACTCACATCTGACATGTTAGCACTCAGGAACGGGACAGGAAAGAAACCTAGGTTGGCTGTTTAAGGAAGGCCCGAGGGAGGGGCTTCGAGGCGCTTTCGTTCCTGAGTCAGGCAGGAGTCATCCACATCCCAGATGTGCATCTGGTATGCCGTGTGGCCTAGTGCAGCTCCCTTCGCCTGGCTGAGCCTCAGTGTTCTCATCTGCACAAAGGGAAAGACAGCGGAGACTGGCATGGAGCTGCTGTCAGGCTTAACTGGAGGTGAGGTAGTGCATGTGACTCCATTGAGTGAGGACCTGCACGAGAGCCAGTCCCTAGTGTTCCCTCACCTGCTACGAAAACAGGGAGAGGGCGCATCTGGGCTGTGTGGCAGTGGGGAGGGGTGCTCAGAGGAAGAGAGGAGTTTCTCAGGGGTCAGAGGGCATGCATGGTATGGCTTCTTTGGCACCTCAGGCTAAAGATACAGCCGGGGAGTGTGGCAGGACAAGGACGACCAGGGAGCTAGATTTCAGGGGTGTGTGTGTGTGTGTGTGTGTGTGTGTGTGTGTGTGTGTGTGTGTGTGTGTGTGTTGGTGGGGGTGGTCCTGGACCAGCCTGAGGATCCTAGAGTTGGATCCTGAGCAGGCATGAGAAGGCAGTGGGACAGGGCTGCGCTTGCATTTTGGAAAGATGTTGCCTGTGGGACAGCAAGACTGGAGGCTGTGGTCCAGGTGAGAGGTGATGGCAGAAGGGGGCTGGGGCTGGAGGCGGCTCTTGGGTAGTAAATGTCAGGAGTGCTCTCCTGGCGCAGGCTTGGGTGAATCAGCAGCGAGTCACACTGGTCATAAAGCCTACTGCCGATGAGTCAATTCTGACTCCCGGTGACCCTACAGGACCTCATAGAACGATTTGCTTTCTAGGGTCTCCAAGGCTGGACTTCTCTATGGGAGCAGAAAGCCTCCTCTTTCTCCCTTGGAGCAGCTGTTGGGTTTGAATCACTGACTGTGGCTAGCAGCCGATGGCAGTTCTATCATCTGGTGTCAATTTGAGGATTCACAGTGAAGGGGTGGAGTCTAGGCTGTCAATCAGGTCCTAGCCAATGCGGCCTCTCTGTGAGCATGGCCTTCTCCTGAGGATTCTCCTTGGAGGTGGGAGACACACTCTCTCTACTCACTTGCTGCAAGACATCTCTGTGGAGAAGACACATGGAGAGAGTCTGATGGAGCCAGACCTCTGGAGCCAGAGAAGCCACGTGGAGACCCCTGCCATCACTGAGATGTTTATAATGCCACTAGATCCACAAGATCCCCCTCCCAACTGGCCTGTGATCTTCCTACATGTGTTTCTTGAGTCTGAAGAGGACTTTATAGATTGATATCGGACATATGGGCTAATATCAGACTTATGGACTTGATCTAGACTGGGCTACGGTGTTTTCTCAATATTCAACTGTTCTTGTAGATCCTCTTTCTTATACACATGAGAGTCTCCTTGGATTTGTTTCTCTCGTCTGGCCAGACTAACACACAGCCCAGTGTTTGACTCACAAGGGCTCCTCAGAGCACACAGCACCCCAAACCACCAAGTGGATTCCAACTCATAGCAACCCTGTAGACAGGTTCCAAGGCTGTAACTCTTGCACAAGCAGACAGCCACATCTTGTTCTCTTGGAGTGGGCTGCTGGGTTTGGACCACTGGCCTTTTGGTGAACTGTCCAGTGCTTCATCCACTGCCCCACCAGGACTGGTGAAACTTCATGTGTTAGTCCACACATTCATGATACAAAAGGGGTCAATGCAAGCCATCAACTATGGAGCGAATTCATAGGTGCAACTGAGCCATGCGTCCACAGGCCCCTTCCATGGTTTGAAGGAACCCTGGTGGCGTAGTGGGTTATGTCCAAGTTGGCCCGCTGACCAGGAGGTCAGCAGCGCAGACCCACCAGCCACTCTGCAGGGGAGAGATGAGACTGCTCCCTTTGAGATGTAACGGCCTCAGACACCCACAGGGGAAGGTCTACTCAGACCTGTCAGGTGGCTATGAGTTAGAACCGTGAGATAGCTAGTTTATTTGCCAGCCTGGCTGATAAACACAAGTGTGATTCATTGAAGGGAGGAGAGATAAATGGCTCAGTGAGCCTCACCTTTCTTGTCTCTCGCTCTTTGACCATCAGACTAGTGTGTGGCTGCCTTGTTTGTTCTGTGACTCAATTTACAGGTTACACTACCTGTGGGACGCCCAGCCGGTGGACTGTGTCGCTGTAAGTTGAGGTCCCTTTAAGCCAACATGATTAGAATGTTCATCTCTGGAGCTGGGGACCGACAGTTGGTGACCTGCCCTTGCTGTTTGCTGCCTGGGTATATATAGCCCAGCTCTCTCTACAGAGGAGGAACTGGCGGCTCTCAAGCCTTAAAGGACTGCCAGTGTCTCACAACTCTCTCAGGGGAGTGAGTTGCACTGAGCCATTTCTACTGCTTTATAATTTAACTGTTCATTTCTCGTATTATATATCTATCTGTATATAATTTAACAGTTCATTTCTTGTGTTATATATCTATCTTTATAAATATAAATAAATATATATATAATTACTAGGCAATCTGGTTTTGCTAGAGAACCCTGTCTAACACAAACTGTGACTCAATGGCAGTGTTTGTAGCCAGAGTTTTCTATGCCTTCAAAATGCCACAAGATCACAGTGGGATTGACAAACCCACTGCTGCTACATTCGCTTGCCTGGTAGGGGAACAAACCTGCCCTCCTCACCCAGCCACCTTCTGGCTTATGTGCAGATCAGGCTCTCTGGTCAGGGCCATGGCCGGGCCTCCGGGCCTGTGTACTCTATTACACAGGGTGCCATTCGGGTGCACACGTGGGAAGGGGTCAGAACTCCGCCCATCCTCTTAAGTCAAGAAACGATGCAGCTCAACAGCCAAAACGATGCAGCCTGCTTTTGTTAGCTACGCATGGTTTGCGGGGACGAGCGAATGATTTCTTTAAAAAAAGATAGAGAAGAAAGTAACAAGGAAAGTGCGGGTGGAAACCTACCATTTTGAGGCTCTGGTAGATTTCTTGGTGCTTTTCTGAAGATCATGTTGAACTTTGGGGGTGGTGGTGGAGAGTGGGGATCACTTAGAAACATTTACAGCCAGGAAACCCTTTTCTATTAAAAAACAAATGATTTAGAACAGGGCCATCAAACTGGCAGCCCCTGGGAAGCATGCGGCCCCCGAAGTAATTTTTTGTGGCCCACGATGCTCTGAAATAAAATGTAACGAGGGAACTGTGTGTCCGGTATTACCTTGATCTCCTCGAAGCGCTATTTTCTTCATAACAAGTTTTTCTATTTTCATTTTATTTCAGAGCATGACAGGCCACAAAAAATGGCCTCGGGGGCCGCCCGTTTGACACCCTGATTTAGAACAAAGTTTGCTTGCTTCACTCACTGTCCTAACAACTATCCACTCTGAGACATTCTCATTCTCCTGCTCTGGTCCTCCCCTTCCCCTTCACCTTCCTCGATGTTCCCCGCAGCAGCACGATCCTGTCATGACAAGCATTTCCTGGGGCGACACAGCTGCGATTGCCCTCATTGTCAGTGGCTGCATGAGCACCAAGGCCATTTCTCTTACCACCTCCCTCCCCTTGGACATTTTATGTGGCTTCCGATTTCCACTCTCATCAGTAGCCCTGTGCACACCATTTATTTTAGTTTAATGGAATTGGAATTAAGCTTGGTATTAATACATCCTCCCTCAAAGAGGAATATTCTGTGGGTCTTCATATATATGGTGGACATGTTTTGGAGGTGGGGGGGTAGTCCTAATAACCAATGTCATCAACCTATGAATAGTCTAGTTTGACCACCGTCCTTGACCGAATGGATTATTTGTCATTTTCTTAGGTGACTGCTAATAGCAAAGGGTTAGACATGATGCTTTTGTTGAGCTTGTTTACCTGGGGGAAATTTGCCAGATCTAAATGTCAGGGAAATCTCTTTTTCATAACCTAGTATGCTTCTCTTCGGGATGCTGGGACTCTTGTAGTGTGTGTTGTTTGCATGGGTAGGAAGCTTAGAACTTGTGATCAGTGTGTCAGGGTCTCCTTGCTCCCTCTCTCCACTTCCCTGATTTCCCTCTGTCTCCATCACTTTGGGAATTGTACCTCTGTGATAAAAGTTTGAAGGTCGGACTTGGAGGGTGTCGAGGTGAGCGGCTTAGGCTGCCTATTGGGACGGTGTGTTTATAGAGAGCACGGTTTCTGGCCTCTGGGTCAGAGCCTGTATCTTACGGTTGCATTTGAGACGTGATGCTTTGAGAGGGGTGTTAGACAAAGCAAGAAGCCCAAGTCCTGAGGGACCCGAGACACATCTGGTAAGAATCCGGGGTGCAGGAAATCAGGGAGGTGTTGTCTGCAAAGGTGACACCCTCTGAGGACCTCACAAAACTATTTTGCTGTGGTATCTCGTCAGAATGTCTCTCACCATTCGGGTGAGGAATGAATGTCATTTCACCCCTATTCAGATAAGGCGACCCAACCCTCAAGTGTCCCCCACATAAGATGCACAAATGCTCAGTCTTCTTACCCATCCCAACGTCTAGACGTTCCCCACCACTGCCACCACTTTAGTTGAGGCCACCATCACTTTTCCGTCCGATGACTACATAATCTACCATGTCTCCTGACCTCTGATGGAGACCGGGAGGCATGGGGAAGTTACATAGAAATCCGTCTAAGTCATCCCCTTACAGAAGGGTCTCGGGGAGGAGACGAGCCAGTCAGGGTGCGATGTAGTAACAATGAAACATACAACTTTCCTCTAGTTCCTAAATGTGTCTCCCCCACCCACTATCATGATCCCAATTCTACGTTACAAATCCAGCTAGACCAGAGGAAGTACACTGGTATAGATAGGAACTGGAAACACAGGGAATCCAGGGTGGATGATCCCTTCAGGACCAGTGGTACGAGTGGCGATACTGGGAGAGTGGAGGGACGATGGATTGGAAAAGGGGAACTGATTACAAGGATCTACGTATAACCTTACTGGGGGATGGACAACAGAAAAGTGGGGGAAGGGAGACGTCAGACAGGGCAAAATATGACAAAATATTTTATAAATTATCGAGGGTTCGTGAGGGCGAGGGGAGCGGGGAGGGAGGGAGAAAATGAGGAGCTGATTCCAGGGGCTTGGGTGGAGAGCAACTGTTTTGAGAATGATGAGGGCAATGAATGTACAAATGTACTCGACACAATTGATATATGGATTATGATAAGAGTTGCATGAGACCGTAATAAAATGATTTTAAAAAGAAATCTGTCCAAGTTCCAACACACAGGGCCATGAGCACTCGTATGTTGAATGAACAGGTGAAGCCATCAATGGGAGTGGCGGCGTGGACAGGTCAACAGAAAACCACCAGCCTCGAGAGAAAACTCAAGGTTCTGCCTTGTCCGGTGGGAGGTCAGCCACAGGGCCTCTTCTCATGAAGGCAGTGCCCTCCCTCCTCTGACTGTGCTTGCTGGTTCCATGCTGAACTACAAAGGCAGAGGGACGGGGAGGGATTGGGCTGGACAGAGAGACCCCTGGAAGGAAAGGCATGAGTCATCAGAACCGTCCATGGTAATAAAGCCAAAGGTTGATTGCATATTTATTAAGCGCCAGGCACTGCTCTGAATGGTTTACGGGTGCTAATTCCACAGTTTCACGCGAACTCTCCAAGATAGGTTCTGTGTTATTTCAAGTCCTTTGAAAGTTGAGTGACTTGCCAAGGGCACCCAACAAACCAGGCCGTACAGTCCCGTGCATGAAAAAAAGTCCTGTGGATGTCCCCAGGTGCACCTGCCTCTCCACGACCACCACTGTGCCTGGTGGTTTCACGTCGAGAGATATCCCCCGTCTCTCATTCTTGCACGCTCGTGGGCAACAGTGTTTCCCGTCAGTCACCTCCTCTGGAGGTGGGGCAAGGAGACTCCCTTGGGCAGGAGACCAGGCTCCAGGCCTTCCTTCGGCCAAGAGGGACTGAGCTCTTCGCGTGTGCTGAGCCCTGGGCGAGGACCCTGCTCTCCTGGAGCTTACCTTCAAGCGGGAGGAGCCTCACAAGAGGATCCCTTCTGATGGCACTAAGCAGACATGAATGCTAAGGGCGGGGGGATGGCAAACTGTCCCACTCCAGGCTGGCTGCTCAGAGAAGCCTGGGCAGAAGGACATTGGTGAGAGGCCCCTGTGAGTTAGAAGGCACCGCCGAGCTTGTGAACCTTTGAGTTAGATGGGCTACCAGACAGTGGGAGCAGCCGTCCAAAGACCTGGAAGTGGGAAGCAGGTGTGATGTGTGGAAAGCAGGTGTGATGTGTTTCAGGAATAGTGGGGTGGGGGCCAGGTGGCTGGGATTTGGTTAGGGTGAGAGTCATGGGGCCAGGGGGTGAGCACAGACCCGCGACAGAGGCTCAAAAGGCTGGGCTTGGATTTCCAAGTGAGGTGGAAATCACTGAGGGGCTTAACGAGAGGACTGCAGAGAGGACCATCTTGCTTGGTTTGATGGAGTCTTCCTGTGAGTGGGAGGGGGCAAAGCACAGAGGGGCCAAGACCCAGAGCCCCACAATCAACTAAGCACACCCCAGCCCCCAGCATGAGCCATCTCCCCCAGGGTCCAGAGGGCCTCCTCACCAGCCAGGGCCATCAAGAGTGTGGGCACCACTCTCACCAGCCAGGGCCATCAAGAGTGTGGGGTCCCCCCCACCATGTAACGGTGGCTCATTCGTACAATTCAACAATGTGCTTCCAGCACTGCCAGGTGACTCACGGTCTCTTGTGTTGACTTACAGATCATCCGCCAGCAGTTTCCTCAGTTAACTACCAGAAGACTCGGGACCCGAGGGCAGTCAAAGTAAGTGCCTGTCGCTCCACCAGCAGGGCATACATCTGTGGGCCTCGACACCAGGCCTGGACCCCGGCCCTTCCTGTAGGGATTGCTTGGAGGGAGCACCAACGAGCCTCCTGCTGCCAGGACTCCCCTCTTCCAAGACTACTAAGAGGGAGTAAATCTACCAGGGGCCCACCCAGCAGTAAGGACCATAAGCCTTGTGCCATCCTGCCACGAAGCATTGTAAAATAGCCTTGGGCATCATTTAAAGGAGCATCTTGTGGCTTCTTGGACCATCTGCCAGTTACTTAGACCCTTTGGCTTGGCCAACTATCCACTCTGTCACCTAGACAGTTAAGAAAGCAATCTCTGTTAGTCTCTGCATGGGAGAGGGGCAGAAGATCCAGCTGGATTGTCAGGGCCTCCTGCTTCCTATGCATCCCTTCAGTCAACACAACAAGCCGGCACTTGCTTCACGCCTTTCTTGGGTTCAGCTACGTGGTGCTGGGTTCGAGGAGTACAGGGGCAAACAGGTGTCTGTCCTCATGGAGCATACATTCTGTGGGCAAGACAAACAGTAAGAGAGGAAGCAAGAAATCACTGTCAGATTGCCGTAGGAGGTCAAAGAGGGTGGTGAATAAGGCGTCTCTGGGTGGTGCCGAACACTCCATGCGCTGGGCTGTCCTTGGAAAAGTTGAGAGTTTGAATCCTCTCAGAGACACCGGGGTTAAAAGATCTGGTAATCTGATTCCAAAGGCTGTGGCCTTTGGAAGCCCTATGGATCTAAGTCTACGCTGACCCCACCTAGGTTTGCCATGAATCGGCACCAACTTGATGATGGCAGTCGGTTGGTTGGGGTAGAGAAAGAGTCGCCAGGGAAGGCCATTAAGGAGTTGACCTGAGCGGAGAGAAGGATGTGTGTGACCACTGGTCTCCGACGTGTATGTCAATACCAGAGAATCTTCGCCTCCTCTGCTCAGGCGCTGTTCAATTCTGGCTGCTTCAGACTTGTCCCTACGGGTGCTTGGGGAGGAAGATGGGGCTCTCTATTCCCCGCATTTCAGTCTCAGAAATTCACAGGGGCAGGTCTCCCCGTCTTACAGCGTCGCCATGAGTGGGAATTGACTTCAGGGCAATGAGTTTGGTTGGGGTTTAAGGGTGTTTCAGAAATGGTCGGTTGTTAAGTTAGCCCATGGGGATGGAGGAATCTTGGTGCACACTGAGTTCAACCGGTTGCTTTACGATTTCTTAGAACCTTGGCCATGCTAGTGGACCTGGCTACTCCACTTGAAACCAAACAAGCAAAAAACCAGACAGTTACCTTCGAGTCCTTGGGGACTTCTGGTGAGCCTGTGTGTCAGAGTAGAACTGTGCTCCAGGGCCTTCCCAGGCTGCTTTTGGGTGTAGTGGGGGGGAGGGTCTCCCCTCAATAGCTTCCGTTAGCGGCCCAGCAAGTTCACTGTGGGCCCACCCAGGGACTCCTGGTGACTCCATTCGAGGGACTTTATCCCGCAGCATTTCTTAGCAGTAAGTCAGCCTGGACCAACCTATGAAATATTGAAACCGTTGTTCACACAGGCATCCAGAGTTAGCAGAACTTGCCTTTTGGTTTTAGACATGTTTCAAAAGCCCACTCGATGCCGCTACCTTGAACAACCGCCTCCCCCTCTCCCTGCCCAGGTCTGCCAAGTCTCCCCCAACCCACCCCCAGCTCCTCCTGGGGTGGGTTTCACCTTGGAGTCAAATTTGATGGGAAAAAAATGTAGATGTTCCACCTGGGGGAAGAAACTTTTGGGGGGTCAAGTTCTGTGTATGTGGCTCAGAAACTCGGGGTGGGAGCGGGAATTTCCAAAAAGACCGCCAGATTTTGTTATTGTTGTTGGTTGGCTTTGTTTTTTAAGGGATACTCTGTAATCCCTAATTTCCCAAGGTGACTTCCCTAAAGAAAAACAAACCTAGTCTGTACATTAAAAACCTTGTCACGTTGGACATCGTCCTCTTTCAAAGTCCCATGGCATTGCCTGCCAGGCGTCCTTACCATGAACATCCTCCAGAGAGAGCCTCGCTTTTAATCCATCCAACAGGCCACCACAGAGGGCCCCAGCTTCACATCGACATACCCTCTGGAACTGAAGCAGACCAAGTGGAAAGCCCTGGGGGGAATCGGTTCCTGGCCGCTGCCGAGTTCAGCCATCACACTTTCTGTGCTGGTTCAAATAAGACATCACCACTTCAGCCCCCAGAAGACTTGTGACTGTTCAGGAGGCAGGTCCCAACTGCCTTCCCATCCAAAGGATGCTTCCCAGAGCACCCGTTACCAGCCCCCCCCTCCCCCAACCCTGGCCAACAGCCGTTATGACAGTTGGCAAGAGAAGGCAGATATTAGCTGGACACAAAGAACTCTCTAATAACTCTACTGGCTGAAGATGGACTGGGCTGCCTTCGGAGGGCCCGAGTTCTTCATCCCAGGAGGAATTCAGATAGAGGCTCCATGTCCGCTAAGCAGAAATTTTACAGAATGGTATCCAGCCGGGGGCCTGAGGTGGGGGAGTGGGGAGAGGGAAGGAGGTAATAAGCCGTTTCTTCTGACCCCAAGAAAGCCATCCTCAGAAGTGCAAATGCTTTCTCTTTGGCCTTCTCACGAAGAAGATGACGGAGGAGAGAGGAGGACAGAGGAGAGAAACGCCGCTAATCTGCTGTGTTTCTAAGAGTGAGGTTCATGAATCAAAAAGCTACTCTAGATCGATGGAGCCAGGCTCTTGGGCGGTGGGCCCAGGAGTCCGTATGTTTATCGTGTTTTGTAGCTGATCCTTAGACATTTAAGGTACAGCTCGTGGTTAAAAGGCCCTGAATGCGCTCAAGTCCTCCGTCGACTTAGTGGGGAAGGTTGGGGGTGTCCCTTCAGTTTTCTGGGTCTTTTTCCCATGCCTAAGAATGAGGGGGTGGGGGGGGTAATATTTCCTGATAGCCTGATGGGAATTTCGTGAGATGGAAGAAAGCAATACCAAGTGACTTTAAAAAAACTCATAGAAAAATACCGCTTTATTGTCACTCCATTTTCCAATGAACTTTTTGAAGCCTCCTCTTAGATGCCAAAGGACGTAATGCGTGTTGGATGCTGGGGTGAGCGTCTGCTAATCCAGCAGTACAGAGTTTGGCAAACTTTTGAGATGGAAGGGCTGGCCCCACCCCTCACGACAATTTTAAAAGGATTTGAGAGCCGTGCATATATTTTTACAGATAAATGAGCGTTATCTGAATGATATGGTTTACACGAGACTATGGTTGTTTTGTTTTCATTTTTCATTTTACTTCTGAGCCACATGTACATACTGCAAGAGCTGCATTGGCTTGAGAGTCACAGTTTGCCAACCCCTGGGCCAGTAAACAGACAGAAAAGGAGTCCTGGTGGAACACTGGGCTGGGCATGGGGCTGTCACCTGTAAGGTCAGAGGTTCAACCCCTTCAGGTGCTCCAAGGGAGAAAGAGGAGGCTGTCTGCTCCAGGATAGATTCAAAGTCTCAGGAACCCCCATCTATAGGGTCCCTATGAGTCAGGATTGAGTGGATGGCACTCGGTTAGATAATGACCGCTATCCACCATTGATGGGGTTTCGATAAGCCAGGAGCATAATGCAGGGGCTGACATTCACCTGAGTGGCCCTTCAACTTTACCGATGGCCTGCAGCGCTTGTCGACATGCTGATTCCTGGGCCCTGTCCCCAGATGTTCTGAATCCAGTAGGTCTGGAAAGGGGCCTAGGCATCTGTATTTTTACCATCATTCCTCTGGCGCAGTGTTTTCTCTTAGTCCTGCAATGGGGGCTTTGCAGTGCAAACAGATCTGTGCTCCCAAGCCCGTTCTTCCACAAAACAGCTCTACTGCCTGCAGCCAAGTGTGGACCGCTTTCCACCTCCATGGACTCCCCTGAAGAGGGACTGCTGCTGCGCCTGACAGTCCCTGAGTTGGCTCTGCTCCCGTGGCAACCCCACTCATAGCAGAATGAAAGGTGCCATCCCCGTGAAGGGCAGCAGGCAGGACTGTTAGGTCCCACAGGGTGTTCCCGGGCTGGCTTTCAGAAGATTGGCAGGTCTCTCTTCCTCCTCCACTCTCGTCCAGAAGCTCCAGGAAACATGGCCAGCAGCCTGGCAACCCACACACACCCAGTGACAGACGGGTGGTGGCTATGTGAGGGGCATTGGCCTGGAATCGAATCCAGGTCTCCCACGCAGAAAGCAGGAATTCTGTCACCCACCCATTCCTTCTTCGAAGGGCGATGAGAATGCCCAGTCCCTAGGGGTTAAAGAGCCCTGGTTGGCAGGGTGCTTAAGCAATCAGCTGTTAATTGGAAAGGTTGGCCATCCAAACCCATTCGCTGCTCCTGGAAGCTGGGCCGGTCTGTTTCCACAAAGGTGGCAGTTTTGGAAACCCGCTAGAGCAGTGATTCTCAATCTTCCTCATGCCACGACCCTTTCATACAGTTGCTCACGGGATGGTGACCCCCCAACCACCACATTGTTTTTGTTGCTACTTCATCACTGTCATCTTGCTACTGCGATGAATCGGGCCACCCCTGTGAAAGGGTCGTTCGACACCCCTAAAGGGGTCTTGACCCACAGATTGAGAACCGCGCTCTAGGGGAGTTCTACTCTGGCCTATGGGTTTGCAAAGATGGAGCCCACTAGGCAACAGAAATGAGTTCATAGGGTCATCTTTTCCAAGGAATGCACTTGGCACAGCACTTGGGAGAGTGATGGGCACGGAGCCAGTGCTCGGTGGATGGTAGGGAGGAGCCACGCATCCTGTGGCCTCTGGCCTTGGGGCCATCTCAATGGGCAACATTTGCAGGGCTCAGCTCATCTCACGTGAGCAGGAAGGCCTGGGCTCGGTTTTACATGTAGTGTCGGTCAAAGCAGAAAGGATTCTTTAGGAAAATGCAGTCTTTGAGGCCCCCGTGGGTTTGGCTTGTCTTCGCTTTGCATTGCGTTGCTGAAGGAAATCAGACAAATGGATTTGTGTTGGCACAGCAGTCCACAGCAACCATGCTTCTGCTCAGGGCACCCCCAGAGCAGGGAGACCCACGCGCTGTGCCTTTGGGATTTGGCCAGAAAGAAGAGTTCAAGTCCAAACAGGGAAAAGAAAAAAAAAA